>NC_137908.1:26419404-26444404 GCF_963457725.1 Sprattus sprattus | reverse complement strand
CCCAGGCTCTCGTTTCGCCACTCCACGCTCCATTCTGAAGTTGAGTAAGAAGCGCGCCCTCTCTATCTCTCCGCTGTCGGATGCGAGCGTGGATCTGCAGACGGTCATCCGCACTTCACCCAACTCCCTGGTGGCCTTTGTCAACTCGCGCTGCGGCCCCAACGCTGCCAGCTCCTACGGCCATCTGTCCGTGGGTGCCATGAGGTCAGCCCTGCTCAGATCTCACACCCAGTGCCAATACAGACTCATAAACCTTAAGCATAAACCTTTGGCTGGCCTCTGAATGCGGAATGCCCTTTATGTTGCAGTAAGCATATAGGATAGCACATACAGGGCATAGCTTTAGTCTCTGTAGGTATGGTTTCCGGTATTAAACCTAAAGGATGTGACCCTAAGTTTTGTTAAACAATGTTTGTCTACCCCCTTTGAAGATCATTGTGATTTCTTACATGAAAAATGTTTTACTCTGCCTGCAGTCCGTCCATGGGTTTCTCAGGTTCCATGAACTACCAGTCCAGGCAACAGGGCTCTATGTATGGGGGGAACACCCCTCTCGGACACCCCCAGGGTCCCTGCCATGCACCCCCTCCCCGGTTACCACCCCATAACCCTCGGCTCCACGCCCCTCCAAAGCATGGACATGTAAGGGCTGTCTCAATCATCAGCCTGTGTGTGTGTTTGTGTGTGTTTGTGTGTGTGTGTGTGTGAGTGAGAGCGTGTGTGTGTGTGTGTGTGTGTGTGAGAGAAAGTGTCTGCCAGTGTCTTACTGTGGAATGAGGGCATTTGTGTATAGAATGACAGCATGTGTAAGTGCGCATAATGAGTTGTGTGTGTGTGTGTGGTCTGTGTTTGATCTCTTCTATGTTCTCTCTCTCCACAGATGAAGACAGAGCCGGTGCTGGGCAGTGTGATGGACGTCATCAACATGAAGAGTCTGGAGGAGCACTCAGAGGGAGATGTGGCCAGTCCATCCTCAACGGGGACACAGGTACACTGTGTGTGTGTGTGTGTGTGTGTGTGTGTGTGTGTGCATGTTTCCATCAGTGGTATTCATGTATGTGTGTGGTGTGAATGTGTGTGTGTGTTTGTGTGTGTGTGTTTGGTGTGTGTGTGTTTGTGTGTGTGTTTGTGTGTGTATGTTTGTGTGTGTGTGTGTGTGTGTTTGTATGTGTGTGTGTGTGTGTGTGTGTGTGTGTGTGTGTGTGTGTGTGTGTGTGTGTGTGTGTGTGTGTGTGTGTGTGTGTGTGTGTGTGTGTGTGCGTGCGCGTGCGTGTGTGTATACCACAGCGGCGAGCACCTGTTTTCATTTGTCTTTCTATATGTGTGCATGTATGTGCGTCTACAGCTGCTGTGTTTCTGTGTGTGTGTATGTGTGTGTGTGTGAGAGAGCGTGTGTACACCTGCTTGTGTGTTTGTGGATATGTACTGGTGTGTTTGTGTGTGTTCAGGTATTAAGTGTACCTCCCACATTTATCTGTGTTTAATCATTTGTGGAACACCAGGACCCTCTCCACTGTCTCCTGGACGGCCGCGAGGATCTGGATAAGGAGGATGGCAAGGTGGAGCCAGAGGCCATTTACGAGACCAACTGCCACTGGGAGAGCTGCAGCAAGGAGTTTGACACACAGGAGCAACTAGTGCATGTAAGAGACCAAATCCATAGAACAATAACAAAATAAACTAAACCGGAAATCCGTACTGGAAACACTTCTCGATGAACAGCATATGTGGAGGTTTTCAAGTTTTAGATCTAAAAATGTTTTTAAATATCAAAGCTGTCTAACTCCTGACAAAGTTGTTTAACTCATCCATTACAGGAACCGTCAGTTTAAACTTGCCTCACTTTTTCCACTCTTGTGTTTCTCACTGTCCTCACAGCACATAAACAACGAGCACATCCACGGCGAGAAGAAGGAGTTCGTGTGCCACTGGGACGATTGCTCCCGCGAGCAGCGGCCCTTCAAGGCCCAGTACATGTTGGTGGTGCACATGCGCCGGCACACGGGGGAGAAGCCTCACAAGTGCACTGTGAGTCCGTCACGTCACACCCTCACAAACACAACGGAACACAACTATCGAGATAGCATGATGGAGAATAAATGCTACGTGCACAATGCTTCAGCCAAAACACAGTGTAAACCATTCCGCCTATGCAATGTAATGGGATTATTTGCACGTCATGTAATCAGAACATTGCAGAATGTTATTGTCTGACTGGGGAAAACTGGAGTATTCAGTTATCAAACACGCAGACTGAACATGCTTTTGTGTGTGTTTTGTGTTTTCAGTTTGAAGGTTGCAATAAGGCGTACTCACGCCTAGAGAATCTGAAGACTCACCTCCGCTCACACACTGGGGAGAAGCCCTACGTGTGTGAGCACGAGGGCTGCAATAAGGCTTTCTCTAACGCCTCCGACCGGGCCAAGCACCAGAACCGCACTCACTCAAATGAGGTACAACACTGCCCCTACTGGTGGTGATTGACACTGCATCTGTTCTAACAGGATAAGATATGGCAACTTGCGCTTTGAGACATATTATTTCTCATGAAGTAGCATTATGAGCACTAACTAACATTAAGATCATATTATTCAATTGCCATGTAAATAGTATCATATTTTCTTCAGATCCTAAATGTACCTCATCATATTTCATGATATTGATATTCAACTGAACTGAGATCTTTGATTTCAGTAGTGCTTTTTTCTACTATGACACCAGCATTTAGACTATTTCATGAACTGATAGGCAATTGTTGTTCTCCATCCCTGTACAGAAACCCTACGTATGTAAGATCCCCGGATGCATCAAACGTTACACAGACCCCAGCTCTCTCCGCAAGCACGTCAAAACAGTACACGGACCAGAGGCTCACATCACCAAGAAGCACCGCGGAGACACAGGACCTCGACCTCTAGGATCCGCAATGACACCTGGGGGTCCAGGCTCAGAGTTGCTCCAGGAGAAGGAGGAAACTCGCAGGGAGGACTGCCAGCTCCTTGCCCCAGAGAATGCCCTGGTGAGACCTCTGTCATACAGTTAACATAGAACAGTGCTTCTCGATTGATAGAAGATAATGTAATCCTTTACAGGTCTTTCCCCTAGGCATGCATTCAGAAACAACCTGTCAAACATTTTCAAAATAAATTGCTTTTCCGTGTAATGGACCAGCTGTACGAGGAAGAACTGCATTCCTATATCAGGGCAGATGCAAACAGAACTATATCAAGGAACTCAGCTGACACCCAAACTTGATCCTTGTCCATGTGCTCTCTGTAGAAGTCCCAGCCCAGCCCTGGGGGCCAATCATCGTGCAGCAGTGAACGCTCCCCCCTAGGCAGTGCCAACAACAATGACAGCGGTGTGGAGATGAACCTCAATGCAGCTGGCAGCCTGGAGGACCTCACTGCTCTGGAGGATGGAGCAGGGACCACAGGAAGCGGCGAGGCCAGCTGTGGTGCAGGTTCAGGAGGCCTGGGAATGTCTGCTCAGGCCCTAAAGAGGCTGGAGAATCTGAAGATTGACAAACTGAAGCAGATTCGTCGGCCTACGCCACCTGGACGAGGCATGGGGAACAGTAAGCTGCCCACTCTCAATGGTAAGAGAGGTTTGGATGTATTCATGTGTGTTTTTATATTAGATTGTACATGTTTATTTTAGCGCTGTGGTGTTTTTGTCACAAACAGTTGAGGCTTATATTGTATTGTGTTGCCAATCCTGATGTTAGCTCTGGCAATGCTAAAGGAATGCTAACTGTGCTGGTCTTCTCTGTGCTTCTTCAGCGTCTGGCGGGGACATAATGGGAATGTGTGCCCCCTCTCCGGTGCTCTCTAATCGGCGTGTGATGGAGCTGTCCAACCCTGAGGTTGGGGGTGGGGCTGGGGCTATGTCGTGTCCGGCCAATGACAGGCGTGGCAGCGGCACCAGCAGCCTGAGCTCCGCCTACACCGTCAGCCGGCGCTCGTCCATGGTGTCGCCGTACCTGTCCAGCCGCCGCTCCAGTGAGGTCTCCCAGATGGGAGCCCCAGGCCTTTCTCAGGGCATGATGGGTCAGGACCTGGGGGGCGACCCTCTGTCCCCTGAGATGAACCGTAGGGCTGCGCCCTGCCATGGATCTGGAGGTCTGCCGGGGTTGCCCAGCCTCACCCCTGCCCAGCAGTATAACCTGAAGGCCAAGTATGCGGCGGCCACTGGGGGGCCTCCACCCACCCCACTGCCCAACATGGAGCCGCCGGGCACGCCAGGCAGGAGAGTGGGCTTCATGAGCGACTACCATGGCCAGCCTTTGCCAGCTTACCTCCAGCAAGGAGCTGGGCGTAGGCACAGCGCCAACACTGAGTACGGCACAGGGGTGATATATCCTCACCAGGCGCCGGGCAATGGCACCAGGCGAGCCAGTGACCCGGTGCGGTCGGGAGCCGCAGACCCTCAGGGCCTTCCCAAGGTGCAACGCTTCAGCAGCCTCAACAACGTGTCCATGATGAGCCACAGGAACGCCAACGTGAACCTGTCGCACTGCGGCTCGGACGCCAACATCGCCCGACACATGTACTCGCCACGGCCGCCCAGTATCACCGAAAACGTCATGATGGAGGCCCTGGCTATGGAATCCCACTCAGGGAGTGCAGAGGTCAGGGAGCACGGCATGATGATGGGCCCAGGGCACATGACCTACCAGCAACACCACCATGGCCCAAACAGCCAGCTGTCCCCCAGCGGAGAGAGCATGGGATGCCCAGATCAGGCGTACCAGTCTGGCCAGGCGGGCATGCAGGGGCACTACAGAGGCCAGATGGGACAGGCTGACATGTCCAGCAGTCTGCTGCAGCAGGCAGAGTATGGCATGAGCACCTGCCAGCTCAGCCCCACGGGGCCAGCTTACCCAAGCCTGGGGCAGGGCGGAGAAGGCTTGGGAGGGCCTTGGGGGGGTGACAGCACCCAAGTCCAAAACCCCCATGGTCCAATGCCAGGAGGGATGCAGTTCCAGGACCAGAGCATGCAGGGCCCTCCCTACCCCCAGCAAAGTGCGTATAACAGCACAGACGGCTGCCACCAAAAGGTCACCATCAAACCTGAGCAGCAGTTCCATCCTTCCATGTCAACCCACAGCGCCTGCCAGAACGCCAAGCCCTTGCTCCCCCAGCGGCAGCTCTCCCAGCCTGGCTCCATGCCCCTCTCTCCTCAGACCTACGCCCAGCAACAGGCAACCCAGGGCGTGATGGCCAGGCCCTCCAATGCCAGCTGTGACTTCCAAGGCCAAATGGAAACCCAGCAGCAGGGATCCTTCCCCACTAGAGGGGCCCTGAGCCTTGGGTGCGCCGGCTCCTCTCTGGCCGAGGGCCGGAGGTCCCAGACGCCCATGTTGCAGGTGAAGGAGATGATGGTGCGCAACTACGTGCAGTCGCAGCAGGCGCTCATGTGGGAGCAGCAGCTGGAACAGCAGAAGGTCGGCGTCTCCGACGGCATGGACGTAAGCGGGCAGCACGGCTCCATGTTGCAGCACAGCCCCCAGCAGCAGCAGCTGCAGCAGCAGGCTCTCAACCTGTACCCCCCCAACAACTACCAAGCATACCCCGACCAGAACCAGAACCTTATGAGCCCCCCTGCTGCACACAGCCGTGGCCCCAGCTCTGTGCCCCCCAAGGAGCAGATGGTGGGCGTGCCAGGGTCCTGCTACGGCCAGGACATAGTGCCCAGGCCGCCACAGGGGCGGAAACCCCTGAGCCGGCAGAACAGCCTCTTGCAGGGCGGAGGGTACCTGGGCAGCCCGCCTCACCTCAGCCCGGCCCACTCGACTGCGAGCCCCAGGAGGGCAGTCCGACTCCCGCCGGTCCAGCCTCAGCAGCAGCAGCAACATCCTGACAACTTCCCCAGCCACAACAACAACAACAATGGCCCGATGTACTACTCTGGCCAGATCCACATGCACCACGACATGGAGAAGCCGCTGTCCCACCCTAGCGCCCAGTCTGGTTCCTGCCTCAACCAGATGGGGGTTGTTGACCCAGGGTCCAAGCCTCTGGTCTACCCCGAGACGGGGCCCATCTCCAACACGCTGGATAACCTGGACCTGGAGAATGCCCAGATTGACTTTGCCTCCATCATCGACGACCAGGACCCCTCATCCTACAGCCCCATCAACCCTCCACTGGGGCACCAGTCCTCCTCGCAGTCCTCGTCCCGTCTGACCACCCCCCAGAACCCAATCACTCAGCCCTCTGGCCTGTCTAACATGGCTGTGGGAGACATGACAACCATGCTGACTTCCCTTGCCGGGGAGAACAAATACCTGAACACGCTGTCGTAGAGAGAGAGAGAGACTCACTGTGTTTAACAGTTCCACACACTTGGCCGGAATGAGCTCAGAGACTCATGGACTGACTAGAGCCAGTGGCCTCCAGATGAAACCAAAGGTGCCTATCTAACTGTCTGTCTCTCTCCTTCACTGAGGAAAAGACAGCACCGCTTGTGCTCTCCAGGAAGATGACCTTTTGTCTGTTTCTTCTGTTTGTTTTGTGTTTGTTAGTTTGTTTGTTTTTTGTTTGTTTTGTTTGAAAGTGAATTCCAGAACTTTTCCACCGGGTGTCACCCAAAACCTGGGGCATTCCAGAGACAGATGGCAGGAAAAGCAACCGTGATGCTGACAATAATATGCGCAGTGTAAATAGCCTAAACATTTATATATGCATTTTATATGACGACGTTCAACAAGAACTCAACAGCTTCAGCAAATACCCCTCCAAGCCTGGAGGCAAACCTGACCTTGAAAGAGTGTAAACTTTGTCTTACTCTGTCTCTGTGCTTATATTAACTGAAAACTGTATAATCCCAGGGAAGCGTTTGCGGAAAAGTCACAAATAGCAGTATTGTAAAGACGTTAATATCATCACAGTATTCCCAGAAAGATACACATGTCTGCTGCACACTCCACAGAAGGAATGAAGAGTACTGGAGAAACACATCAGATTCAGACACAAACAGCAGATGGCAAATTCTCTGATCAGCTCAACAACATTGATCTGATTTGCCAAGTGTTTTTGCCTCATTGAAGTTACTGACTCCAATGGCTCCATTGTGGCTCCGTTGTGGCTCCATTGTAGCTCCATTGTGGCTCCATTAAGGACACACTGGGGCTAGACACAAGAAGGGAGGATCGGTCGAAACAGGATGGACGTAGAAGAGGACAAAATACATGTGGTCCATCTTGACCCGCTTACTAAGCGAGACAGCACAGTTTTTCATGCTGAAATGATCTGCTCAGCAAACCATTCATTCAGTCTTTGGGCATTTTTGGCTGACAAGTCTCTTCTTTATATGAAACAGAATTGCTTACTTTGCAGGCCTAGTCATGCAGTTTCTTCTATTAAAAAAAGTCACATTATGGTTCTATTGTTAAGCCGCTGTTAATTTCTGCCAAGTTCAGTCAGGCGGTCCAGTCTCCTGACCACAACTCTCACACCAGTAAAGCTCACACCATGCTATTGCACTGACGGCAGCACTGAGTGACAAGAAGTTTGCTTTTGAGATGAGAAACGCACACGTAGGTATGTCACCCCTACCCTGTCAGAGCTCCCACTCAAACGCTGATGTACAGGACATGTTTGGGGTGAACTGGTTGAAATCTGTTCAGGGGATGGGTTCTAGGTGGCTGCGTTTCAAGCTTTGAAAGTTAATCCAGCCCACATCAGTACTGTAGAAGCTTGTGTCATCTGACCTGGCAACGAGCATAATAAGAACACTGAGCAGTCTCTCCCTCTCGCTGGGTATGGCATACCAAAGATATTTTAGAGTGGATTATATTTGAACAAAACTGTGCACCGGCGTCTACCTTGAAAAGAGTCGTATCAGACACAGCAATAAGTGACGTGATCATGGGTTGATAGTGCTGTCACATAGAATGTAATGTTTTGTGTACAGACAAAATAACATTTCCTTTTTGTTTGTCACCGAAAATAACAATTACCCTTATGGATTTGCATTTGTTTGTGTGTTTTTGTTATCTCTCACAGTATGATCAGTTTTTGCTGGCAAAAGAACATTAATTTAGTAACAAAAGATATAATAGTAGCATTTACTACACCTATACAGGAAAGCCAGGTGATATATTTTTGCGTACCATTTTCTACATTTTTTATACAAATGTACTATATTTTACCAATTTATAAATAAACATGTTCAGCCTGTGATGGATTCTAAATGGACTTCGTGTTTTCTTTTGATTACTGTTTTTGTTGCAGACTACACTAAATAGTAAAAGACTGGCAAACTTTATACTGCAGTTTCTCTTTAAGTCCTCTAGGGGTCATTACCACTCACTTACAGTATATGCCTGAGGATAGGCCTATGGTTTTGTCATCTTGATCATCATGCAGCATGAGTTCTGGGATCGGGGACTAGGACATCTGAAAATCATGATATGCATTTTATCAGCATGTCTGTCTGGAACTTGCTAGATTTTCAGCATGTGCTCAGATCCCAGGAGAGACATTTGATATATGCTGATGCCTAGGCCTTCTGTTCCTGTGGTAGACATGGTGGACTTCATAACCTTTGATGCATAGATATCATTTTTGTTTGTTTAAGATTGCTGGTCCGATTATGGAGACTATATGGAGACATACGGGTAAAGAGGCAGAAATCCATCACCAGGACGGTGAGGCTATAGGGAACTTTTGTCAGCAGTTCCCTATCAGAGCACTAGATGGAGACTTAGACCCAAGTGTCAATAGATTGCACAGCAGTCAAACTCAGTGATGAAAGACGCCAGTAATAGCTTCTGAAATAGATACTTCTGACTGGCTAAATGGCCGTGATTAAATTCATGCCACCTCATTTGTGGATCTCTTTGTGAATAGCATAGCAAATACATCACAGAGCGCCTTATAAAGCTTGCAGTCTGAGAGATGATGGATTTATCGTTTCATCATCAAAGCCCACTTTTGCTGCAGCAAAACTTGGAGGATGAAACATGTCGATGTAATAAAAATAACATAAAATGGAGTCGACTAAATCACATTCACACGCAGACTCTCACGGGATGCTGTGCCCTAAATCCTCCCCTAAACCCAGACGCCTACAAAAAAACAGACCACCCCCTCATACACACACTACCTACACACTACCCCCCCCCCCCCCCCCCCCCCCCACACACACACACACACACGCAGACAAACAAAAATCCAAGTCCCCATTCCCCTCCCTCTCCCACTGCCTTAAATGTTGCCCAGCGTGAGTGCGAGCAGGGCTGCCCTGCATGGCTCCAGTGGCACTCTAGACGGGCGCTCTGTGGTCACTAAGCCCTGGCACCTGGGAGTCCCCCGCACCAGAGCCAGAGCCAGAGCCAGAGCCAGAGCCAGAGCCAGAGCGCTGCGGTGTGGCGCGGAGGGGAGAACCTCCACCCTGGCACAGATGACCTGTCTGACTCACTCTCTCCCTGGGCTGCCCTCATGTGTCACACTCCAGCCCTCTTTCCGATCTAATCTCTTTCTCCCTCTCTCTCTCTCTCTCTCTCTCTCTTTATCTCTCTCTCCCTTTCCTGATTTATTGCTGCTCTCCCTCATATGTCACTCTCCAGTCTTCTTTCTGATCTACTCTCTCTCTCCTGATTTTGTTGTTCCTCTCCATCTATCTCTCACCCTCACCCAGTTCAGAGGGGGGATGCTAGCTACAGGTGGACTGATATGTGTGGCTGAGCAGGGCTATGATTTCCCCGATTCCTCACCTCACCTTAATCTGAGCACAAAGACGGTGCTGCTGTCCAAAGATGCCCTTTGGACATGTCACATACTTCGATGTCCCCAATAAGAGTAGTTACAGAATGAACCGCATTTCAAATGATTATCTTCTCTCCAACTCTACGGTTGCTTTCTTTTTAAAAAGCTGCCGTTTTAAAACCTTGTTGCTTTTTGGGCGGGATGGGACTGTTCCTGGTGCAGATAAAGTTTACTCAATCGCGTTCCTCTTCTTTGTGCTTTACAACACCATTGCACAGTGACAAACAAAGTGATGGGCTATTTCACGTTAATTCATCCAATACAATGTCAGAACCAGAAAACAGAGCGAATGAACTTCAAGGGCAGATTTTTAAACTGTGACCGTGTGTCTCTTTCTTCTTGAATCCCAGCGAGAGAACCCAAGGCCTTTGAAAGTAAAACGTAATGATATAATTAGGCTATAAAGAGACAGTGCATAAAGGCTTAGCACCACAACTGCTACACGACTTAAGCCAAATCTGCTGTGCTGGTGCTTTAGCGAATACAAATGGAAATGCCAAAATAAGAACTGAGGTTTTCAAATGCAAAAACTGGTGAGCATAATGACTTTTTCTTTTCTTGTCTTGCCATTCAAGTGAAAGCTTTTTTCTCTGCCTTTGTCACAAAGGTTGGCATATAATTAACTCCTGCTTAATATGCTGTTTAAAGGGGTCCCCTCCCCATGCTCCCAGCTTTGAACCCATGCCACAGACTAGGACAATCCCAGTGGGACAGCACCCTGCTAGCTCTACCCCTGGGCTCTCTCTCTGTCTCTGTCACACACACACACACACAGACACACACACACACACACACACACACACACACACACACACACACACACACTCACACACACATACTCACACACTCACACACACACACACACACACACACACACATACTCACACACACACACACACACATACACACACACACACACACACACACACACACACACACACACACACACACACACACAAACTGAGAGAGGGATGTAGAGTGAAATGTTGAAGGATAAAGAAGGGAAAAAAGTCATAAAAAATTTGTTATATGTATTGGTTGATAGGATGGGGAGGTGTTGTGTATTTTGTGTTTGTAACGTAACAGGTCTTCCTCTTCCTGCCATTCAAAGGAGAGACATCACTGGCGTTGACCAACAGTCCTCTAGCAGCAGTGCACAGGGCTGGAGGTATTTGTCAGATTCCATGATACTGTTTCTATAGATATATTCAATTACTATTGATTCCATACACATTATCTTTTAATTTCTACTAAATAAAGAGGGACCCGGATGCTTTATGTCTAACTGTGTCCCTCCATAAATCACAGGCAGGGTGAAAAACCAGGCTGTCTCTCTGTCAACTCTTGGCCATTGTGCAGGAGCGCCTCAGAAATGTTGAGTAGAGAAAGAGCAAATTAAAGGAAAATCAAAAAGAGAGCAAAAGAGAGAGGGGGGAGAGAGAGAGAGAAAGAGAGAGAGAGGGAAAGAGAGAAAGACCCTATAGGGCTGGACTCATAAATTATCATGATGGTCCCTATCTTTTCACCTATTGGAGGGCGACACCACCATTTGGTTCCCAGATGCCATGACCCCACAGGTCAGTGTCACTCCTCGCTCGGGTCCCCTCACGACCGCCTCTGGGACAACCATCACTGGAAGCTGCTGACACGGACAAACATGCTTGTGCCCTGCCAGCCAGGATGCTACAGACCACAGTCATCCCCCCCAAAAAGGATTAGAACTTTATTTAGGATTAGAACATGTTTCCTTGTTAGATACCATGTCAAATAATGGAGAATTCAAATCTCATCTGAAAGGTAAAGGAGTTACTGTCATCTTGAAAGTTAGACGGAGCTACCTTGCGGGTGCATTTGATTTGTATCTGAATTATATTTTCACCCCACTGCTCCATCGGTCCACCCACATTTACGGCCTCCCATTCCACAACTCCCCCTGACCACACACCACCCCCAACACTCCTCCCTCACAAAAGCATTGTGACCCCTTCATTCCTCTCTCTTTCCACCTGGGATCCTTTCTTTTTGTGCCCCCCTGAAAAAAAGACAAATGTCTATTAGCAAGTCATGAGGAAGCCCAGGGTCACCAAGAGTTTTGACAGTGTGGTTCTATTGTTAGTAATCTGCAGTTGTTTAGCAACTCCTTCACTCTGGAGGGGCTTGTTTGCAAGGTATCCCACAGTCATAGCCAGCATGGTCTGAGTTCCAACAACGTTAATGAAATATCAGGGATGTTCATTGTTACACTTATCTGAAATCTTAACCACCAATAATATGCTATTCAATATAGTTGGTCAGTCAGGATATGAAAAGTCTTGATTTAAATCAATGTGTTTTTCTTTCTTTCTTATAATATCAAATACATTAGTTTAGGAACTGCTTTCTTTAAGGAAACTGCCTTCACAATCTTATGTTCTGTAGTTATATTTTAAAATATGAAATGATAGAGTTTCATTGGTTCTTTATTTACTATGATTAATTGTGTGATGTAGTAGGCTATCACATGCCATGTTTGATATTGGTTAAACATTATTATATATTGTTGTTGTTATTATTATTGTTGTTGTTGTTGCTGTGGATGTTGCTGATAATGATTATGATACCTTTAACGCACCTTTCTAGTCATTTTGCTACTGGTGCTTCTAACGGACAATAGCAGAGGCGGAATTTGTTCACATTAACACTCCGTTTGCGAGTAACTAAAAGAAAAGGCAGGGGTTCCAGGGGTTAGAATGCCAAGGTGGGGGTCCTGAAACGGTGTGTTAAAGTTTTTCGGATGTTTTTTTTCAGTTGCTAAACAGATTACGGGACAGTCACTCACACAAAAGCCTGACAATTTAGTACTTCCTACAGCGATCTAGGAGTGAATAGAATGCGGTACAGGGGGCTCTATGGGGCATTTAAACACAGGTGCTATACGTGACGTGAGGTTTTAAATAATCTCAGTTCTCTGAATAACAGCACGAATAAAAACCTTTGCCTTTGACAAAGGCTGTTGAAGAAAATCTTTGGCTTTGACAAAGGTTGTTGCAGATACAATAGTTCTACTTCAGTAACGGGAACTCACCGTAAATTCATTTGTAAAAGTTTGTAAATTAAGACAACAAACCCCGACAAAGGCTATCTATTTAACGTTTTAGTATGTGTTGCCTGTGTTGTTTGATATACTATAAACGTATAACAACAAGTAAAGCGACAATTCCCCATACATTTTCCCCTTACCTCTAAGTTTGTACGCGAGGTTGCTTGAACGCGTTTCTTCACCACATTTCAACGCGTAAAGGCTATTGCTGATGGCAAAGGGCAGAGGATATAGCCTGCAATTAACGACAGTGCTACTGTCGACTCTCAAGTTTGACTCCTGACCACCATTATTTTGAGGGTCTTAGTAACTAATGCTGAATTTAATCGCACCGTTTAACAAGCACCAAGTGTCAGTACTCGCACCCCTCACCCAAAACCAGCCTCTGATGACATCACTGAACCTGAGTTTTTTGGAAGCCGTCAGTCTCAGTTACCCGTTGAGGGCGACGGCGTTCAGCACCGCCGGTTCATCTCAGACACAGACAACTTCTCACATCCTCGGACCATTACAGCGACGACATGGCCGAGGAGAGCCGGGGCAAGCGAAGGAAGCAAGCGAATCCACGACGAAACCAAGGTAGGACCCATTTTTACTTTGATACACTAAGCAGGGTAAAAAAAAAACAGCTGCTCTATCGTTTAATCTCCTAATGCTCCTTTCACTAGTACTTGCTTTGAGAACATGCCGCTTGGACTCTTGGCTAATTTTAAGGCACGACATGAACAAAACACACAAAGTAGTTTATGTGGAGCGGTGAGTTTGTAACAATTGTATGTGATGTCTCCTATCAGGCTTCGGTTCACGTCTGGAAGGTACACATAAAATAACGCCACAAAAGTTATGTGTATTTATTCACGTGCAAGAATACATAACTACTTCTGAAATTAACACTAAATGTGGTTGAACTGGGTTTCTGAATGACTGGTGCAATTAAACCATCGATTGTATAAAAACTTTTTATTCAGTAATTGATCTAAACTGAGTTGTATGGCAATATGCAGGCAACTTGTGAGGCAGTGAAACATTTTCAGTTTGTTCCCGAAAGGACTGGCAAAAAAGTGCAAAGTAGCAGAGTAATGTGATTGTCTTTTTTTATCAAGCCAAAATATGTTTTACAAGGCAACAAAAACACAATCTAATGGAAAAGAGTGTCCACGTGTGAGAAAGACATTGTCCAGAAAATAAAAAATTGATAGCAACATGAAAAGTTATTTCACAAATCTGGCTGCAGGAACACACTGAATCAGAAGTCATTAATTACTGTATGTCTGAATTGTCATACCGAAATAGCGCATGAAAAGAGTCACAGCGCTTGTATAATTAATTGCTTACAGTCATGTTAAACAAATTGATGTTAACACCTACATGTTTTACAGGGATGCTGGTGCATTTTAATCAGACTTTAATTTGAATCAGACTGTTTTTAGTTTAAAAAAACAAAACATATTTTGGACAAATACAGCGACATTAAAAGCAGTATCTCCACAGAATGGCCAATTAAATAAAGTACTGATGCGCCATTTTATCTGGGAAGCAGGAATTCAAACATCTTTCCCTGTATTATTTCCAGAATTTCACAATTCACATTCAGGTTTTAAACAGCCATCATTCCACAAAGAACATATTTATGTAAAGTCACCCTTAGGTAAGATGAAGGCAGCACTATCAGTATTCATTAAGCACTTTATATCATGAGCCATTTGTCCACAAACTTGTGCAGTTCCTCTTTGTGTTATGAACAGTAATTTAACTTACGGTTCTTTGGTTTCGAGTATTTTAATTCAAGTGTTTCATCCTAAGGCACTGTACACAGTAATAAACATCAGGTTATGGGCATGATCAGAGTGCTGGGTATGATGACACGCATATGTGGATGCATGGATATGTGGATTACACATTCACGCACACTTGCACATACACTCCTACACACACACACACACACGCACGCACACGCACACGCACACGCACACACACACACACACACACACACACACACACACACTCTTTTTCAGTGTCATGTATATGTAGGGCTCAGTTGGCCTTTTTCGCTTGTTTGGCATTTTGACACCTGTGGCATAGGAGCCAGTGTACACATAGCTAAGGTTGTGTCCACTGGCTTACAGTGCGGCATGAGCATGAGGTGGAGGGAGAGAGGCAGCCTCACGCTCCTGTGAGATCCCCTCCGCGCTAATGGACTCCAAATAGCCACCCCGCCCCTATCACCCCCAGCCAGCACCCTGCCCAGCTCACAGTCACACCTCAGCTCGGTGGGGCCTGGATCTGTTGAGTGGAAGGGGAGCAACAACCTTGCTTGACCCCCACAAGTGCTAAAGTGAAGTTCCTCAATTGTGGTACCAGAAGAGTTGCATGCTGGCGGTTGTGAAGCGTTTTCTCTTCACAGAGGAACTTTAGTTGTTACTTTAAAAAAAGAAAAGAAGCTTCACTGTCTGTCTCTTGACATAGGTATCAGAGATCAGTTAGGGGGCGCGTGTTCTGTGCATGGTAATGTTTTATCAAGTTAAAATGATCATCAAGTTTTTAGTGAATTAGTTGAATATGTGTATGTTCTATTTTCAGAATGGATTAGAATGCAGATTAGATGCATTCAAGTTGTATTTGAGCAGTTGTTATTCAGAATCATTATCTAAATCTTAACCCTTTCTTATAGTTTTATGAAAATAGATTGTATGATATTGTTTTCAGCTTTAAGTGGGAAAGGGATGATGCATTGCTGTCCCACATAATACACTGAAAGTCTTTTTTCACATTTGAGCACTCAGTTTACAGAAGCGTCATGTTTCTCTCACACATCAAGCCATGAGCGATAACTGTTCAAAGTGTCTGTGAAATGGACTGCAGAAACAATTTGAGTGAACAATGGAATGAATTAATCAACAGATGAGTAATAATCACAATAATCAACTGGTCAGTGCCAGCTGTAGAAATGCTTGTAGAGAAAATGGCGATCTTGTGAGAAGGTTAGGGGGTTTCTTGTCGTCCCCCTAAACCAGTGCGAATGTGGATGCAGTGCTGAGGTTTGAGATTTTGTGTGCATACGGCGCACATGCGAGACAGATGAGAGGGCATTTGCATCGCAGAGGAAGAAAACAGCCTTTGAAACAGCTCAAAACAGTCCTTGGAAGGTTTTACATGCAGTCATGGCTTGTTTCCGTGTTGAGTGTGAACAACATATTTCTCCACAATTAACGCACACGCACACACGCAAAAATGCAATGAGTTTGAAGAAGTCATCGTAGAGAAAACGCTTAGATGTGGCATTTCGAGAACGATGCGGTAAGAACATTCATTTACACACTCGTCCTTTGCCTCCTCTTCGTTCCCCCAGTCTTTTTTGACCAATTGTTTTACGCACTGCATGAGGATCACATAGGGAAGTGGGCTTTTCTTTGCACTGCCAGGATAGCGGATGGCAGGTTAGGAGTATAAACTGAGATAAAACCAAATCATTTGGCTAATGTGTAAGAGAGAGAGAGAGAGAGAGAAAGAGAAAGAAATGGTGAATAAGAGAAAGTGTGTCAGACAGAGTGAGGGATCAGAGCACATATCTAAAGACAAAGAGTGGAAAACAAGGACCCATCTCCGCTGTTCCCTCCTCATGACGCATTGTTGATTAAGTCTGTCTCTCGAATAAAACTGTCACTGTTCACTGATTTCAGATGAAGTGGAGAAATGATGGCTTTTCATAACTGGTGGATCACAGATGCTTTTGCTTCTGATGGGTGACACAAAGGGGAACACCAGAGTGCAATGGAAACAATAGGAGGCCTTGGTGCGGGGCGCATCAGTGTTGAAGCGCACAGCCTTACAGGGGGAACATTTAGGTCTGAGCGGGGAGGTGCGGAGGAAATGCACCGTCCCTGACTCCATCGCTCACACTTCCAGATGGAGGGAGAAATCTCTACGTCCACATGGTACGTCTCTTGTGAGTGTCTGCTCAGAGGATGGAACCAGTTTTGACGTGAAATAAACACGGCAAACCTGTGAGAGTTCATGTTAGATAAAGAGTGGCGTTTCACCTCCTTGGCCTAGATCTTTCCTTTCTCTCTCTCTCTCTCTCTCTCTCTCTCTCTCTCTGTCCCTTATTCCCTCACTCTTGCATGGGGGGTAGGGGGTTACAAATGAACTGCCCTGTTTAGTTCATTTCCTTGCCTCATCCCTGAGTCCCTCTCTCTCTCTCTCTCTCTCCCTCCCTCTCTCTCGCTCCATCTCTCGTTCCCTCTCGATTGCCTCCCTTCGCTCCTTTTTTCAAGTGCCAATTTATTTAAACTTTCCCCCTTTTCTGCTTTCTCCTTCATTGATTTCCAAACCCCAGTCTTTGTGTGCAGCTGGGGCCCAGCTGTGTGTCTGGCTGAGTGTGTGTGTGTTAGCGTGTTGCGGGCGTGAGTGTATGCGTGAGTGTGTGTTTATCTGGCAAAGCTCTGTCACAGTGGGCAGAGTGCAGGAGAGAAGTAGAGAAATAGGGAGAAAGAGAGAGCGAACACGAAAGAGAGAGAGAGTGGGAGAGACATCAAAATGACCGAGGGGCTCAATGCATTGAGTGTGGTTCTACAGACTCCTGTTGCGGTGGGCCAAGTGTATGAGTGGGACAATGCACAACAGAGAGAGAGAGAGAGAGAGAGAGAGAGAGAGAGAGAGAGAGAGAGAGAGAGGAGAGAGAGGAAAAAGAGAAAGTGGATGAAAGTGAGAAAGAGAGCAAGCGAGACAGTGAGAAGCCCAGGCACCAGGCTTTATTACCGGAGCTCTCCACACAGGCCAGGGCCAGGCGTCAGGCTCAGCGGGAGAGAGGGCGCGGAGGAGGAGAGAGGAGGAGGCAGAGAGAAAGACAGAGAGTGGCGCAGGGCTTTGGGGGCTGACAGGGTCGGGGACAGTAAAAAATTATTTTCAGTGTGAGGGGCAGGGAGATGGATGGAAAGAGCCAAGGGGGGGCAGGGAGTGAGGCGGGGAGTGCAGCGCATAGCAGAGCAGCCGTTGGGAACTAGAGGCAGTGCATTACTGAGAGGCCAGTTATCAGAGACCATCGCCATTGAGAGAGCGTCACATATAACGCTCAAGATAAGATTAAGCATTCAGTATTGCACAGGACCTAAAGGGACTTGTAGCTGGCCCTAATGGCTGCTGTAGGTCAGGAAACCAATAGCTATGGATGTGTGTGTGTGTGTGTGCGTGTGTGTGTGTGTGAGTGAGTGAATGCATGTCTTTGTGTGTTTACATGCATGTATGTGCATACGTGTGTGTTTGTGGTATTTTTTGCCATCATGATCCTTTGCATTCTTCTCATTGAAATACAAAACATGTACAAAAAAATGTATATGACAAAAGTGGCAAAAAAGTAACAACATCAATCACACCTCAGTCAGGAGCTCAGAATAACTATCTTGTATAGCACGTTTGATAGGGTTGCTCTTCCTTCCGCAGAGATAGAGGCCACTTATACATCGAGAACGAAGGGAAACGCAGCGTGTGAAGTTGAATAATTCACACAGTATTAAAAATCACTCCAGCGGACAACGCCTGTGTGATATGTGTGTACGTAGACAAACAATTATAAAGTACTGAAGACACAGGGACATATCCTGTCCATATGGTAGTGGCCCACAGATAATCAAACAGTAGCATGCATGTTTTAAGCAGTGGTGGTGGACGGAGGATGGGGATGGGGTAGGGGGTGAGGGGGTGGGGGGGTTGAGAGCATATGTAGTGGGGACTACCTCTTGGAAGTAAAATTTAGCAAAACTAATGCAGAGCAGCATGCTTCAATCCCAGATGTCGGTGGTGGTATTGGAGGTGGTAGTGGCAGTGGTAAGGGGTGTGGGTTGCTCTAACACCTGCACCTTGGCTCTCACCCAGCTGCTGTGTTTGCTGAGCTGGCCCCCAGCGTTTGTTCCCCAGGGGGTCCGGGGGGGGGGGGGGGGGGGGGATGGGGCCTGGTCCAGAGATGAGTGGCCCGGCCCGGGGCTTTTATCTCAGGTGGGGTGCTGTTTGCATGGGAGCGGTGTTGGCGATCAGGCCTGGAGACGCTGTAAACATAACACTGCGGGGAGAGAGTATACTCACTGTTTGCCCACGGCGTCTCGCTCCATTTGCTGTGTTTTCTACTCACTCATTCACAAACAAACAAACAGATATCCCAACATGTACACTGATGCACTCTTTGAAAAAACAAGCACATACACACACACAAAGGCACTTTCTGTCTGTCTGTGTCTGTCTCTGTCTCTCTTTCTCTCTCTCACTCACACACACACACACACACACACACACACACACACACACAAACATACAACATAAAACTCAAAAGCATACAAACAAGCACTCTACGACATGCTGAGTAGACCCTCACACTTGAGCGTGAAAAAAACATTAACCTGTCAGCAAGCATTTTGCTAATCTCAGTAAACAGCCAGGTTGATGTCAGGTGGTTGTGCTTTGAGCAGGGAGTGAGGCTTAGCTCAGAGCAACGCTCCCTCACACTGCACCTACACCCAACAGGTACGGCCTGGAGTTGCCATGCACTCCCACACTCAGCAAAGCTCATTACATGAGACATAGAAAGAGAGAGAGAGAGAGAGAGAGAGACAGACAGAGAGACAGAGAGACAGAGAGAGGGATATGGTAAAATCCATGCACTCCCACATTCAGCTGAGCTCATTACCTGAGACATAGAGAGAGGGAAGAAGAGTGAGAGAGGACGTGTTTTTAAAGATTGATTTAGAAGAAGCTCAAATCTCAGAAAGATTCATACATTCATACACATTCAGGTATTTTACCCTCAGAACATTCTGTTTCTGATCTCTGTTGTGTTCCTGTAGGCCGTGTAGGGTATTTATGGCAGTTAACGGAAGTTCTCGTTGTCATGTTCCCCCTCGTACACAAAAGTAATAATATTTAGGTCTCAGGTACTGTTTCATAATCACAGGATCTTGATGGCCGGAAGCCCAGACGTGTGAAAGGAAACCAAAGGGTCAAAGCTCTGCCTCTAATTATCAGACCATCTCCTATCAGTAGAGTCCAAATCAGACAACAACCCCCCCCCCCTCTCTCTCTCTCCACAGAGAGTCTTCAGCGTTGAGACTGTAGTGGAGAGTAGGGAGAGCGGGAACACAAACACTGAACACGTTAGGGCAGAGAGCAATGAGCTAAAAGAGGGGAAACCGTCGAAAATAGTCAAGATGAGTTTTTCATGCATCGGCCATGCCATTTCGGGAGAACGGCGTAATTTCAAAATTATATGTGTCTCGTGTGATGGCAGGCACCGAGGCAGAGGAAGTAATAACTTGCTGGTAATGGCGCGCTTTGGCCTTGAATCTGAGCGGCCTTGCGTCATGTTTTTGAATGATATAAGTAATAGGTAGGTGTGAATCCGTCCAGCTCGCTGGCTGTTCTGCTCTGCTTGTGGGCTCTGGAAGCGAAACCACCCTGCTCTGTGGGCACGCACTTAGGCAGGGAGAGGGAAAGAGGAGGTGGCTGAGGGGCGAATGGAAAGGGATGGCGGGGTGAGTTGGATTGAGGATGGGGTGTGGGGGGTGGGCAAAAGAAGGGATGGGAAAGTGTGCGTGTGTGTGTGTGTGTATGGGGGTGGGGGGTAGAGGGAGAGTGGGTTTGGTTGGACTTGGGTGGGTTCCGGGGTGGGAGGGAGGGGGTCTCCCTCATCCCCGTGCTGTCGCCACCCTGCCTCCCCCCGGAGCGCCTGTGTCCCACTGACGCCACACGCTGCTCCCTTCCCCCGAAAACCACTTCAAACAGCCCCATCAAAGCGCCATCGCCAGCAAGCCTTCTGCTTCGACTTAATGCTGTTCTAATCCCAGTCACAGGGCCCGCTTTCCTCTTGTGATATACATCAAAGATCCTCTTAAACTCTTGAGTTTGCTTTTTAAACCCTCTTTTTTTCCAAACTTGCTGAATTTTAGTTTTTTTTAAATTCAGTTTCTTTTCTTTTTGTCTTTTTTCCGCTCTCTCC
Organism: Sprattus sprattus; assembly: GCF_963457725.1. Taxonomy (NCBI): domain Eukaryota; kingdom Metazoa; phylum Chordata; class Actinopteri; order Clupeiformes; family Clupeidae; genus Sprattus; species Sprattus sprattus. The sequence goes on along the minus strand of NC_137908.1, from coordinate 26,423,571 downwards.
TTCTTGATTTTTTTTTCAACAATTTTTCTGTTTTCTCTCTCCCTCTTAGTTGCTGTCCATAATGGCACACACACGTCTGCTGTGTGGTTTGTGTGTGTGTGTGTGTGTGTGTGTGTGTGTGTGTGTGTGTGTGTGTGTGTGTGCTAATGTGTGTGTATGTGTGCATGTGTGTCCACGTGTGTGGCTGCCTTTCCACTATTGCACCCTACAGTTTCTGTCACTTTAATTAGTCTTTTCTTAGTTGGCTGGGCCTCACATGTGTACGGCACGGCACGCATTTGCACAAAGGCTTGCAGGACAGGCCTGCTCTCCCGCGAGAGTAGCCTACCGCAAAAGAGTGCGGCCAGGGACTCATTTCGAATGCGGAGAGCGGTTGCATGAAGAAATGAGGCGCGTGCGGGAGCTACGCATGACTCCCTAAAAAAGGCCTACATATAAAATTATAAAGGCCTACATAGAAAATTAAATAAACGTACATTGGCTGTTAAACTAAAGAATGTTTTTCGTGTTTGCAGAGTGGAGAGCAGCAAGAAATAACCCATGTTTTACATGAGCAGGCATGATTGGTGTTTCTTACGCATGGCACTTTTTTATGGGAGCGGGCACAAACTGGACTGGACACAAACTATCGCGTGTAACGTCCCCCTAAAGGATTTTGCGGGCGGGAACGGGACAAAACGTTCGCGAGACAAAATATGACATAGTTTTGCAGGTGTGGGACAGGATCTTACGGGGCGGGACTGTAAAAATCCATCCCGCGCAAACCTGTAGCTGACAGCAGACAGAAACACCCACAATGCTATCTTGAAAACCGTCCATCTGAAATACTCTCTCTTGTCATTATATCAGGCACGAGTTTTGATACAATTAATTAAATAGGGGCCCATCGCCTACTACAAAACTTTTAGCCAGAGAAGAGGTTTGCAACCTTAAAAGTCTCCTCAGTTCTCCCTGGCTTCCACCAGGGTAAGAGTGTCAGAGAGACCACAGCTGGACACGAACGTTACTGTATCTGTCTGTTTAAGGACAACCTCAATTAGATACCTCCTCACTGTCCCTGCCAGGAATTCGTAATCTTACCTTCCCATTATATTACCAGCAGCCAGGATTTTACATGTCTGTGCCAATATGGTTGCGTAATTGTAAGTACATTTATTTGTCACAGCAGATTCTCTTCATATTTTAACTTTCGTTAAATGTTTAAAAAAACACAATTATTAACAATCATCCTATGAAGCATATATCCAGGTCCATATATGCAGGTATATATATACCTGTACATATATTGATGAAGTTTAGTACAAGTCTGACAAGAGTGTACAGTAGGCTAGGCTTTTGTGTTGTGCAGTAAGGCACTTCTCCTGTGAGGACATGCCATATGTCATTCCTATATTCACCAGTAGGTGGTGCTCAGTCTGTTTTTTTTTTTTTTTAAAAAGGCACGGCGCTTGCTGGGGAGGGCCAGGTGAGGGAGCCGCAGACTGTAACGCGTTTCTGTGTCAGGAACGAATGTTGCGTTGTTACACATTGATGACTACTTGATTTTCTTTATGTGATCGTTTAATTTGCCTTTGGAGATATGTGAAGGGAAATACTACTATATCTGTGTAAAAAGGTTAAGAGGAGGGGTTAGAAAGAACAGCTGTCTTGCACAGTGTAAGGTATTGTGTACATGCATCTAGCAGTGCCTTTACACATAGACTACACCTATGCACTGATCTGATATGTGGCATGAATTTAACTAATTAGTTAATTTATTTTAAACTATGTATTTTATGTTATTGGTGAATATATTCTACTATTCCAACAACCCGTAGGTAATAGCCTGCCATAAAAATGTAGGTACTCTGTAATATTTTACGATGTATTTACCTTCAGTATAGTGCGCTAAGCACATGGTAATGGGAGGTTTGGGGCTAACGGACACCAAAGTCATGCAGTCCCCTTTCATGGTTCAACATAAAACTGCCACTTGAGCTCATAAAAAAAATGTCCCGAAGAGACAAACCTCACCACCAGGGATACCAAGCATACTTGTCAAAACCTCAAAACTAATTTCTCAGAGAGCGCGACATGAATGTTGCAACTCAAGGAGAACTTACCCACTCTCGCATTCTACAGCCGTTAAACTCAAAGAACAGCTCTATTTAGAGGCTCCTATTAAAACTTCAAACCTTCTCTTGTGTTCTTTGAGAATGTTTTAATATTCAAGGGCCACCATTGTGTGGTTTGTGCCAATGGACAAAATAAAGAGCCACATCAGAGCGCCTGGGAGACGCAGCAAACATTTTGAGAGAAAAACAAATTTGGGGGGGAAACAGTGGTATTTATAGCGTGGTGTGAGAGGCAAGGAGGTAATGAAGTGGAGTCGGTTTTTGATGCACTGCATGCATGCATGAGTGTGAGTGTGTGTGTGTGTGTATGTGTGTGTGTGTGTGTGTGTGTTAGCGTGCATGCATCTGTGAATGTGAGAGTGAGTGTGTGTACTACTCTGTATGGTAAGTGCGTGGGTCCTGTTCCTGCATTCCTGCTCCACCCAACATCTCAGCTCTTCTCACAGCTGCTCCCGGGCCCGGGCTAGGGACAGCGGGCGGACTCAAACTACAGAGCAGGGCGGCCCGCTAGGCTAACCTCAGAAAGGTCTCGTCTGCTAAGGTCAACCTCAGCGGGAAAGGACAAGGGAACCATGCTAACCTCAGACTGAAAGGTCTTCTAAACGAAGCTATACCTCACATAGAGATGGATGTTACCGTGCAAGGCTAGATGGGACTTGCTGCTTTAGATAGATAGGAGCACTGGGTCAAGCCTACCCTGAAAATAAACCAATGCCATGGCAACTTCTCATGCCAAGGAGAGAGAGTTGCAAAGGCGCTAAGAGCTTAATGAGGTCAAACTAACCTCAGATTTAAAGGTCACTTGAGCCCGGCTAACTTTTCGAAGGAAGTTAACCTACAGCTAATCTTTCTGTAAAAAGAGCAGTCCTTTTCAAGTAAGGCTACTTCTCGAGTCAATAGTAAAATTAGCCATGAACTATGAGGCCCCTTTTTAAATTTTCCTTTCATTTTGAAATGGCAAGACTTACCTTCTCCCTTTCAAAACACAGAGATGAGTAGGAGAAAGATTTGTGAGAAACGTAGAACATCCGTTTTTAACCCCTTCTGTGGTTTTGTGAGGGACAGGGTGAGAAAGAGCATTTCCTGATACTCCTGCCTCTACTGAAGTAGACAGGAGTGTATGCACAAACACGAGAAAGAACTTTGTATACCAGTTCATATATGTTGACAGTCTTACATGTGCCTAGACATTACGTAAATCATTACGTATTTTATATATGGAGAGTGTGTGTGTGTGTGTGTGTGTGTGTGTGTGTGTGTGTGTGTGTGTGTGTGTGTGTGTGTGTGTGTGTGTGTGTGTGTGTGTGTGTGTGAGTTGTCTGTACTCAGCAGTTTCCAGGGTGAACAACAGTGTTTGAAACGGGTGTACATCCACTGCTTGAACCTTTTTGGTTTGATCAGTGCCTGTTATCTTTCAATATCATTCATTTTTCACACACTCCTCCACTCTGCTCTGCCCTGAGAACTGAAAGTGTACTCACAGGAAAGTTAGTTAGAGTCACTGGATGTCATCTCAGCAGATACTGTGGAGATTGTATGTCTTAGGTTTGATATAAAAAATAGTCATAGATCTATGGTCCTGTAAAGAGGATCTAATGTGAACCAGTGTGTCATTCATCACTGGTCTCAAATTTGTCTACAGACTTTAAGGGCACTCAGCACATCTGACAGCCAAGGGCCTGATGGCAATTACAGACTTAATTGCATCAGTTTGCTTATTTTACATTTGTAGTCTAGTGTTTGCCTATTTGTGTAGGAAATATGCGTTGCAGTCTTTATTTTCTTTATGACAAGAGTAAGTGATATATATATAGTAGAGAGTTTGCTTGTTATAGCGTCACATTGCGACGCTATAGTTTAGGTTTATTAGCCTGTGTAGATACATTGTAATAAATGCTCTATTGCGACAGCACACTTTCATTAGTATTGTAGCTATAACAGGAGTTAGTTAGGGCTGATATCCAGTGTGTTGTGATCTGAAAATTGAGTGGTCTATTACGCAGTACTTTCCTCCACATAATACACTATAGCTTACACTTCCTGACAGCGTTCG
>NC_137908.1:26391904-26416904 GCF_963457725.1 Sprattus sprattus | reverse complement strand
GTATGCATGCTCAGAGATGTGATAGATATGAGTGGGAGGTGTTTGCACTTAGATGTGGTGCAACTGAGTCATTGTTAGAATGTCAAAATAGCAACGTCAAATTATTCAACTCACGCTTATGAAACAGATCCCGTTCGCTTCGCTAAAATATTGACAACAGTTGTCGGTCTAAGGACCTTCCTCCTTGATTTGCCGAGCTGGATTAACATGATCACTTACTCAAAGAGGCACCAAAAGGTAACTCTTGGCGAGTCTGTACTTATGCTCAATGCTTAGTTTCACCCTCTATGTTTCTGACCTTTAGCGTGTGGGAGACTCATGGTGGCTGTACCACAGGAATTGTGATTTGTAGTCACACAGACGGAGTCTATAGAAAGATTTTTACCATGAAGCGCATGGTACACTTTTTTTTCAGCCGAATAATAGCCCTATAATCCATAGTGTGTGTAAGGGGTAGTAAAGTGTGTGTGTCTGTGTGTGTTTGCCAATGTTATGAAGGGATTTTGAGTTATGTAGTTATGTCGTTGTAGTAGTTATGTATGTTGTAAAAAAAAAAAATTGATCTTGAGACTGATTAAATGTTTAAATAATCATGTTACAAGGAGGACTTTTAAATATTTAAAAAATTAATTTAAATTACAGTGTAAGTAAGTCACTTTTTAAAGGTTTTATATATATATATATATATATATTTATAAATGCAGGCTTTCAGGCACCATTACACTACATGTTTTTGCACTTCAACAGAAAGGACATTAGCAGGTGTGGTAACGACACCTCCATGTTGTGGATTTCCTTTCTTCTACCTTGTAAAAAACACGACCACTACAGTTGTAGTATAGTATAAAGATGATAGAAGATGCTTGAAAAGATACGGCCTGTATGAAGATACATATCCTCCCCATTTGTCTCTGTGCTTTGTGTTAGTGACCCCGTAAGCAGACAAAAAAACGATTTAAATTCACATAAGCATTTCATGCTTTTGGCAGCAAAACATATCACACATTTACACTTCCAATCATTTTTTCCAGCCCTACAAAAATCAAAAGGAGAATGTTTCTTTTTTCATGAGCCAACTTCATATATTTGCCAGACAAGGGGTTAATTGAATTTCTTTTTAATTTGAGGGTCTGCTTATCATTAGGATTTTATGACATTTTGTTTCCTCCCCCCGTTGAAATCATGCTTAGTTGCGCTCAAGTTTGCGTAAAGCCGTCAGTAGGACCGAAGAGATGAAGAGATGGAGCTCCACTGGTTTAGTTGGTTCAGCAGCGGAGCCTACAGTGATCTTCTCAGAGCAGTAAGGCATCCTCATTCCTCATTTAACATCTGAGCAGAAAGGAGGCCGTAATTACCCCTGTATGTAAGACATGTACAGAAGGACACACACTCTGTGTGCTGTAAACAGCTTGATCAAACGCAAACGAAACACACACACACGGCACAGCCATGTATTTCTATCCTTCATTTTAGATCTGTTTTTGTCTTTCTGCCATATTTCCTGTTTACATTATTGTTGAGAGCTGGAGAGGTCACCTCACCTCAATGGCTTTTGTTCTCTCTCTCTTCCTCTCTCTCTCTCTCTCTCTCTCTCTCTCTCTCTGTCTCTGTCTCTGTCTCTCTCTCTCTCTCTCATCATGGTTTAATTACATTGTGTGGTTTGGGTCATCAAGTGACAGGACTCTTCTTGTGTTTCAGTATTAGTGATCGTGATTGGCAAATAATAGCATGACAGCCACACACACAAACAAATACCAACTCTTTCTAATGACAACTATTAATATCAGTAAGACTTTGGTGTAAAATGACACTCGACTGTGAAGATGTGTGTCATAACCAGTGTCACTGATGGCAGTGTCGTCGCTTTGTGGTTTGACTGCATGTTCCTACTGGAATACAAAGATACTGGTGCTGTCAGACATCAGGATGAGTTCTTTTAGGACAGACTAACACACACACACACACACACGCACACGCACACGCACACACATACACACGGACACACACACGGGCACTAACACACGCACACAGACACTTACACACGCACGCACGCGCACACACACACACACACACATACACACACACACACACACACACACGGACACTAACACAGGCACAAACATGGGCACACACTCACACACTTACACTTCCAGTCTGCTGATCTTGCTGCAGTGGAGTGGTGCATGAAAAGGTTCACATATGAATCATGCCGAGACCACGCTGCCGCATGTGAAATCCTCATTTGTGGGCCTTGTTCTTCTTCACCCCCCACCCCCCCGACACACACACTTACACACAGACACAAACACACACACACACACACAACTCCCCCCAACCCCCTGCACTGTTCAAAGATTTATTGGATCTGCTTAAATAAAAGACTTTGTGAAGAATGCACTGGCAATCCAAATAAATAAATCAACTGTGCGCATAATAAAAGCCATCCGCGCGCGATGGGAGTTTAATGACAGCACATGCAGAGCAGTGTCACTCTCTGCAGCGGCACACTGAATTAGACTCAATTTGGCCCTAATGCAGACCAGACCCGGCCTGGTTTGGGCTCAGTGGCTTCACAGAGCAGCCCCTGCTGGGCTAATAGTGAAACCCCAACACCATGTTGCATGCTTCATGTAGCTCATCACATTATACTCATACATACAGTATATATGCATATACCCCTTAGGACGTGTTTGAGAATGACAAGGTGGCTTCTTTGCGGTGAAATGCTGTGTGATCTGATGGGATGGGTTTCCGAGCCCAGAACAGAACCCCGTGGGTGTGCTGTTGCTCGTAGCCGGCCTTTCTGAGGGTGAGGCTTTAAGAGTGGGTTTTTGTGAAAGCCGTAGAGAAACGCCAAGCTCATGTTGGACACAGGGCCGTGTGACTGCAGGCTGAGGACAGGGCTCCGGGATTGTGCTCGGAGTACATCCAGCGCTGAGTGTTGGCCAGCTGACGCTGACGCTCATATCTCCTTCACAGCCAGATAAGCTGGTGCCAAGTCATTGTTGAACAAGTTGCTGGTTTTGAATTGTGCTTGTGGGAGGGCAGGGGCATGGTTTTACACACTTACAAATGCGTGTGTGTGTGTGTGTGTGGGGGGTGAGGGGAGCCTACGGGTGTGCTGTGCCATCGTGTGTGTGTCTCTTTTCAACGGAATCTACCTACAATTGTTTTGGTGGTGTCCTCATGTGTATACAGTATGTTTGTGTGAATTTGGGTTTTGATGTGTGTGTGTGTGTGTGTGTGTGTGTGTTTTTGTGTGTGTGTGTGTGTGTGTGTGTGTGTGTGTGTGTGTGTGTGTGTGTGTGTGTGTGTGTGTGTGTGTGTGTGTGTGACAAGAGCTGCTGGGAACAGGCTGTTGTAAGTGTGTTGTTGCGTGGTGTGGCTTGACTAGTCACCAGGTGGGTGCCATGGGGCCCCTTCTGAACCTCCATACTCACGCGTCCAATGGACCCGCCGATGGCAGCTTATTTATATCACAAACCACAACAGGGGTACTGTTTTCTCTTCTTGTTGTATTTTCAAGCTCACTTATGGTTCCTCACATTAGCAGTGGAAACGTGAGAAATAGAGCCGTCGGTGCTTCTGAGTGGTTGTGATGTGAGTAATTTGCACCGATCTAGATAACTTATCTCACACCTCTGCACACCTCTCATTTAGGATGGGTTGAGAGGGATTGTGTGATTGTGTTATCTTAGTCTCGCACATCCTTAACTGATTTTAATTACTGGAAAGTCCAATTGGCGCACGCTAATACTAAGGCTGTGACATATTTTTGTACTAGCGTGCAGCTATTTATGTAGAGACAACGTAACAACTGTTATAATTACTCCATCGCACATTCTTTTGTGCTCAGACAGTTATGGCTGGGAAAAGGACACAATTTATGTGGCGACATTTTGCAGGTTATGTAACAATGGAACAGCTGGAAATGATATTGTGTTACAGTACATTGTTTTTGTGAACTTCAGTCAAATTGTGTCTTAAACTCGAATGTGGTAAAATTAAATGAGTTCATGCGTTTTCATAAAATGTTGTTTTTGACAGGTAAATGGTAAAATAAATTATTTGAATAGACTGCCTGTATTTACAGTGGATATGTCAAAGCTAGGAGAGATGCCATGAGGTAGTGAATAAGAGTCACATTTTGGTAATGATCAGATGAATGGCCAATCAGACCGGAAGATCATAGCAATTCCTCAAAGGAGTTTTGGAAATAAGACTCTACGCTTTGAATCCCGTGCGTATGTTTGTGATTGTCATTTATTGTCTTTTTTGCTCTGGGAATGTCCAGAGGGGCTCCATAATTTACCTCAGGTTTTGGAAAAGGGATAGCATTTTAGGCTAACATTCCCTGCGTTTTCCTTTCCTCTCTCTACCCTCAAAGGGTTCTTGTTGCCGTCCCGTAATTATGACATTAAGGAGATCTCAGAAGATTTTTGGGCAGTTTTGGCGGTTCAGGGATGAGTGCAGTACTGTCCCTCTCTGGGTCTGATCCTCATACAGTTACACATTGCCTAGTGTGCTCTGTGTGAACAACACACAGAAAGATGTCGCACTGTAGATTCTCACATGGCAAAAAAACTAAACAAACAAAAAAAACAATGTTCAGAAAGTCAAAGCACTGAATGCATCCATTTACCGTAATTGTTCCAAATAAAAAATAAAAGACATTTGACATAAGGGAGGTATGTTCTGTAGCTTTGCTCGGTAAACACAAAACTCAGCCACCAACAAACTGCGCTCAATAGGAAGCAACCCACGCATAGATTCGTATTAGCAAGCAGATTAAAATCATACACAAGTTTGATACTGAAGATCGGGCTCAGCTGTGAAAGTGTGTGTATGTGAAGAGCAGCTGTGTGTGTGTGTGTGTGTGTGTGTGTGTGTGTGTGTGTTTGTGTTTCTATTATGTGGGAGGACGAAGAATGAGTAACCACTCCTAAGACCTGCTCTGGTGTTTCAAGAGTTTTTAATTCCTGTTATTCTCGGTGTGTGTGTGTGTGGTTTTTCAAACTAGTACCAAAATAGTACTGATTGTGAACTTTTTTATCTTATTCGCATGGGTATTTTACGTAAATATGGTGATTATTTATGAATACTTCTGTTGAGTTGAGTTCTAGTGGCATTATAATCCAGGGAGGCTATTTTAAAAACTCTAATCTAGTACATTCAATTCATGCTGCTGATGTAAGAATGAGTAGGATATTTAACTGGTTATTTTGTATTCTGGTTATTAAATCTGCTCTTCAATAGAGAATCAAATCCATCTCTGTCCAGAGATACAGTGGTGATACACGAGAGAATAATTTAATTCCCATGAAGAGTACATTTCAATAAACTCATAAATGTGTTCTGCAAGTCTCACAAAAATTGCACTGTAATATTTCCCCAGGGTGTCATAATGTAAGGCAATTAACAAATACCTACAACAAAACAAAACTGACCTTCCCTGTTGTCGTCTGTGTGTTTGTGCGCGTGTGTGTGTGTGTGCATGTGTGTGTATTGACAGTTGACATAGAGAGGCTGAGTTCCCTGAGCTCCGAAGGGGAGGATGATCTTCTCCTGTGGGGCATGGAGGCTCAGGACACGGCTGAGCTCCAGGACAAGACGAGCCTGACGCCCAGTGAGGGCACCGAGCCTGGTAGCCCGGCCCGCTTCGCCCGGGCCCACAGCCTCAGCCCGGAGCCTAGCCCCTGGGCTGCCAGCGGCGGTGGCGGCGAGGGAGGGGCCTTGAGTGGCGCTCGCAGGGATGGAGACAAGGCAACGCCAGCAGTCTACAGTGAGTGCACTTCACACGTGTGCTTTATTTGACACATTCATAGCACATGAGTCATTCATTAGGGAGGGTTTCATGTGGGCTTTTATCCCTCTGGTTGAAGTGGCAGAGAGAGGGCACCGTGAGGATACCGAAAGCCTGTTTATATGGCAAAGGCCCTGGCACGGCAGACCGCTGGGGTTGGAGCTTGGAACTCAGAGCCGCTGGGTGACACTGAGATAACAAACCCACCGCAGAGTCGTAAAAACCGTGTGTTTTTGGATTTTAGTCTGTCTTTGACTCATAGGGCCTTTCACTCTGGCATGACACAAGATGTTTTCCCTAGGCGCTTCCTCATATCAAAAGAGGTGATGCTAATGCTAGGCAATCAGACCTCGAGCACGTGAGGCTTTTCATTTGGACTTTTCTAGAGGAAGATCAAAGACTCCTGCAGATCGCCTACAAAACAGCCCTTTCCTCTCTTTCACCCTCTATCCTCATCTTTCTCCCTCTTCCTCTCCCTCTCTCTATCTCTCCCTGCTTTCTCTCTCTCTCTCTCCCTCTCTTTATCTCCCTCCTTCTCTCCATTCTTTCTCTCTTTCCCTGTCTCCCCATCCCATGTGTGAGCACTGTGCCTGATGAAGGCAAAGCTGAGTTTTTACAGCACCGAACCGCACCGGCTTGTCCCTGGCCACATAAGACAGGCTCGAAATATGATGCCCACATCTGCAAACATTTGAAAAATCCTCCACAAAGTCAGAGCAGAGCATAGCGGACTGGCTAGCGTTCCCATACAAAGCTTGTTCTCTTCGCATTACAATGTTTTGGTTAATGTTCGGTGGCTCAGAAGCACTTAAACTCACAATGAGATATTCCGCCACGCTGGTATTCCTGTCACTGCCACCATTTGTCTTAGGTCATTTTTTCCACCCATAATTCAGAAGTCAACTTTTTCTTAAAAAAAAATAGACTTAACCACTCAGAGGCAGAAACAAATGTCTCTCTCTTTACACGGTTTGCTTGCTTCAAACTCATTGACTTAAGTACTGTATGTGGAACAACAACCACGAACAAAAGCTTTGTTAGTAAATGCAGTTATGCAGTTTGAAAATGCATATACTGTGTTTATGTAGTTTAAATAAAATACATTTTGAGCTTGAGCTAGCATTCAGCAATGTTTGAAATGAACAGACAGATATTTATCCATGACAGTGGAGTGCAGGTCAAATGCATTTTAAAACAAAGCTTTCAGAAATATGCAATCAATAAGCTGTTTTGGTTCAAAAATCATTGAATAATTCGACAAATAAACAACCAGACTCAACACTCCATCTGATGTGTCCATATCTGCTCTATTTTTATTTTGATTATACAAATCATTTCAGAAATTCCAACATGGATACATTTTCTCTGCATAAACATCCACTGCCATGGAAACCTCTAAGCTAAATGTCATTAGTTTCAGCAACCTGTAAGCAATTAACTGAGCCCAGGTAAATCCTCTCTGCAAAATCATGTTTGAAGCCCCTGGGTCATTTCTTGTAGATTTGACCTGAGCTGACCTTATTCAGATAAATAATAATAGTCAAAATAATAGCAGCTAGATGTTGGAATCATCATGGTAGGGATATCACAGGTAAATAAACATACGTTTTGACAGGTGACTTTTTCTCCTCAATCAACTGGACACTGTTAAAGTACTGTCTTCACCACCCCTCTCTGAGACCAGAGTTTAGACCTGTTGACTGACGGATGGTGGACGCGCTCGTTTGTGTTGTTCTCACAGGTCGGGCCGAGGAGGAGCTGGCCCACTACGACTTCCTGGCTCAGCTGAGGAAGGCCTCCCACCCCGGTGGCCTCCTGGAGAGCCAGACACACAATGGCAGCGGCACCTACCACGTCCACAGTGTCCACGACGACACCCCGCCCACCTGCTGGTCGCCGGGGGAACATGAGTCACCCGAGGATAGAGGTAAAGCCCCTGCCGCTGGATGGACACGGCTCACTTGAAATGCCATTTCTGCACTGATGGCCGCCACTGTGGCTGAGGTGCTTTCCCAAACTGGCATTCTGACATCCCCTATGGTCATGAACCACAGTGAATCATTAAAATCATCAAATCCTTCTTTCTTTTTTTAGATCAGCATACAGATTAGTACCGAGCAATAGCATTATATGACTAGACTAAACGTGATTTAGAGGGAAATACTGTGTGACAGAGCAATATGGAGAATCACACTCCAACAGGAGTCAGACACTTGGCAATAAGAGAAGGCTCAGGTGTGTGTGTGTGTGTTTTTGTGTATTCACCGCGGCTGTGATTTGCAGACGGAGTCCCACTGAGCCCTGATGCCCTAAGAGGTCTGCTGGCGTGCCCGTTCTGCCAGCGCACCTACCGGCGCGAGGCGGCGCTCCACGAGCACATCAAGTTCTGCCACGAGAGGGACGAGGGCCAGAGCACGTGCCCCATCTGCGGCTTCAGCGCCCCCTACAGGGCACAGATGGAGAGGCACATGCTCCTGCACAGCCAGGCTCAGGAGAAGGTGAGCGTAAGTTTGCAACAGTACTTAAACACAGTTATGTACTTATAACAACAGTACTTAAATACTTAAACACAGTTATGTACTTATAACAACAGTACTTATAACATAAGTTATGTACTTATAACAACAGTACTTATAACATGAGTTATGTTCTTAGAACAACAGTACTTATAACATCAGTTATGTTCTTATAACAACAGTACTTATAACATCAGTTATCGGTGAAAAATTGCTGAAAATGTCTGGTGTCCTCTCAGCTGGGACACTATCTTTGACATGATATATCAGTGTGTGTGTATGTGTGTATGTACATACATACATGCACACACACTGACACACACACACACACACACACACACACACACACACACACACACACACACACACACACACACACACAAGAGTCATGCCCATGTTGTTTTCTTGGCCTTATTGTTTCTGTCTGTCTGTCTGCCAACAGCCTCTCTCTGACACTTCTATGGAGAGCAGAAAGTTCAAATGCTTGCAGTGTGGGAAAGCCTTCAAGTACAAGCACCACCTCAAGGAGCACCTCAGAATCCACAGTGGTAAGACACACACTGAAAGTGACATCCTAGCCTGCAGGGGTCACCCTAAGGCCACACATGTTTCTCTGAGCTATCTACAAATGGAGATTGAGTTGGAGATTTAAGTCATTGTGCCTCCTTCTCTTTCCAGGTGAGAAACCTTATGAATGCACCAACTGCAAGAAGCGTTTCTCTCACTCAGGTTCCTACAGCTCTCATCTCAGCAGCAAGAAGTGCCTCAACGGGGGAGGAGCAGGATCAGGAGGAGGAGGAGGAGGAGCAGGAGCAGGGCCCTTTAATGGTCACCCCCACCCAGCCTACCTCCACTCCTCCCCCACATCCCCCCTCACAGCCGGAGGTCGCAACAGCACCGTAGGGAAGGGATCTCCATATGCCCAGGAGAGGCAGCTTGGGCAGTTACCAGCCAACCACCAACCAGTCCCTCCCCAGGAGCAGGGGGTGGCCGGCCTCCGAGGCCGGGACCTGAGCAGGCTTTGGGACCCTACGGCGGAGCTCTCCCTCAGGGCCAGTGTCTTCAAAGGCACCACCCTGCTACCCTACCTCTACTCCGGTAGCAAGTTTGAGCACCTGCTGCAGGAGATGCTGAGGAGGGAGGTGCAACGGCAGGACGGGGGACCCATCCGGGAGGAGGAGAGGCCAGGCCGAGGAGAAGCCAGGGGCTCGCCGGAGAGGAGCAGGCACGGAGAGGCTCCGGCGACTGGAGGGGTGACGTGCCGCTGGTGCTCTCAGCTCTTCCCGAACACCGCCGTATTGCTGCAGCACGAGCGCTACCTCTGCAAGGTGAACCACCGCAGCGAGGCAGCTATGGAGGCGTCGGACAACCCCAGGGCCAAAGATGGCTCCCCACTCAACTTCTCAAGGCCCTCTCCGCATCGGCATTCACATCCGCAAGAACCGCAGAAGACCCCCACAGCCCTCAGCAATGGCCTCCCCAAAGAGCACTCGCCGCTGCAGCGCAGCCCCTGGCAGTCCGTGCCCCAGCAGCTCCTGGTGGGCCTGCAGTCTCCTATGCAGCTCCGCCCTGACACCGCCCTGCCCTACTGGCCCCATCCAGAGGTCGCCAGCCCCGGTGGCAAAACCATGGTCAGTCCAGCCGCCGCTGCCGCCGGCAACACTGACATCCCCTTCTTGCCAATGCAGGAGCGCAGACGCCTGCTCTCCTCGGGATTTACCTCCCCGCTCGGCCTGGACCTCTCCACCTCCACCACCACGGGTGGGTCTCCCCCCAGCCGATCTGCCGCACCCTGCAGAACCCCCGGCTCGGCCGGCTCCCAGAGTGAGCCCCTAGATCTGTCCATGCCGAAGGCCCCTGCACCAGAGCACCAGAGGGAGAGGGCCTGTAATGGCACGCCGCGGGCCGAGAGGAGAGACTCAGAGGGGCTGTACAGGAGGCTGACACCACCCCCGCAGCAGCTGGCAGGGTATGGGGGGGCTCCACCACTCCAACCGGGCGGTCCCTTCGGGGGAGCTCCTATGTTCGGGGGCTCTGTCTATGGAGCCTACCCTCTCTTTAATCCCATGATTCCCGCCGGACTCCAAGGCACGGGGCACGAGAGCATGCCATCGCTTCCTGTCAACAGGGCAGCGCCTAACGCCGGCTTCCTATCGCCCATGGCGTACATGCTGGACTCGGACACAGAGTCTGTCCTGAAGAGGATCCATCAGGAGAGGCAGGTGTTAATGGTGAGACTCGCACAAACACACAGTCGTACAGACAAACCATTCGTCGTGTAATAAAACCTTAGAATTTGAGCATGACACGTTTTACAAGAATGTTCAAAGCTTCCAGCAATCGTAATGGCTAATGACGAGCGAATGCAATCTCAACATGCGCCTCAGTTCTTGACTGCTGACCTTCATTTATTTGGCCCCCTTGTAGTGTGTCACTGTTTGATCAGCATGTATACAGGCTGCATACTAGGGGAGGCCCCACACCACATTAGAAAGCATTGGAGGCTTACTGTGCTTATGTGCTACTCATCCTGAATCATACTGTAACTGTACTGTAATATCATACTCCACATACACCCTTCGTTCTGCTTTTTATCTGAACTAGATTGTCAGCAAATCGAGCACAGAGGCTTCCTTGATTATGAGAAGCTCAACTAATTAAAAGTGTGTCTTTTCAGAGCGAGGCCTTGAACCGCGGTTGCCTCGACTACCTCTCTGTGGTGGGGGAGGAGGGGCTGGATGGAGAGGGAGGCCCGGGGCGCAAGAGGCTGAGGAAGACGGAGGAGGGCCTGTACGCCTGCGACATCTGCGACAAGACATTCCAGAAAAGCAGCTCGCTGCTACGTCACAAGTATGAGCACACAGGTACGGTGCACAGTTCTGGGGTGACACATATGATCTACACAAAGTTCATACACTCATCTCGCGATTGGATTTTTTATCTAGCTACAGAATGCTGACTTGCTTGTTTTCCTCTGCACAGGGAAACGTCCCCACGAGTGCAAGATCTGCAAGAAGGCCTTCAAGCACAAGCACCACTTAATCGAGCACAGCCGCCTACACTCTGGCGAGAAGCCCTACCAGTGTGACAAGTGTGGCAAGCGCTTCTCGCACTCGGGCTCCTACTCCCAGCACATGAACCACCGCTACGCCTACTGCAGCCGGGACCACGACCCAGACGCCGACGGCCTGGCTGAGGAGGCGTCCATGGGGGAAGAGCCTCGCTACCAGACCCCGGGCCTGGACCTCGCTCCTGAGCAGAGAACAGCGACCACCACCACCACCTCCACAACTCCAGAGGAGAATTCCACCTTCCTCAGCGACTCCAGCCTGGACGGAGCCTCTGGAGGGCTCAGGGGGGAGGAGGATGAGGAGGAGGAGGAGGAAGACGAGGAGGAGGAGGAACGGGCACTGGGTAACTATAGAGAGGAACTGAAGGCAGACCCTGAGATTGGGGCTGAAGATCTCCGAGGGAGCCCCAGCCCCGTACTAGAGCCGGCACTGAGGAGCCAGGAGGAGGGCGGCAGCAGGTCGAATGGAGGTGGGAGAGGGAGGTCAGAGTCGAACGGGGAGGGGAATAACCACTGTGACGGAAATGAAGAGGATGCAGCGATGGAGCAGAGATGGACACCGGAGAAAAAGAATCGCAGCTCAGATGCAAGATGTGATGAGCAGGCATGAGATAAAATGGTCTGCAGGACGAACGAAGTTAGCATAGCCTCCCACACTCTCACACATGTGATAAGAGGCCAGCTGCCATCAAAATGTGAACAAGCCAAAATATCTCAAGTGCCTGAGGATAGTCTAAGCCATTTTAAAAGACCTTGTTATTTTCTTCCTGTATTCCAAATCATCAGTCACACACTTTAAAATGTGTCTATAAAACTACCGATAAGAGAAAGACTCCAATTAATTCAGTTTCCAGTTTCAGTTTTTTTTTTGAAAATCTGTAAATAATAACAACTATACAGCAGACCAGTAGTTGAATCCAAATCACAAGAAGAGTGATATGCACATATATATATATATATATATATATATAGGCACTGGTGAAGGACAGTCTCTCATACAAGCTCATAACTCTTTACTGAGAAAACATTTGCTCCACTGAACCACTGAAACTTCTCTGGACTGAAAACCACTGACTATGGGCTCTCTGCAGGGTTTCATACCATGCCGCTCAAAACCTCTTTACATTTCCAGGAGAAATGACACTTTCTCTTAACGCTTGTTGGAATGGTTTCAACATCAGGACATTTGCCTGTGCCTTTCCCACCCAGCTGTGCAATGGCCAACAGGCTCACTACATGACAGATCAGACAGTGCTTGTCATGTAAACACAGATATTCTGTGGGCAGACGGATGAAACTTGGAGAGCTTTACCGTGTCAATTTTATGACAGTTTGAATTCTTTGTTAGTTTGTATTCCAGGAGAAGTGGCCTCGTGGCTAAGACCACACAGTATTACACAGTGTCTGTAATAAATGCTCTGTTGCTGCAGTATTTATAAAGTGATGGGTGAGACAAATATTTCATAGATGGCACCACAAATACACCCAATCACCAAACCATGCTCATGTTTACGGGATTCTCAGATGCAGAGTTTGGGAGCAGTGGGCCTCAACAGGGCCTGAAAGTTGATCCTTTTAGTAAAGTTAAGTTTACAAAAAAATGATTTAAGGCCTGCACATGTCTGAAGACTGTTCTGCATGCAAAACATATGGTTCTTTTGCTTGTACTGTATGCCTTGTGATGTGTGTGAAGCTTTGAACTGAAAACACTGTGACTCTTCTGACACCAGATTTTAAGTCAGTTAAGTGTTGAGCTGTCCTGTGATCAACTCTGTAGCTTCTCTCCATACTGTCGCAGACTTTCTGTCTGGTGGAAACGCAAAGAATTATGCACTCCTTTCTCTTTAGTTGAGGTTGTGAACCTTTGCAATTTGTACTGCAACATTACACAACGTGGTTTCTAATGTGGTGCTCAGCCTGCGCTTGTTGTTTAGCTTTAAAGATTTGCTATACATTTTTGCTCTAAAACATAAACATCTTTACTATGCATCTCAATTGTAAGTGTAAAATGCTCTGTTCTGTTACACTTATGTGTTTTCCTTATCAGTGTAAGATTGGTGTACTGATGTAAAAAGTCGTAAAAAAACTAATCACATCAGTCCCCAATGAATTTGTTTACAAATTCCTTTTTTTCACTGTGGTGTTGCCAAGCAACATTGGCAAGTTAGAAATCACTTGTTTTCAAATTCCATCTCTTAAGCTTTTTATACAATTTTTTAATAAGTATTTTCAATTGTGAATACAATTTTGTAATAAAGATGTACATATTTTGACACTGCCTCAGATTATTATTATAATTTTTTTTTTTTAAATAATTCAAAGTATCACTTTTTGATGTGTTGCAGTTATGGCCAAGCTGACAGTTTGATGTTGTGCTTTTGTGAGCTATTCCCTCAGTAGGTCAGTAGGAAATACTAAAGCATGTCTAATAACTTCATCACAGATGACAGTGACTAGATGTGACTTCTCCCTCCCACTCAATGTGCTGTTAGTCATTTGGAGAACCAACATTAACCAAGAGAACCATTTGATTTGACAAAAGAAAACTTGTATCATGCTGATGAAGCATGCTGTTACTGATAGAAATGTGTAAAGAGTTAAAAGCTCAGGTTTGGCAGTAAAAAGTGGTCCTGAGAATAGTGAAAGGCACTCGCAGGTACATTCCCACAAGCTGTTCAAAATGTTTCCGAGACGCACGTTCTCAGCAGTCACTCTGTTTCCTATCCATGTGTGTGTGTGTGTGTGTGTGTGTGGGGGGGGGGACTATTTGCATGCTGACTCATGGTGAAGCGAGGGAGGTGGTCTCTAAGAGCAACAGCGCCTGAAACTGGCAGCAGAATAGAGAGAAGGTGACATCATCTCACTGCCGACACTCAAACACACATCTCCACACACACCCACACACACACACACACACACAGAAATAACGAGGACTTCTGTATGCATGGCTACACAGATCAAGGAAGGAGTGGGCAGAAATGCTCGAACATCTGTTGGTAACTATTCCTGGCATGTTCGTTTCAAAACTGTACCTGTGGTTACAGCGGAGAGATTTTGCCATGGGCACAGGTTGAATCTGCTTAGTGCAGTTTGCCTGTCATGTCAGTTCTTTCCATTAGGGTAGCCAACAATTGGAGTTGTAATTTACAAAGGTTGTACGATTCATGTAATTAATGTATTGGGGCAAGGAAAATATTGCCAGATCTAATTAAGAAATGAGATGTCACCCATACACAGTTAACCCTATAACTGGCATCACAACACAGTTCTGTTGATTCAGACTAGTCTACTCATTAAACACTTAAACACTCATCCCTGGTAAGTTATTATTAGAGTCAGATTACTTAAATGTGCACATTAATTTATATCATAACATGTCTTATGTCACACCTGAGCAGAATATCTCTCCGCTAAATAACCACACACACAAAAAACAAAGGCACAAAATTGTGCCTAATTTAAAATTATTTTTAAACCCTGACTGAACTGTACATAAACCGTAGCTTAACCAATAATAATGACTCTTAAACCATAAATAATTGGGGTTTCTCTTGCTCCGCAATGTGCCAGGATGAAGTCACCACCACGGCCGAGATTTAGCATGAGAACGGATGAGCGCGACATTCACACAAGCGAAGGCTGTTGTTAGGGGAACATCGGAACTACTCCGAACAAAACACAAGGGACTTTGTCTTTCTTGGTTGACTGCAATTGGGAGATTTCTTTATTGACACATAAATCTCTCAAATTACAGAATCTGGAGAGAGATGAAAAGAAAACATTTAACGTGGGTGCAAGAATGAGATGAGCAGTTCTTAAAAAATATTATTTTTTCTTTCTGAATGACACTTCATATAATGGAATAGGTCGCTTTGTACAAAAGTTAGGTTTTCTCTCTTTGTTTATTAAACGGTTCACTATAAGAGCATCTATTATTACATACGTTGAAGAAAAAAACAAATCTCGCTTTACAATCTCTGAAAATGCCATAACTTTAGGAACAACACCAACAACACAGGCAAACAACAGAAATCATAAATCATCATGGCCACTAACCTTTGGGACAAATTTGAAAGCTGGCATACAGGGACGGGCACTCTGTGTGTGTGCTAATTGCAGGCTGTTGAGGTACAACACAATTATGTTTTCCCATCGCGGGACTTGGCCTGAGGCCTGAGAATGTCACTAGCACACAAATTAAATGGAGGGGGGAAGGGTGACAGTGGGTGGGGGGGGGTCACACATAAAAGCACAGGAATTGACGTATTTTGTTTTTGAGAGCCAGCTAAACAAATTCATATATACCAGTGCAGTCAGCTGTGTCTCGGAAGCGCTTCAGTGCCACCAACCCCCTCCTCCCCGCATCCCCCCTCTCACCCTGCGAACCACTCTTGGGACTTGAAATAAAACGAAAATAAAAAATGAATAAATATATAAAAATCAAACGTTAAAATACTTGTATACTTTCTTTTTTTCCCTCTCTACTTTTCTTCTTTCTCGATCTTTTTCGTGTCCTGCCAAAGCCACAGTCAATATAAAATTACCAAAGCCACAGAGGGGGAAAAAAAGCTGCTCTTTTTCAACCATATGCATTTCTAGTTCCTCTTTTGTTCTGTTATTAAAAGCAGAGTTTGGACCAATCGTCAGGGTGCGCCCCACCCTCTTGCTAAGTGGCATACATACCTCCACGCTTTTTCATATCTCTCACGCAACCTCTCACCACACACCCACACTAAACTAGAACAACAAAATCCAGAAGCTACTAAGGATGGATTACATAGACCTTTGGAAAAGCCCTCGCTCTAAAACATTAGTCCTATTCTTCTGTTAAAGTGGCCATTTACAGTCTTTCGGCAAGAGCATCCATCCCTGTTATTTTCCTTGGTTTGTCACTTTTGGTGCAATGTCAAAGATAATCTGTGTCATTTCACAAATATAAAACCCAGGCAAACACTCATTGGCACTGGCATGGTGTCTGCAGTCACCCATTGAGAAGGGAGATTTCTTCCCAGTATTATCTATACACATAAACAACATAATTAACATACTATGGGGGTTTTAAAGGGAGGTTTTCCATTTTCAACCTCTCTCTCTCTCTCTCTCTCTCTCTCTCTCCATCTTCAACTGTACACTCTAAAGCCCGTGTACATGCCATAAAGCTACTCACACACTTTCAGCCTTACTGCTTATCAGTAAACTGTATTTGCACAGGTTTAAATGGGACCATTCATAAAGACGAACTGGTACAACAGCGTGTACTCCTGTTGCCCTAACAGGACAGATAGGGGCTATCCATGCCAAGGTAATGTGGTTTGTTTCTAAGGGGGGACACATGCTGGAAATACACACATGTTCCCCGTCCTGGAAGTTGCTTTGGATAAAGCCATCTGTTGGATAAGATCTGGGTGGGGAGATTGGGAGAGGTGAGACTGTACAGGGACCACTGACCCTGTCTGTCCATAGTTATGACCCGTCACATAAGCAGGGATTAAATGTTTTTCCGTCACAATTTACGACAATTTACTGATGGCTGATGTGCTGGCTGAATGGCAGCGATCCGGCGTCTTCTCGTGAAAGCCTGCCGCCTGTAGGAATTCTAGATGTTTCATGTTGGTCGGCGTCTCTCACTTTCTTGACACATGCCTTTCTGTCTGGCTTAAAGGGGTTGGAGAAGTCCACAGTGTGCTGGCTCAGAGTGTCCCGTCCCGTCCCGTCCCGTCCCGTCCCGTCCCGTCCCGTGCCCTGAGCTCCAGAGCCGGGGTCAGTGGGAGCTCGGCGGGTCGGGTCCGAAGATCCGCTCGAACCCGCTGAGGATGATCTCCACGGCCTGGTTCTGATAGACCATGTTGATGGCCATGTTCCCGTTGTCCTGCTCCGACCTCATCAGGGTCGGCCCGAACACAATGCCGATGTTCTGGGTGGACATGCGGTTCATGTCGGAGAGCTCCATCACTCTGAGGGAAGACAAAACAGAAAGAAGTGGTAGGACCCAGTGGGTGAGAAAGAGAGCAACAGGGCAACAGAGAGGAACATGAAAGAGAGAGAGAGAAAAAAGGCAGAAAGAGAGAAAGAGAAAGGGACATGAAAGAGAGAGAGAGGAAGAGAGAGAGAGAGAGAGGGAGAGAGAGAGAGAGAGGGAGAGAGAGAGAGAGAGAGACATGAAAGGGAACATCACTGTTATTATGGTTTGTTAGCATAGCATTACTGTGGTTAGACCTTCCCATGCAGTACTACCTCTTCCAACACTCTATCAGTGACCTGGACAGTTTTAAAATGCCCCTGTCTGATCCTGTCTAACTGAACTCCACAGCCTCAGGGGGACCTGGAAAAGTGACTTGGCAGAATTTGCACTGTAACTGGAGGTTAGTGAGCCAACCCCGGGAACATGAAAATGTGTCATTCTTCATCCAACAAGAGTATAGAAAGACTGGACAATATGGCTGAAGAACAACACCCTAGGTGATAAAGCATAGACGGGGACATCCAGGGGTGATTAGTTGAACATGATGAGTATTGCCCATTAGTGTGTGCCACAGACGCAAACGTTCAGCTTCATGAGGCCGTATGTTTTATTCATCTGGGCAGAAATGAAGAAGAACAATAGACAATAGTGTGTGTGATCCAATGCTGACTCGCAGTCACACCATGTCACTCTGCACTGCCATTAAGCAGGTAGTCAGCTGCACGTCTGACATTAAGCAGGTAGTCAGCTGCACATCTGCCATTAAGCAGGTAGTCAGCTGCACGTCTGCCATTAAGCAGGTAGTCAGCTGCACGTCTGGCATTAAGCAGGTAGTCAGCTGCACGTCTGACATTAAACAGGTAGTCAGCTGCACGTCTGACATTAAACAGGTAGTCAGCTGCACGTCTGACATTAAACAGGTAGTCAGCTGCACATCTGACATTAAACAGGTAGTCAGCTGCACGTCTGGCTAAGAGAACTGCAGAAGCTGCGACAGGGCAACAAATGAGTCACATGACTGCCTTTTACTGATGCACAAGGAGAATTTAGGATTGTGTTAAGATTATGTAAATGATGGCCACAACCTAAAAACCATAGGGAAGTCGCCCAGTGTGACATTCACTTAAGAGTGTGTGTGTGTGTGTGTGTGTGTGTGTGTGTGTGTGTGTGTGACTGTGTGACTCTCTGTGTGTGTGTGTGTGTGCCCGCGGGTGTGTGTGTCTGTTAGGGAAGACACAGGAAGGGGTTAAGGCCACAGCATGAGACATTCTTCTAAAAATGCCATTCCCACCGAGCCGCAGAGGCAGCCAGCAATTGCTCAAAACTTCCACATTAAAAACGGCGAGGGGGGAAAAGAGGGAGGAAAAGGGACGAGAAAAAAGCAGGAGAGTGAGCGAGGTTCCAGTGGTGGCGGCGGTGGTGTTGGTGTGCCTTCCAGCAGACGAGCCGCAGAGATCCCATGGGAGAGGCAGAGGGAGAGGGGGAGTGACAAGAGAGGAGTAGATTTAGGGGTAGAGATGGGAAAATGAGAACCAGAGAAGGGGCAGGGAAAGAGAGAAAGAGAGAGAGAGAGAGAGCAAAAGAGAGAAAGCAAAGGAGAGAGAGAGGGAGAGAGAGAATGAGAGAGAGAGAGACAGAAAGAAAGAGAGAGAGAGAGAGAGAGAGACAGGGCCAATTCCTTCACAGAGCCACACCTAGAGCGAGGCCCTAAATTTACGCTTGACTCCAGTGCCAGGTCATTTTGGACCAGCTTGCAATCGCTTGAAGTCAAACAGTTTATCATGCCCTTAATGAAACTAATTGTCTTCCAATTACTTGCCAGAATACAATGCTTACGAAAACATATACAAAAATACAGCCGCAAACACCGGAGTCACATTCTGGGGCTAAAAAGGGGCTGTGTATGTTTACTGAGTAACAGCCGAGCGCTGGGGCAGCGTAATAGTGTGGCTGGTGTGGTGTGTGAAACGGATGACCAGTCAGAGCACATCCCAACTGGCTGTTTGTCATTACTCTGAAGTGACCACTGTTGTCAAGCCTCTGGTTTGCTGTGTGGTCCAATCACAACACAAAGAGGTCATCAGGACCACACAGGCAAGTGCCGCTCAGCGTGTGGCTTTGGCTCCCTCTAGTGGATGCATCTGCACCTCAGCCTTTTTAAAGGTGAGTGGTAGAAATGCTGTTAGAACTGTTAGGCCTTAAGCTCACTGCCTGCGCTGCATGTTGCCATGCGGCTGCATTGCGGTACTGCTGCGTCTCGGTTGCGGGTGTATTCACACCGCCGACGTTTCTGCTGCGGCGCTGCTACTGCCAGCTTTGTCTTTTTTTTGCATTGAGTTTTCCTTTGATAATGGCCGTCAATACACAATCAGCTTGTTATCATCCATCATTGATGAGTGGTCCGAATTAAGACCAGAAAGTTGCCAAGTTGTAACCAAAACTCAGTCACATGACTTTTATTGCCCTTGTTCAGAGTGAGAGCGTGAGAGAGAGCGCAAAGGGAAACTTACCGATTTAATCTAATTAAAGTCTACATAGGGTTTCTATATAGTACACATGTAGCTTCCACTTTCCCCTTTCATAACATACAGTTGCTAAAATGGTTAAAAAATATAATAATTATATTTCTGTCATTGCTGTGATATAGGCCACACATCTAAGCTGCAGTGAAAGGTATATGTGATGTTGCTGGTTGACTATTAAAACATCTTTTTACTTTTTCTTCTACTATTGCTGAGCACTATTTTCCTAATGCTTTCCTCACGTGTGGAAAACAGGCCCAACTCTATATGACGTGCGGCTCGCACCACAGTTAATACACATGTGTGCATGCTCTAGCCTGTGGACATGGGCGGCGAAACGACAATCAACAGGGAACGCAGCCGCAACACACACACACAACACATACGCAACACTCACACAACACACACGCAACGCACACACAACACACACGCAACAAACACGCAACGCACACACAACACACATGCAACACACACGCAACACTCACACAACACACGCGCAATACACACGCATCACTCACGCAATACACACACAACACACACACAACACACACGCAACACAGACACAACGCACACACAACGCACACACAACACCGCCCGTGTACATAAGGCCTTAGCGGGTGTAGAGGCAGAGTGTCTCATGTCCTGCAGTTCCCTACCTTTTCAGGTGACAGAACATGGCCTTCATAGTGTCATGGTTGGGTGGAGGCATGCTGGTGACCAGGCATTTCATCCGGTCCACCTTATCCAAGTAATGCGACATTTCTGTAAGAAAGACAAGTTGAGAAAACTGTCAGGGCAAAGCAAGACATAGTTTCTGACTTAGAAAAAAAGAAACAAACTAGTCCTCTTTCAATTCCAAAGAATTGATCAAATATGAAACACCAATAAAAATGAATTCTGTGAGGCTTCAAAGCATGTGCTGAAGGACGTCTCGCTGGAGTTAAGCCATAGAACGGGTGATAGTTCACACCGTTTGTCTTCTCTTTTTCCCCTCCGTCTATCTCTCTCTCTTACTCACTGACTGTCTCGA
The DNA here is from genome assembly GCF_963457725.1 of Sprattus sprattus. Lineage (NCBI taxonomy): Eukaryota > Metazoa > Chordata > Actinopteri > Clupeiformes > Clupeidae > Sprattus > Sprattus sprattus. The sequence continues at coordinate 26,396,001 of NC_137908.1, read as the reverse complement.
CGACCTCATCGAAGGAGCCGTAGGGGATGAGGGGCTCAGGCAACTCCCTGAAGAAGAGCTTAAGGGCGCCAGTGATCACGTGGATGTCCTCCCACTGCGGATGGTCAAGGTCCAACTTCTCTTCTGACGGGAATGGAGGGATGAGATGGGGAGACAGGGGAGGGGTGAGTGGCCATAGAGGGAGTAGGGGGTGGGGGTGGGGGTGGGGGTGGGGGTGGATGCTCAGAGCGAAGCAGTGTTACAAAGAGAGAGAAGCGTGTAGTGTAGAATGGAAAGATGAAGAGATGGGAAGGGATGAAGAATGGAGTGGGGGAGGTGAAGAGAGAGAGAGAGAGAGAGAGAGTGATTAGCGCTTAGTTTAGCTGCTGATGCAGATTGACGCTACGGAAGAGGTGAGAGGATGCAGCAGCGGACCTACTGCCTGTCGAGAGGAAGGGCAGGGTCAAGCCACAAACACACACACACACACACACACACACACACACACACACACACACACACACAAAACACACACACACACACACACACACACACACACAAACACACAAACACACACAAACAAAAGCCCCAACCAGGCAAGAGGAAGCAAACACAGAATGACACATCACTTTCAACAATCTCTCTTAAGAAACAGTGGTCTGTTTGGTTTACCAAGTACAGACTCACGATGCATTGCTGTTTTTTGCAAAAATGTGCATAAACATCTTTGGTGAAGTACAACAAAAGAGGCCTCTGAGAACGCTGTTCTTTCATAATGGGCGCAGTTCCCAATATTGACCACAGGAGGGCCAAAGCCAACAGTTGTGTGTGTGATTCAGGAAAGAGGAATAACTTCAAAGAAGAATAAGGGGTGGTTACAGGTGAATTTCTGTTACTTACTGTCCTGTTACTAATTCAGCATCCCCCCAAATGCCTCCAAGCCCTCAACATGTTTAGCACATTTAGCACATTGCACATTAGGCAGACACTACTCCAATATTTGTATGAAGAAAGTGTAAAAATATCCAGTAGGCTGTATAGTTAGGAGAGAAAATGCAGAGGTTGGTTAACATTTATGTTTGTCAGAAAAGTGCAGACAACATTAAGCTGAGATAGCACAAGGCAGAGAGGCTCTGGTGCATCGCATGGCAGATACGGGGAGAGAGGGTCATAGTTATGCATGTGTTATGTGTGTGTGTGTGTGTGTGTGTGTGTGTGTGTGTGTGTGTGTGTGTGTGTGTGTGTGTGTCTGTACTTTATGTATCACCAGAGAAAATGCGTTTCAGAGTGAGTCAACAGGAAGTTATGGCACAATATGGGCAAGGTTGTTCTTCACCCTAATAGAACAAATGTTGTAAAAAAGAGAGTATCCTAATGTCTGTGTGAGTGGATATGTATTTGTGGGGCTCAAGCATATATATGAGATTATGGGTGTGAGACTACATTTATTTTTTAATGTTTTTTCAGAAGCGTGTTCGAGCTTTAAATTACCAATGTTTCTGTGGGAGTGCTTGCCAGGTGTGTGTGTGTGTGTGTGTGTGTGTGTGTGTGTGTGTGTGTGTGTGTGTGTGTGTGTGTGTGTGTGTGTGTGTGTGTCTGTGTCTGTGTCTGTGTCTGTGTCTGTGTCTGTGTCTGTGTGTCTGTATGTGTATGTGTATGTGTATGTGTATGTGTATGTGTATGTGTGTCAGAGGAGGTTCTTCCATTGAGGAAACAGAGTTTGATATCAGTTTTTTTGATATCAGTATTTAATACTATGCATATTATAATTTGTTTCCCTGAGTTAAAATAACATTAGCACCCCCTATCGTAACATGAAATTACTGCACGGAGGACGTCCTCCCTTTGGCTCCCATTATGATTAATGATCAATGTAATCTGTCTCTGATACTGGCGGTTCTTGGGGCTCATTCACTTACATTGCCCAGGGGAGGAAAGACCTCCCTAGCGTCTGAGTCTGCGCCAACATCGCTTAACCAATAAACAACGGATTTGGCGTTGGAGGGAGGGGATTAGACATTAATACCATTCTCTGCAGAAGGATATCGATAACACGTCACCCTTAAAGATTGTTGTAGAAAGATGGCAAATAAAGAGGATGTGCAATGGAAAACGAAGATATTGTGTATGTTTTATTGAACAAACCGTTTCATTCATTGAGCTACAGAGAGAAGGTTAGTATCAAAACAACAGGGAAACCTGTTCCAAAAATCCAAGTCACTAAACCCAATGGTAAAACCGCTGCCGTTAATGCTAACTGGTATGCGAAATACTTAGCTCACTGGTACCATAAAAAAACTATCGGCTGTACTGTTTTGTTTTTAAATCGTTCATACGCCTGACTGTTCACGTTCAGCTGACATTCTGAATGGAAATTGTTAATGAATGTTTCAGATCGCGATGTGTTTCGTATCTATTCTAATTAGCCTACACATTGACCAACATTCTGAAACATCCATTAACATCCACATTTGCCACAAACAATGTTAGGCTAACAGGCCATGTTAATAGTTCTGAAATAATGTTCTCTTACTTGTTGCCTTTGTAACTTGTTTTTTAATATTGTGGAAAGGATGTTAGTGAATGATTCAGAGCATTTTAAATGGCATCACTTTTGGTCTTGTGTCTTAATTTTCTTAAAACAATTGCAGCTGAAAATAAAATTAGTCAAATAATAACCAATAGCTTTAGTAATTGAGGGGGGCCAAATGGTAGGCCCAAAATTTAGAATGTAGTTTTTAAAATCAAGAGTAGGCCTGATTTGACTAATTGGCTTTGCATCATTTCCTTCTGGCCTTGTCTAGTCCAAGGACATGCTGCCCACTAGCTTTTTAAGTACAATGGTGCAACACTGGTGGCTTTGTATCAATTGTATCCCTGCCTGCTATTTTGTAGTACTGTAGTCCACAAAAACACCCTGAAACAACTTGTATCTCACATACTTATGCCACCAACGGAATAAGCAGGCCAATGGCAACCAGGCGCACAGTCCTTCCTCCCTCACTTTAAAAACCACCAGCCGCCACTGATGTGTGAGTGTATGTATGCATAGGCGGAGATCCCGGGGGGGACTCGCATAACGTTGTCCCCCCCCCCCCCCCCCCCCCAACACAATTGGAAAAAAAAAAAAAACGTTGTGATGCGAACCCGGGTCGCTGACGTGGTAACCAGCGCTTAACCCAGTGTGCTATTGATTCTACAGACTTCTCGTGATTTAAACAAATAAAACAATAATACATACGAGAATATGTCTACATTCATTGTTTCCATCAGGTCCGCTTCACCTGCTCTCTCTCACCTGCTCTCTCTCTCTGACAGCCGGTCAGTCATTTCCCTACGTTCACTGGATAAAGGCATTTCCCATGAGGCTTTGCTCCGAACATCCTACATTAATTTATGAACAAAAAAACGAATTAAATCGCTGGCCAATTTATATTTTTGGTCATGAAAGTTATGTAAAGTCTGAATAAAAATAATTAGATCAAGGTAGGAGGCTAAGCAAAAATCAGTAGGCTGGATTAATGATAGTGAGTTTATCACACCATAAGTGAGATGTTGTTAGACAACAAGTGCTATTTACTGTATATTGGTTGGACCACCTTGTTTCAAACCAACGGACTTCTTGGAGATTATCGAGGGAACTTGACCTGATTTTATTAGTTTTAACTCAATGGACGGCTCATGGACTCCACACGGCTGCGCAGGGCACTAGAGAAGACGTTACTTTGCATGCAGCTGAATTCCTCCTTGAAGAGCCTTGGTTTGCGTTTGAACTTTCAACATTATTTGTCTGTGAGTAGATATTGTGTGTTAGGACATGTATTGCCGTTTAGAGAATTTAAAACTGACGTCGAATTTCTGTTTGTCACTGTTATTAGAGCATTCGGTATTTAGCAGCTAAGTTATGCTAGCTCTCGTGACAGCAATTTTTTTCATGTCCCCCCCCCCGGAATTACTCTCTGAAATGTTCCCCCCCCTGCAATGAAATGGGATCTCTGCCCCTGTATGTATGTATACATGTATGTATGTATGTATGTATGTGTGTGTGTGTGTGTGTGTGTGTGTGTGTGTGTGTGTGTGTGTGTGTGTGTGTGTGTGTGTGTGTGTGTGTGTGTATT
>NC_137908.1:26249404-26386904 GCF_963457725.1 Sprattus sprattus | reverse complement strand
TAATCTCGTTACAAAATCATGATAAAGGTAATAAAACCCTTCTGACTGGTCTGTAAAGTAGTGTCTATCTGTCGGAACCCTAGTGTTGCTTCATAGATTCCGACTTTCTTTATCTAATACTTTTCTCTTGACGAAGCGAACTAGCTAAGTTTGTCATGCCCAGAGGTCTACCAGGGGACCGTAGATATATCTCCTAATTTGTCTCTCTCAGAGACCAACTATACCTCGTATAACCCTCTCTATGTTTGCTGCACGAGTAGATACTATTATTGTAGTTAGTTAGTTAGTTAGTGCTCGTTAGTAGGTTAGTTATTGTTAGTTATAAAACAATTGGGTTCTATCGCGTTATTTAGCTGTTTCTGATTGGACGAGAGACGTTCCATGCCATAGATTATCCATGAACAACCCAACGGGGACTTTTCACAGCTAATAATAAATCACTTCACGATGAAATATTCTATAGCGCGTTGATGATAACCGTTAATTCAAAATTCTTATAATTCCAAACCAAGACGATGACAATGGAACTATTTTTTTGTTGCGGAGAAACAATGGCGAAATAAACCATTTTTAATCAATAACTTCGTGTTGAAATGTTAATTTGTTGACTGTAGAATTGTTTTATAAAAGCAATATAGCACTCGTGGGAGAGGGGTAGGTAAGGGATAATCCCACGTGTGTTGTTGCCTACGCCACTCGGCCTCCGGCCTGGGTGGCTATGGCCGAACACCACCCGGGGATTATCCCTTACCTACCCCACTCCCACTCGTGCTATATTGCTTAATTAGTTATCGCTAGTTAGTTAGTTAGTGCTTTCAAAACAACTTTAAAAACATCGGTAAAGTCAAGCTAAGTAAAGGGTCGAGAGTGAGGGGTCAGTAAAATCACTTTATGAAGAGCACAATTTCTCCAAACTGGTAAACAGTTATTACAGAGTAAAGAAAATAACAGATTCAGAATCCTTAGCTACATTTTGATGTGGGTTAGGCCACACTGCACTGACACTGCACTGATCATTCAATGAGTGGGTCACTCACCCAACTAACATAGGTCATGATCTCCAAAACTGAATCATTAATAACTGAATCATTCACTGAATGCACAAGGTTTTTTCCATTTCACCTCCTCACACCCACACTGTGCTAGTACACATTGTAGAAAGATTTCAGGGGGAAGTGAGAGAGGAAGTATTGGCAAACAACTTCTCTTAAGCAAGTGCCCTTTGACCTTTACCCATACAAGTCATACTAGTGTATGTTAACACACACAAGAGCAGGAAGTAACATGCAAGTGCAAATAGTCCTCACCTTGAAGACATTCTTCCTGCTGGAAAGAGTATCGGCCCACTGCAACTGAGCTCCCCTCAAGTCAACACTGCTCTCAGGTCGACTGTTCCCTGGTCTCTGTTATACCCACACCACAGAGAGAGAGAGAGAGAGAGAGAGAGAAAGAAAGAGAGAGAGAGAGATAATAAGAACTATATACCTTTGTATCATCACAATATGACATCTTTGGAAAGAACTTATGGTAATAAAACTGATAGTGGACATGGGTGTGACAAACAGCAAACAGAGGTAGCATTGTTCACACAGCATAACTTCCTGACTAGCTTCAAACAGAGTATTTGCATGTTGTCACATTTCATTTCATAAAGCACAAACAGGGTTTGTGTGGAGGGGTCAGGGGGGGGGTGAGGGGGCAGGGGGGTGAGGGTGAGGGTCCGTGTCTTACCCAGCTGGCGGGACTTTGTGATTTGGGGTCTTTGAAGAACACCAGACTGTTCCCCACGAGAACCACCCACGACGGGTTCCAGTTCTTCCTGCAGAACACAGCATTGTTCTCTGGCGTTAGACACGGCACAGCTGCATGGAAGACTGGAGAGGATCTTTTAGACTCACTTTAAAAACTGACCTAAGTCATTTCTCAGAGATGATCAATCATTCTCCTACTCTTAGGATGATGGGTACAGCTATTCTTCAGAATTACTTAAGGGATTTTTTAAGGATGTGTGAAGTTCTACTGAAATCCACTGTTGAGTCACAAAATATGTCACATGGTATGCACACACACACATACACCACACATTCACACACACACACGCACCTCACATACACATACACACGCACGCACGCACAACGCACACACACAACACACACACACACACACACATCACACACGCACACGCACACGCACACGCACACGCACACACACACACACACACACAATTACAGGCCATTACCTCAGTTTTCTGCCGCCCTCCGCAATCTTGGTCTTATTCAGCAGACCGGCCTTCTCCAGCTCCTACAGGGTCAGCGAGGGACACTAAGTTGCACAAGCCTATTCACTCGTAACATGTAGTGTGTGTGTGTGTGTGTGTGTGTATGGGGACATGCAGGTCTGAGTGTATGTGATAGGTGTCGGGGTGTGTGGGCATCTCACCGGGCTCACGCTGTCAATGCTGTCGGGGGAGCTGGCAGGTGACGGGGACTCCACCACCACACGGGCCACCTGGTAGTCCCTGTGCTGCTGGCCAGCCTAGGAGGAGCGTGCAGGACACAGCAGGATTATTCAAACTGTACAACACACACACTGCTAGTGAGTGATGTCGCTGCACACAGCTCATATGCAGGTGGAGAAGCTTCCAGGTCTCTCACACTGTCTGCTCTGGCCCACAATAAACTGAAGTAATATACTGGTATTTCTGTTCTTAAGTGAGTATGTAGTAGTCACATTTAAAAATGCATAACATTTTAAGGTATGAGTGTGCGTGCGTGCGGGTTGCGTGCGTGCGTGCGTGCGCGTGTGCGTGCGTGAGTGTGTGTGTGTGTGTGCGTGAGTGTGTATGTGTGTGCGTGTGTGTGTGTGTGAGTGTGTGTGTGTGTGTTACCTTGTGGTTTGGGGAGGATTTGGGCAGTATCATGGAGTGGGAGTGGTTCATCTGGTCTCTGGTCCTGAAAAGCGGGGAGTTGCACCACTGGGCGTTGCCAGTTGTGAAAGAGGAGGAGTTTAAGGTGTCAGAGGAAACCGCACGCTGCAAGCTCTTCAGGCAAAAGGGGAGGAGACAAATACATACGTCATGCAGGGATTGGTCATCCTCAAATAACAAAAAAAACACAGGGTCTGCTGTTTTTTTTGCAACCCTGTTGTTACATGCCGAAAATCAGCTAGTCATGAGTCTCAGACGTCCAAATATTACAGCCCTTTTAATAATTGAGGGAAGCCCTGCTGTGATGGGGCCGGCCACCACTGAATTAGGCTTCGTTTCAAAGGGCTCTTCAGTTCTGTAATTAGTAAAATAGTAATTAGCTTACTACGAAAGTTATAAAAGTTAAAGCAAACAGGGTTGCTCCCGACAGCTTCTGACCAAAACTAGTCACCATGGATGCAGGCCATATATGTAACTTACTGTCATGTTACATTCAGCTGCACTATGAGGTAGAGAATTTTTGGGAATTTTTAGGACTCTAAATTTGAATGCTGCTGATAAATTCTGACCTCAAGAAAAGCACATGCTGGGATAGATAGCATTACAAAAAAACAGATTCATTTCCTTTCAGACAGTTCCGATGAAACATCAGGTCATCCCATGCATTGCATCAAAATTCCCCTCATCAGGGTGAAATGATTCCGGGGGCGATCCAGAGCCTGGAGTCATGCTCGGAATGTGCACTAATGCGCTGAGCTCCGAAGAGAACCGACAAAGTGAACTGACAAATCCTTTGAAATCGTCGTGTGCTAGTTTTCCTGAACTGGGCTTTCACTGAGGCCAGAACAGGAACTTCACAGGGTCAATTGCTGAGTCTAGGGTTGCTTTACTGAATGTTATCTAACTGTCATAGTTCCTTTGAGTGAAGAGGAACGAGTAGAGCCGAGTAGATGCCCAGCCATGCTCTCTCACTGTGTGTGCCGACAGGGCTATGAGTGCTGGAGCCTGCGGACCTCTCACTCTCGCTAAGACATACTACCGCCTCCACCCAGCAGATGGGTGCCCAGGGCCCTATGCCAACTGGGCACCTCTGCCACCACATGGCTGCCTGACGTCTGTCATGACGAGCAACACTAACTAACGTGTATTTCACTCTCTTTCTATCTCTCTTCTCTTCTTTCTCTCTCTTCTATGGTCTGTCTGGCATGCAACCAGATGGCACCACTGTTTCCCTCTTGTGTAGGATTTGAAGTGCTTTGAGCAGCAGAGAAGTTAGCGAAGCACTGGGCAAAGCTCTGCGTTCAAAGGAAGATTGAAAATGGTACTGTTCTCTGGACTGCAACCTACAGCGGCACCTAGGACTGGTTTTGGTCTATGTGTGGGCAAAATTGAATTTAACTAGCCCATGGGAAATGTGGCCTGTGGTTTTATGGCCTTTTGTGCCTGACCTGCATATCAGGAAGCTTGTGATGCAGCATGCCATGGTGGGCCTGCAGGGACAAACTGTGCGCCTCACCTGTCTCAGCTGCCAGCCACCATTTACATCATGCGAATTGTGAGTAGAGTTAGGGGACAGCTGAAAGAGAAATAGAAAGAGAAATACAAATTTAACACGAGCCCTCACACCCACACACGTACACACATACACGCAGTCACATGAACAGACCCAGACAAGCACACTCGCACATGCAAGCACATTGGAACTGTGTGCAAATGTTTTTTTTTACTTCTGCATTTAAACGTTGTAACGTACAAAATAGCATATCATGCACTTTCCATAGGGTCATGATAAAACAAGGTCAGATTTGAGATGAAATAAAGTGGTTACACTACCACCTCTCACAGTCACAACTGTAACTGAAAGAGAAGTCACTCGCTCAAAGAAACAGCTAAATGACTGTTACCCCAGTTAAAGGTGATACACCTATTTTGTGTCTTTTTTGTCTCTCTCTCTCTCTCTCTCACACACACTCACACTCACACACACACACACACACACACACACACACACACACACACACACACACACACACACATGCACACACACACACACACACTCACACACACAGAGACACACTTATGAACACATGGTCGGAGCACGGACCAATTTTCCACTTACAGAAAACTATTTATTCAATCACTTTGAAGGATGACATATTTGTTACACCAACACACCCAAAAACGGATAATATTCCTTACTTCACATATCCCGCTACAGTTTCTCTCTCTTTCCATCTCTCTCTGTTTTACAAACACACATACACACACACACACACACACACACACACACACACACACACACACACACACACACACACACACACACACACACACACACACACACACACACACACACACACACACACACCCGCTTTTGCCCGACTTACAGCACAATCACTGCTCATCTGTCGCCGCCAGCCAGATTATAGTCCAGGAAAAAACCACAAATACATCAATGCCGGTTAATCCAGAGGAGAATCCAACTTACTTTTGTGGCTTCGACACAGACATTAAAACACACACACACACACACGTGGGTACACACACTCTCACAGCTGCTCGTTCGTAAGCACATGAATCCATACACGAGTAAACACTCTCTTGCAGTCCTAAAAACTGCAGTACTACTCTTCTCTACCTTCTCTCTCTCTCTGTCTTTCTCTTTCTCCTTCTCTTCTCTCTAATGTTACTCACTTCCCCATTCAGGGAGGAAGGTTGCTGTTACCGGTTGAATCAGCGTGCATAACCAGGAAGCATCTGGTATACTGTTCGTGGCAACTAAAAAGATCAAATCGGCGCACCCCCCTCGCTCCCTGTGGTAATACAGCTGCATGTATTATCTCAATGAAAGGGTCTAATGAAAGAGGGCAGCTCTCCCCTTTGATGAACCTGTCACCTGGGATACAGTCTCCCCCGGCAACACTTGGAGGGTCTTTTGAGGTTCGTCTCATGTTGGGGGTGGACGACAGAGAAGGCCGCCCCGTTAAGCCAGCGGACATGAGACTGGGAGCCAGTGTTGGTCGGCATTAGATCAAGAAGCATTACCTTCTTAGCGCTGGCGGGATTAGCTAAACAAAAACACCACTTCAGGGAATGAAATAAATAAATAAATGGGGTAGGGGGGCCGCCGAGAGGAAGTAATCCCCTTTTTAATTTGGCTCCGGCTTCGGCTTTAATCTGGAACATGAGGTGGACACTCTGTGTGCTTTGGCAATCTGCCAGAGAGTGTGTGTGTGTACGCATGTGTGTGGGTGTGTGTGTGTCTGTCTGCAATCTGCTAGTTTGAATTGGCATTTTTGTTTACAATCTGCCATTGTGTGTGTGTGTGTGTGTTTGTGTGTGTGTGTGTGTGTGTGTGTGTGTGTGTGTGTGTGTGTGTGTGTGTGTGTGTGTGTGTGTGTGTGTGTGTGTGTGTGTGTGTGTAGGTATGGGAGTATAACACACAAATGTGACAGAGAGAATGAAGAGGAAGAAAAGAGATTGACAGATTAAGAAAAAGATACAGGATAAAATATCTATAAATAACTATAGCTTTAGCTATATATTTATTTACTAGTCCACAATCTGTCCATTTATGGAACAGTGGGATCCCTTTTCCAATAACAGCTGATTGCTATGACACAGCTTATAGCTCTGCAGCTTAGAAACAGCTGGACCTCAACAGTGTGTCAACTGTAGGTATTAATTTCCTTGGCATCTTTACACTTTCATACAAGTGTAAACATGAATGCAGCGATACCCTCTCACACACAAACACACACAGACACATACCCTGTGCATGGTGCCACTGCCTGTATCTGGCAGAGGAAGAGACAAGTGGCTGGTGTCGCATGGGACAGTTGGCATGGCAGAAGCCTAACACACAAACACAACATAAAGAGGGAGGCCATTACTTCTACTGTCAAGTACAATAGTCCCATGATACTTTTATCACACATAGAAAATAGTATGGAAAAAGTAAGGTAGTGGTGGATGACTTTTATCGTCTTGCTTCATAGTTTTGCGCTCAAAACTAAGGTCAACCCAGGACTTTTTCTGAAACTTCAGAATATGATCCACTAGGATTTCCGATGAACACTTGCCACATGTGCATGAAACAATAACTTCACATGAGACACTCACTATTATTATACTGTAAGTGTTAGCACAATAGCCTGTCAGCTTGTGTACAGGCTTGCGCTTTCATTTCCCAGAATATTCTGTAGCATTAGCTACAAACACTAATCGTTTTTTTTTGGTACACTACAAGCTGTGGTTAAGATATTTTGCTTTAAACAATTGCCACATCTCTCTGTTGCATCATTTCAGAATTATGGAAGTTCCCAGATCAGGCTCAGACGGCATTATCCAACTCAAAAGTTGAACAGTGCCATCAGAGCCATGGCCATGGTCCAGCTTCCGAGATAAAAACACGGCCCTCAAGGCTCTGTTAGTGGCTACTCTGGTGGAGTGTGAGGAGACAGGTTCTTCAAGAGGAATGAAACCCCTCTCACAGTTTAGTGTCAGTCCTATTTCTATTTTCCTGATGTCAGTGAACCTTGTCAGAGAAGGTTTTCAGTATAGGTACACTTAATTGAGCCAAATGAGGAGCAATTGAAAGACACATTTGCATAAATACACTTATATTCTGCCAACTCTTGTCAACAGGCATCTATACATTTTTGTTCCAGCCTGAAAGAAATATTTATGGTTGTATTTACTCCTTTAAGATTCTATTCAGAATGCTTCATAGTGCCATTTGGAACTCAAGGATTCTAGATAACCATTTCTCTTTTATTTTCAATAATGTATTTTATTGGATAGATGGATAACTTGCCACCATTTTGTGGTTTTGATTTAGGTTGACTCACCAGGCTGGGCATGTGCCGACGCTCTCTGGCTCGGCGAGGCGGCTTCCAGGACCTCTCCTTGGTGACACTGTTGACATAGAACGCCCGGCCCGAGGCGGGGTCATGGTACTGCTCCCACAGGTCCAGAGTCTGCAGCGGCGGCTGGCCTGGAGGGGGGCTGGGCGGCGTTGGCTGCGGATGCCGGTCCGTCTGCAGGGTGCTATAACCGGGCGACTTTAGCAAGGTGTGCTGGGGGCTGTAAGCCTGCACCAAAAAAAAGGAAGCCAGTTCAGCATGAAGTGTTAGATTTAAAATGTAGCCACAGTGACATATAGTGTGCTTTAAAAAACGCTTTTCAACCGCAGGCAAATTCAAATGAGGAAGTGGAGAGGTAGCTGCCAAGATAACAGTTACTTCATGTTTGTGTGTGCCAGCATGTGGGTGCGTGAGAGAGCCATGACTTTTAAAAGTTTAGAAGACATTCGCATGCTAATGCATGTTTGTGTTAAATGGGTAGTTAACAGAGACAACAGCAACCAAGAAACACAGCGCACAAACACACATGCAGAAGAAGTGAGCATGAGTGTGTGTTCATGCGTACATACGCTCTGCATGTGGGTGTGCATGTGTGTGCTGAGCATCCAGACGAGGACAAAGCTCGCGTGTGTGTGTTCATGCCTGTGAGTGTGAGAGCAGTCAGAGCCGAGAGAGGATGTGGCTTTAACCGTTCCACACACACCCGGAGACAGAAACGGCTGAAGCATTTCATCCAAAAGACAAGCCCAGGAACAGCACGAAAAAATGAGATATGAAAATCTGATAATGCTCTGGAGTCTAACAAAAAGCTCTGATGTCACCAAACCCACCAGGATTAAATTGGTATTAAAAATATCAGCTGAAATGAACCATACCATAGATCCACTTAAGGTATTATCTTTGCTATATTGCAGGTTATATAGAAGGGAATTTTTTTCGCAAAAAAAAATGAAAGGTAGGCACATGATTAAGCTTATCCAGTTATATAACCCACTCAATTCTGTTAATGACTGCCAGCCTGATCAGCACGTGTGAGCTCGGTGTCATAACAAACATCTCCTCTAGAGGGCAGAGTATTGAAAAACCTCTACTCTTCACCAATGCAGCATTACAAGGGATTACCTTTACAAACATCTGGCAAAATCCACAAAATGTATCATCATTGAATATATTATAATCAAATAATAATATCAAAAAATAACACAAAACTGTCAAAACAACAACGACTGGAAAATAACTGAAATAAAAGAGCATTTCTTTGTGTGAATGGATTTCTGTCATTTGACAGGTCTTCACTACACAGACACAGAACGCAGAGTGCTGCTGTGCTGCTTAGGGGGGAAGTGGCTTTGTTCTCGAGCGTGAGTTGATGTGCATACGTTTTTCCGTTACCATCAGATTCTACAACACACTTCCTGGTCACACCTGTTCAGGAGGCTTACGTAAAGCCCGTTTGAGTACAGCTGTGTGATCATGTACTCGTGCACATGTGCACGTGTACATGTGTGAAGGGAAGCATGTTTGTGAGCGTATGTGTTTGTGTGTGTGGTGTGTGTGGTATGTGTGTGTGTGTGTGTGTGGGGGGGGGGGGGGGGGGGGGGGGGGGTGACATACAATTACTGACATAACTGTAGTGATCTGTAGTGAGCAAGAGCTACAAGATTACATGATTTTAGTTTGACTCCAGATGTGTGTGTGTGTGTGAGTGTTTGTGTGTATGTGCTTACAAAGCTAGCAAACTTGATCTGTCCCCCGCTGGCTGGTCAGCTGGCTCTAAGCGGAGCTGCATCCCAGCTAATGTTAGGTATCGGGGCCGTTTAAGTGGAGCGAGCTTGGAGAGGCTATTTAAGCCGCTGCCAATTCAGGACGCTCCCAAATGGTGGTAGCTGAGGGAAAAACATGAGGGCAAATGGACACAGAGACCCCAAGGCAGAGCCATGACTAGACTATTACTAAGGATTCAAGGGTTCATGTGGAGAGTGCATGTAAAAAAAAAATTATGTTTTGAGACCACCTAATCCTGTGTGTGTGTGTGTGTGTGTGTGTGTGTGTGTGTGTGTGTGTGTGTGTGTGTGTGTGTGTGTGTGTAGGTGTGTGTGTGTGTCTGTTTATTTATGTGTGTCGTTTGGTTTAGGCTTTCTGTATTTGTCCATGTTTGTGAACGTGCGTTTGCGTGGCATGCACATGTGAAAAGTGAGAAACCCTGAGCTTGTGACCCAAATGTAGAATGGAGCTCTAATCCCTGCTTACTGGCCTTAAAGAACATGGGAAACATGGGAAAAGAACCAGCCAAAGCCAGAGCCACCAGAAAGGAATGAAGCCCACTGAGGGATTGAGCGAAAGACAGAGATGATGAAGGGCACAGGGGGAAAGGACAAAAAAAGAAACGGAGATACGCAGACGAATACATAAAGAGAGACGGTGCCGGTACCTGCTGGCTGAGCCGGCGGCCGGTCGCGGCCATGTCCCAGTGGCTGTAGGACTTGGAGGGGCCGCTGACGGGCGTGCTGCGGCCACTGAGGGCCCCCGTCTCCCCGTACGGGTTCTGGGGGAGGCTGGTGGAGCTCCTGCTGCGCGGCATGGGTCCCATGGTTCCCTGCTGCCCCCCAGGGACCATGAGGTGCCCAGAGGGAGACGTGATGGAGGAGTGGGCGCTGACTGGCAGGGGCAGGGTAGGGAAGTGGCTGCCCACTGATCCCGCCATCAAGCCCGCACCCCTGAAGGCACTGTTGGAGTTGAGGTCCTCCATGGAGCGGCAGAACGTTTTGGGTGCTGTGTCGAGAGAGAGAGACAGAGGGCTCTGACAAATACAGTGTATTCCAGTATGATGATTTCTCATCGTAAGTGATACTGAGTTGTAACCCATGCACAATATACATTTAATATGATTATAGAATAGATTGCACTCCAAGATATGTCCGATAAAAATTATTGTACGCAGAGAAGGTATAGGCATAGGTAGGCAATTAGGAAGATTTTTTTTACACTACAATTTTTTATGACGTATAACAAATATGAAAATAATAGCATAGCATCTGAACCAACACACCCACCTGGGCATTGTGCTTGTGCCTGTGTGAAGGAGCCAAAGGAGGCCCTAGGCAGCAGTCTGTTACTGGGGGCCTTCGGGTACTGGCCACCCGGCTGGGGCGAGTGTAGGGTGGTGATGGGCACCTCGATGACGTAGGTGGCTGGCACGTAAAGGGGCTTGCCCTTGAGCCCGGCACCGATCCTCCGCGCCTGCCACCAGTCGGCATTGGTCTTCTTCAGCAGCAGGAAGCGCTCCCCCTCCCGGATGGACACGTGCCGGCCGTCCGCCCCCCGGTACGAGTAGTCGTACTGGGCCTCCAGCAGCACTCCGCCTCCCCCCGATGAGCCCAGAGAGCCTCGGCCCACCGTGGGGCCCGGGCGCCGCCAACTGCCCGACAGCATAGCTCTCAGTAGGCCTGGACAAGCGCTGCGATGCTGCTGGAACGGAAGCTGCCACTGTTGCTGCTGCTACTGTTTCTGTTACTGCTGCTGCTGGGCTCACGGAGGGAGGGCGCTGGAGACTGGCACCAGGCCAGCTGTGCCATGCTCTGAAACACACACACACACACACACACACACACACACACAATGTATAAACACTGAT
This sequence comes from Sprattus sprattus, assembly GCF_963457725.1. NCBI lineage: Eukaryota > Metazoa > Chordata > Actinopteri > Clupeiformes > Clupeidae > Sprattus > Sprattus sprattus. The sequence continues at coordinate 26,375,479 of NC_137908.1, read as the reverse complement.
ATAAAAAATAGACAGGGAGAGGGGCGCAGCAGGGGGCAGGTTGACCAGTGAACACACACACAAACAAAGCAAAGTCAGGCCTTTACCAGACACACAGATGCGCACACACACACACACACACACATACGAAAACACACAGATAGATATAGTCCTAGCACTCCGTTGCACAAAGATAGACCACTTTACCAACGTAGAGTGTCAACCATACAACATTAGCATGCACTCACAGACAGACAGACAAGACCATATGTGCCCCACAAAAACAAGTGCACTTAAATTCACCAACCCTCATCACGCACACTGTCCATAACATCCACACACACAACCAAACCAGACAATTGTCGCCAGCACCAGATCATTCATGTGGAAAAGTCAGGAAGGAGAGTGAAGGAGAGCCTGTGAAGTGGGGAGGGCTAGTGTGAATGCTGGCTGTGTCTGAGTTGGCCCTCTCTATAGGAACTTTTGTTTGGCGTTAGCATGTCTACTGTTCCATGCAAGGCTGAGTGCGGGTCTCACGCAAAAGGTTGCAGTCAGGCAGAGGAATGTGAAGGAGCGCTCTGTTCACTGCTGAGCTGAACTGGACTGCCCCCCTCTCTCAATGGACAGCCGTATATCATTAAAAAACTCAACCATCATCAGTAACGGAGAATTACAGTGGCAACTTGAACAGAGATGGTTCAGAAACGTACTGCGTTCAAAGTGAGTTCCATTGGTTGGCAGAAACATATTCTTTTGAAGGAGCCTTGAAAATAGTGCATTTATATGGGACCAGTACAGCTATCTTTGACGACACACTGGTTCAACAGGTCTGGTAATTAACAGATAGGAAAAAGTTCATAAAATGGAGGAAAGGAAAAAATTAAGGACAAAATGATACAGTATATGATAAAAATGAGTGAGGGTGCCTGGTGAGAGTTGCTGTCGTCAGCTATCAACGATCCCGTGACAGGAGCTGAGGTAACAGTGAGCACAAACCCTCTCATCCAGCCACCTAACTCCCACTGCTCCGTTCTAAAATAAAACACACACGGCCTCTCTGCGCTCTGAAAACCTTCTGAACTAACCCTGCCACTCCTTACATAACCTTATCACAGGACCCCCCCCCCCCCCACCTTCCCCACAAACATGACAATGCAGAACACCACAAGGAACTAGTCAAGGCACTAAAACCTTCCATTAGTGTACAGTAGTGAAAAAAAAGATGTCCTGTGTATTTAATGGGCCAGGCTCAGCTTCAGAGGTTTTTTTTTCTCAATGCAGTGGGTGCGCTAGGCCGCTGCTGCAGCAGCTGCAGTCGCTGCTCTGGGCGCTAGTTAATCCCCATGGGGGCCCTGCACACTGATGTGGCAGGGGATCTACAGGGATGGCCATGGCTCTGACTGTCAGGAGCGCCCAGGTTCCTCAGAAACAGAATGATGAAATTCATGTGTGTGTGTGTTTTCGTGCGTGTGGTTGGGTGAACACACAGAGCATGTACACACACACATGTGTGGATAGGCATAGTTTTGTGGGCACATCTGTGTATCTATGTGCATTTGGGGATGTGTGCATGTGTGTGTGTATTTGTGTGTGTGTGTGTGTGTGTGTGTGTGTGTGTGTGTGTGTGTGTGTGTGCATGTGTGTGTGTGCATGTATGTCTTTGTGTGTGTGTCTGTGTAAGTACATGTGGTGGGGTGTGCCGTATGTGTGTGTAAATGTGTATGAATGTGTGAGTGTGTGTGGATGTGTGGGTGGCAAGTAGGTCCAACATCTCTGCGGGACGCCAGGCACACAGACCCTGCAGGAAGCCTCGGCAGCTGGGTGGGGACGAGGAACAGGCGGGGGGGCTTTGATAATCCACACTGTGCTTTAATAAAGCACTAGTATTTATCGTGACCCTTGCCTTGAGTGAATTACAATAAAACCCTCCAGCCAGCATATGGGGCGGCTCGGAGGCTAAAACTGCTCGCTCTCCCCTTCTCCCGCCCCTTCCCCGTCCACATGGAGCTTTTTGCCTCTAAGGGGCTAATCCACATACCTCGACAAAAAGAACAGGACAAATGCCTGGGCACACAAGAGACATCTGCCTTAAAAGCCAACCGGCACATGGCTCCTGCATGTGCCCTCAAGGGACTCTCAGTCTGTCAGTCTGACGTGTCAGGAACAGGAACAGCACGTAGCATGCGGTCGTGAGGAAAACGACACGTAGCATGTGGTTGTGAGGTAAACGTTCATGTCGCTGAAAGCATTCAATCTCTAGCAGTATCTCCGGGAAATTATATTATGTGTCTTGTGTACAGGAAACCTGAGAGTTTGAAGTAAAAGCGCTGAAGAGAAAACAGGAAGTCACCTATTGACACACAGTGTGTCGGACAGATAGGCCATCCTCACTGAAAACCGGTTACTAAGAAACGCAGTCACGAACAAACACACACACACACACACACACACACACACACACACACACACACACACACACACACACACACACACACAGGCCAGCCACCGTGACCTTCATCTCTTTTTTTGCAGCGCATCATGGAATTTGGTACACCGATATGACTAAGACTACTTGGTATTGCTGCAGAACTGTCTCGTAAGAGCTCAATGCATTCCAGCCTCGCTTAACAGGCTGCGGCACAGACAGGGCAAGGGCTATTTACAGATTTGTCAGTGGCACCATGCTGGACCCCAAACACACACTGGTTTCTGGCACATATGGTTTCACACACACACACACACACACACACACACACACACACACACACACACACACACACACACACACACACACACACACACACACACACACACACACACACACACACACACACACACACACACACACACACACACACACACACACACACACACACACACACACACACACACACACACACACACACACACACACACACATCCCCCGGAGTCGGTTTTGAGGTGACCCTTGTCTGGGTGGATGAGGAAGGTCACCACACTCCTGGCAACCACTTCACATGGCCAGAGGCAAGGGGATTGGGGGGGGGGGGGGGGGTGGGATGGACAGGGGGGTGCCAAATTGTATGAACTGGAAGACAAACATCATCAACCTTTTAATCATGGTGATACAAAATTAGGGGAATCTGTTGACAACATAATCAGACTGATATGAACACATTAAACTAATCTGCACACTGGGTTTTGTGCATGTGTGTGTGTGTGTGTGGAGGGGGGGGGGGGGGTTGCTCAGTGGCTATGTATTTTGGTCATGTCGAAAACGGAACAGGAAAACACCCACTTACCATCTCTCTGGGCAGCGTGTCAGCTCATAAAGAAGAGAGGCAAACGGTTCAATCAGCCTGACAGCTCCTCAGCTGCCCAGAGAAATCCAACCAAAACAAATGAAGCAGCATTTTAATTTCTGAGCACACAGGCATTCCTCTGTGGCAGAGAGGATAACACTGCGAGAGAGCAGGGGAACAAGGCTTACACACATTAAGAGATACACACACACTCTGCAAACTGGCTCATGCAAAAAAAAACTTCATAAAGATTCAGCGTAAACATACACACACACACAACCGCCGTGCACGCACAAACACAACCATCTCACTCCTAATCCTGGCTGACTGATCCTGGATCAACGCACTGAACCCCCGCCGACCCTGAGCCCTGCTCGCCCCCAACCCACCCCACCCCCACCCTCAGCTCCAGTTTGCTGAGGGAGGCTTCACGAGGACGAGGGAGCTCCCCTGGCCTGTCCCGCTACCACGCATCCCCAATCAGTTTGGCCTTCACCTCTCCTCAACATCCTCCTTCTCTCCAAATCACAGCTCTTCAAAGCCACAGCTCACCTCATTGATCTGACCATTGATCCATGGTCAACACTGCCTGCTGGACCAGGGTAATATGAGAAAAGGAGAAAAAAAGATTTAAACACAGTTAGACGGCCCATCAAAAAATGGAGCCTAATTCGGTGCTTCATATCGAATTAGATCAGCACGACTATAGAAATACATGTACTGACAAGCTACCAGGGATGGTAGGATGCACTGAGCTGAGATGATGTTATTTGATGAGCAGCACAGCTCTTCTCAGAGGGAGCTGAAGACTGGCTGATATCAGCTAATTATAGCAGCTCTCCAAGCTCTGCAATCATCTCTGAGGCAAACCAAAGGTTAAGTAACTCATTATTAGGATCCCATTCATCAGAGCGTAATCAAAACAGAACTGCCTGTATTTAGAGTCACTTACAGAAGACCTTTTGAAAGACTCCACACACATCCATACATATATTCTTACAGGTGTGTTGCATGCTGTTTACTGGTAAACAGGTGAGTGTTCAGGAAGCCTGACACACCGTTTACATCTGACCTTTTCTTTTCACTAGACGTTGGTGCACTGTAATTATGGCAACTGAGGTTTACACTAGGAACAAACAAGTGCATATCTTCCTGCTCCTGCCCCTCCAGGAGAAAGAAGTGAAAGGCTTTGATGGTAGGCAGTTTTTTTTTTTGCACAAGGGTCGATTTTTTTGAATGCTTTCATGTTGCTGTCCCAGAACACAGACTCCCAGACGTGGGCTGATTAAAAACAAGCACACAGTGGAAAACGAAAAGCAATTTGGCTTGAGGATTTTTTTTGCATATTTTCCTTGATTAACACCTCCAGCCAAACAATACTTTCTCACAAAAGCACATGAATGAGCAAAGGGTATCCTAAGCAAAAAATATATATACTTCTCTGCATTCCTCCTGTATTGTTACTAATATTCCTCTCTTGCTTTTGATCCCAAGGTCACACGTGTGAAATAAATGTGTGACTAAAATCATGCAGTGTCAAAACACAGGTGTTTGCACCACTTGATACAAGAGTGGATGGGTAGGCAGTTTCTACCCTCTGTGAACACCCGGCCGTCTCAATAATAGTTGAGAGCGGCGTGAGATTTGTTTTGGAGGAGCGTGTCAATTCCCCACCCTGGCTCCGACAGACAGGGATGACGAGCGCGCTCCCTCTGATGTCTCGCTGCGCGAGTCTGCTCGCCTCCCGGCCAAAACATACTTTCATCCTCCGCGCTTGATGAATTATTGATGAGCGGCAGCACGATGCGAGACACTAAAATCCTCTCTCGGAGTCCCCCTGCCTGGTGTTTGGCAGAGAAAGAGAGAGAGAAAGAGAGAGGGAGAGGAAGAGAGAGAGAGAAAGGCCGATGGGACCTAATGGGGTAAAATACACAGAGCGCGAGGGCTGCTGGATGAGTACGATGCTGCGCCGCTGCCCCCATTGTGGACCATTTTTTTGGGTAGAGAGATGATCTGTATGCATTGTTTCCACCACTACCATCCCATTGAAACAGCCTGCGGATACGGACACAGTGGGGACATGTTTCTAAAAAAGATATCTTTGCATCTCTACACAATTGGACAAAATCTCTCAGCTGGGATTTAAGAAAGGAAGGACGCCTGAATAAATATATGAAGACAGAGAAAACTCAAAAGAAGACAAAAAAGATGGCCACAGAGGAGCCTCTGTTAGGCTGCTGGAGCAATTGGCATTAGTTGAACAATGGCAAGTATGGAGTATGCCAACTGTTAAACAACATCAAAGAACATTGCTGCCTTCACCAGCCAATCAGTGATGTCCACTGGCGCCAGCAGCTTTTTCATTGGTTTACCTCACCATGAGCCGTCATAGTAACACAGTGGCTCTGACACCATCAATCAGTGGTGCATGGGACAAAACTCAATTGGCCATCGATTTGCCTTTGCATACACCTAATTGCATTTGCCTTTGACCACGCATACTATGCTCCAAGAATACTGACTGGAATGGCATTTTGCAGCAGAGTGTTACAACGTCGTATTGTCCTTCACACACCAGAGACTTCAGGTGTGAGGGCAGGGGGTTCGTTAAAACACTCCCTCAGAGCAGATAAAGACATCTGCGTGCGGGAGAGGCTAGAGGCGGTGGGATTTTTCCATTACGGAAGCAGCACAGTACTGTGCAGCTGAACATGGATCAAGCCCACAGGCCACCTCATAGTTCATCGACTCATCCTAAGAGCGGACACCATTGATTCGGGGGGAGTGACAGAGTGTGTTTGTGTGTGTGTGTGAGAGAGAGAGAGAGAGCTGTCAAACAGTTTGTGTGTGTGTGCGTGTGTGTGTGTGTCTGTGTGTGTGTGTGTGTGTGTGTGTGTGTGTGTGTGTGTCTGTGTTTGTGTGTGTGTGTGCGAGAGAGAGAGCTGTCATACAGTGTGTGTGTGTGTATGTGTGTGTGTGCGTTTGTGTGTTTGTGTGTGCCTCTGTGTGTGTGTGTGTGTGTGTGTGTGTGTGTGTGTGTGTGTGTGTGTGTGTGTGTGTGTGTGTGTGTGTGTGTGTGTGTGTGTGTGTTGTGTGTGTGTGAGAGAGAGAGCTGTCAAACAGTGTCAGGCAAAGCATAGTATCTCTCTCAAGACTAAATGGCACAGCCAACTCTCCACCGAACTGGTGACAGTACTGAGGGAGAAGGAGAAAGAAAGTGAACAGGAGAAACAGCAGTGAGCAAGAGCTATATCAAACCCTTTCACTAATGTGAAACACTATGCAAAATGAGTATCCAGTGAGAGTGCACTTAGGCAAAGGATATGAGAAGAGGACAGGACTTACAAACACACAGTACCTAGGAAAGTGCCTGGCTAAACATATGGCTATATAAAGACAATCATTCCTCTGAATCCTATATTAAGTCTGAGGGTCTTCTCCCATTCAGAAGTATATCAGACAGTGATGTGGTGTAGTGTAGTATGGTCTGGTGTGTGTGTGTGTGTGTGTGTGTGTGTGTGTGTGTGTGTGTGTGTGTGTGTGTGTGTGTGTGTGTGTGTGTGTGTGTGTGTGTGTGTGTGTGTGTGTGTGTGTGTGTGTGTGTGTGTCTGTGTGTGTGTCTGTGTGTGTGTTAAAATGACAAATTCCTTCAGGGTGAAAACCAGAGTTCAGCGAAAAGGCAAATACAACAACACTCTCTTCATGAAAGAAGAGAGAAAGGCTATGTCAAAATAGACTTCACATCAGCAACCTGTATTGTCTTTGGTTCTGATCCTATGAATAACTGCACATATGATATCCTCACTCTAATGTTCTCATCTGTTCTTTATCTTCCCATACTCATAAATGTAAAAAGTGCTAGTCCCTGCCTAAAAGCGATGAGACACTTATCATGTCAGTGCCTTTGCATGTATGCTAAGATGTCGTGGACTGAGATAATGTTAAAGATTTCATCAATCAAGGATGTTTCCAGAGTACAACAGTTTCGATGTTTTTTAGATTTGAAAACACCCACCATAACCACAATACAAAGCTTAGTGAGTGTACCGGATGAGACCCAGAAGAAAGACGCAAAGACAGCAAGTCTCACAGGATATCTAAAAGCACAGCGCCACTATTCAGCTGAAGCAAAGTATAAATGTCAGTTGAGCTTGCTTATCATAATCTGTGTGTTTGTGTGAAGGAGGGATGGAGGGAGTGAGGTAGGAAAGAGCTCTGAAGTTATTGGAACTGTTTTGCATAACTTACTGGCCTCAGAACAGGAAAAAAAAAGAAATATCAACTGACTAGCCTACCTCTTGTCATATCTCTTTAAACTGGCATATTATGTTCAACAAATCATCCACAGTGTGCATTATCATTGTCGAACAATTAGTAGGCCGACGAAGTCTGGAAAAAGTCTAAACAATATCTCAAATATTACCGGTCTAACGTAGGTCGTTTAGGCAGCTAATTTACATTGTCTATTTCACATTTCAAAATATATCAAAATATTTTTGTTATCAATGCAGCGCATTGTGTTAGTTGCGTTTAAGTTAGGATTCATAAGTCTAACTCTCAGAGCCTAACTTTTCTTTCCCTCGTTTCTCTCTTTCTGTCGTGACACTCTTCTTTGCCCGGAGCAGTTTGACATTAGGCTATCACGGTCCCTTCATTCTCTGTGACATTTGTGCCGCCCCATCTGCCCTGTCTTGTAGAACAAAGCGCTTCTTTTCGCCACAGCTCACTCCTTGTCCCACTTGCAACTAGTCTTGTTCAAAGTTACAAGTAGGCTAAATCGAAACTGTCACATAAATGTGCATGACAGTGGGTGCTCTTGGAAGAACACGATGTCGTGAAATTGTTAGAGAAGTAGAACGCCGAGTCTATCATTAAGACAACAGTTTTACCAACACATCTGTGGGACATACCTAGGCAATTAGACAGTATAGTAAGTAAAGTCTTATGTTACCTTACGGTTCAAATGAAATAACATATACAAAAATTGACATTACCAAGCAGAACCCCTTAATACCTACCTACCACCTCCATAACTAAACTTTTGTTGTGCAGGTGCATACACAGAAGCATTTTTCCTGCAAGTTGTGGAAATATTCTCGAGGTACCTGCATGTGTTTATTTTATTTTTCAACATAGCCATTAGGCTACCTTTTAAGTCTGGTTTCTCAAAGAAAATCATACTTCACTTTTTGTTTCATTTGATGAAATAAATGAAAAACACGCAGATTTGTCTCACCTAACTTCAGGTTAGCGTCTCCCTCCTGCACAGAATTGTACATCAAGTCAACCAGCGCTTCGGATAGTGCGGACCCAGCTCTCGCTGGTGCTCATCATCGCTTCGACCCAGTACTGCTATTGTATCACGTGACAAATGACAGGTCGAGCGTTAACTCTTCAGAAAAAAAATGCGAAGGTTTACGTTTATTGTATGCAGCATTTTCACATATTTAGAAACCACTGTGGGGGATCTGTGGCAAATATATATTTTCGAAAAGAAAAACGAATCAATGGCTTCTTATTTATATTACACAAGAATGTTGACTAGTCTTTCACTGCGTAAATCCTGGAAAGTTTTAACGTTATTGGCGTAAACTAGTTTACATTATATTTGATTGGTCGTCATGTACACGTGGACTACCAAACCAATAGGATTGAAATACATCAGAAACTCCATAACTTTTGGTATGTGGAAAATGTAGTTCTTTTAAATCTGGACTTCATGATTGTGCGTAGAAACTGGATGTTTACAAAACTACAATGAAACCATGGCGATTGAGTAGTAGTTGCATCAGCGCATGCACCCGGCAGACTTTCGCTGGTAACTCCACGCTGCTGGTCTGAAAATAGCTTCTCTAAAACACCAAGTTAAGATACGAGATAAGAGAAGGGACATTTGTTTCAACAGGGCATAACTCTGTATGCAAAAAAAATGAAATTGTTTGTGAGCGAAGGTAATCCGCACTGTTTGAAAGCGTTGGCTGTACTAGAACTTACTGGAGTGAAATGCGACGTTCAACATGTCAACCACGAAGGTATGTTCACTAACGTAACCTAAATCAATCCAGAGTCAAGCTATGTAGCTTGTATGAGGTCCCAGCTGCCCTGTTGGTTAACTTTCCAACAATACTGTGCGTTGTACTGCTTTGATGAAGTTAAACCAATCTGTCAGTTTTTGATCTGAATACTTGGGTAGTATGGAGCGTGGCATTAGCATGCACACTAGAAGGCTATTTTCCCCATTCAGTCATTCATTCAAGTCACCCTGACCACTCGACTATTTTGACAGGTGTTGTTATCTGTCTGTAAGTGGCTTAACCTATCCCTCGAACCCCTTCACTTATTTCATGAACGGGACAGTTTCAGGTGCTGTGTCCATTCTTCATTTTCTAGATGCTTTAAAATGTACACACCTGGTGAGAATCGTTTTTCAGTTATTGTTATTGCTTATTAATGCAAGCCCAGGTGTGAAAACTGTAACAGGCGAAGGCTTTCCCTATTTTAAAATGTTAGTAGTATGAATGTGTAGCTTCTACATACATGGAAACAACGTAACTGTGTGAGAGTCTACTCTTCACAATGGTGCCAGCGGAAACACAGTAAATAACCATGGATGCGCTAGTGGCCTCTAGAATGTGTCTGAATTGTCTAACGAGGCAGTGTGTTTTAGTTTTTTTGCTACTGTCAAGTAAAGAGTAGTCATCTGTTCACCTGGACAAAGATGATAGTAATGGTGTAGTTTGGGAGAGTGGTTAACTGTTAAAAAAAGATTATGTGAGTGGGGGTGGGGGTGTAGTGTCTCTCTCTTGCTCTCTCCCTCTCTCAATTATTATTTTTTTCAATTCAATGTGCTTTATTGGCATGACAAATAAGGCATTTGTATTGTCAAACCACTTATACAATGGATAAGTGACGATGTGCCGTCACTACAGATGAGTGCGCTCTTACTGCCATGCAATCGAGCCTGGCTCTTTGGCGAGTGGGGTGATTATGATCTCCCTTCGCTACAAATGGTGTCAGAAGTGAGATGGCTTGCCATGAGGTCATCAGAGGCGTGCCCGTAAAACTTTGTGAGGGACCCCCAGGTAGGTTGACCCCTTTGTGACCCCATAGATGGGTGAGCACTTGTGTGGGGGGCGCTCTGGATCGGAGAAGTACGATAGGTGGATGCACGAGGGAATGCTTGTGCGCGTAAAGGGCAAAGGTGCACTTCCCGAAGGGGAGGGCAGTGTGACAATGTGCTGTCACTACAGATGAGTATGTGCTTTGACTGCCATGCCATCAAGCCTGGCTCTTTGGTGCTACGGTCAGGGTGCATGTTTGACACCCTGCAGACCCGGGTTCAAGTTTGGGTGGGGTGACTACGCTCTCCCTTCGCTACAAGTACACGGAATAAGAAATCTTAATGTCTATGTGTAGACTTACATGGACATAAACCTACATAAAATAAACATATGATAGCCTAGATTTTATAATTGTTTTTCTTATTTCTATATAGGGGTGTGCCAAATAATCGTCATGATGATGCATCGCGATTCTAATTTTCGCGATCTACTGCATCGATTGTTGACGCCAAGTATCGATTATTAATAAAAAAAAATAAAAAAATTATAAAAAAGTTTTATAAATCCTTAGCACTTCTTGTCAGTGTATCCAGTAATAATAATATTTGTGTTAAGTAACCTCCAAAAGTCGTTTCAATAAATACAGCTATGTATGAATTGAGTTGCTTTGAGTTATCAATTGAACACACTATCCAGATCATACACAGCCAGTCAGCCACTGGTAATGGCTTAATTTTTTTCTAACAGTGGTCAGTGAAAATTCGCAATGCATCGCAATAATTAAAGTATCGTGATGCATCGTGATAGAATCGCATCGTGGCATGTGAATCGTGATACGAATCGAATCGTGACTTCTTTGGCAATACCCACCCCTATTTCTATATATTTTTCACTGTGAAGAAGAAAGTGCTCCTCTGTCTCAACGGTCCCTGTCTGGCAGTGACCGCATGCATCCGATCCTCTTTTGGCAGCCAGGTTTTTCTAGGTCTACCTGTTTCCACTCCACTGCAAGGCTGTGGTCACTGAACCTGTACTTGGTCAGGATTTGCTGCTATCTCTAACAGAGAGGAGATACTCTGCCAATTTACACTCTCTTTTTAGGGTCAGATTGAAGTTCCTTCTATTTTGAATGGTATTTTGGTGTATTCCAAAGTACAAGTGTTACTCTTTTGCTTGTTTGATGATTTTATTGACCCAAATTGGTTTGGAAGCAGAACCTAGTCGGAGCATTTCGTGTGTTAGTTTTTGTTAATGAGTTAGTTAGCTTCAGTACCAGCTGGCTCTGAGGACTCTTATCTGGGTTTTTAAAGCCTCAAACTGAAGTGTATTTTCAGGACTAGACTTCAGTCCATCCAGAATTTTAGGGTTAATTTTTTAATAGATATAGCTTATGGATAACGGCCTAATTCTACCCTATGTGTGTTGCTGGGTGTTTTTGTTTGGACTTTCAATATATATCTCTCTCTCGCTCTCACTCTCTCTCTCCCTCTCACACATGCCCTTTGTGTGTTTCAGAAAAAGTGGTGCCATTCCTCAGTCGTCCAATTCTGCCTGTTCTGCATCTTCCAAGTGGTCAGTACCTGTTCAGCAGCAATGCCATCTGCCAGTGAGTGTTTCACACCTTCATCCCTTTGGGCTCTAAAGGCATTTCATAACTCCCTTGGTTGCACTTACACTGTTATCTCATCAGTATTCCTGAGAAGAACACTTTTTGTGTCCCGTAGATACCTTTTTGATGTCAGCAAAAAAGGGTCCAACAAACAGAGTCATCAGTGGCTGGAATGGGAGGCAACAGAATTACAGGTGCAGCACTGTGGCACTACCACTTCTCATTTATCAACTCATTTATCACTGCACTTCTTGCACTCCACTTCTTTCCACTATTTGTTGTGTTTACAGTTCATAGCCCTATATAGCCTAGCCATTTCTCCCTGTATATATTTCTTAGATTTCTTAGACCGTTGTGCTGTTGTGTTGTCAAATTCCTTGTTTGTGCCAACTCAATTGGCCAATAAACGTGATTCTAATGTTCCCATGACAGCCCGCACTGATGTACGCCCTCCACTTGGTAGTGGTGCAAGGGAAGACTGCAGATCCAGCCAAAGGACTCGAAGCTCCACTTAGTTTCCTGGAGCAAAGCTTGAGCAAAAAGACAACGCCATTCTTGACAGCAGTATGTTCACTGTGCTGTTTTTTTTATTCTGTTACTGATGTCCACTAATTTAAAATGCCCAATAAAGGGTCAGACAGTACGAAGCAAACTGCTTGTATTGTTTGGTTCAGCCCAGCAGAGCTGTTAACTGTATTTCTATGTATTTTCAGGAGACTGTGGGAGTTGCAGACATTGTCCTCTGGGCAGCGCTTTATCCTGCCTTCCTTGAGAACAGTTTGAAGACAAGTACGAAAAATGCATTTTTTTTGTGTGGAATATCGCTACATGCTTTTTGCATTTATTAAAATAACGGTGTAGCTGAGCAATTAAAACAGTATATCTGAGCAATAAAAACTATAAAAAAAACAATCCATTACTTCCTCAAATTACGACAATATAAAAGTCATGTGGATCCTTAGCCTGGATACCAGCCTGAACTCCGCCCACAACATTTTTGGTCTGGGAGAGTCAGTCTGGCTTTGAGTTAGTTGGGAGAGATTCAAGTTTTCGGAAAAGCAATCTGACCAATCAAATTGTAAGGGCGGGCTTTATACAACGATGGACAGAAGATCAACCAACGCTTGAGTTGAATTAACCGGTAGATTTGAAATAGTACAAAGATGGCGGTCTCGGCCTGTTAGTGGGAAATATTTTATGTGAATTAAGCTATCTACACGACTTTTTAAATGTCTACATTGACTCGGTTAGTTGTGTATGTGCAACACGAATGTTGCAGAGTATTGTTTGTCTTAACTAAAGCTCTCTAGACCATTATTGTAAGGTTATTGCTAAAGCTTAGACCAAAAATCCATTGAAACACATAGTAGCTAGCTAGCCTCACTGCTGAAGCATATCTCACAGATATTGACGGCGCATTCATTTTGAAGGAGGAACAGAGAAACGCGATTAAGGCCTTTGTCGATTGAAAATATGTTTTTGCCGTCCTTCCTATCCTACGGGATCAGGTAAAAGTTTAATGTATCAGATGATCATACTACGTTGCTCTAATTGGTTCTAGGTATCCAATTCAGCGAAGAGGCATTTTCTTTCCTGGTTCGTTGAAACACGCCCCATAATCACAGCCCAATGGGTCAGGATTAGACTCATATTCTGACTAGAATTATGAGTATGACATCGTCAGGCTAGTGGATCCTGCTTTTAACATTCAAACAGTTTAACACACTACTTGTAAGAACTTAATTGAAGGTGAAGTATGTCGCGCTTGAGTCTTAACTTGCATTGCAGGTGAGCTGAAGTCCACACGAACCTGGTTTGAGCGGGTGGGGGTCCTGCCAGCCTGCCAGGCCTCAGTCCAGAGTGTGTTTAAGGGGAAGGGTGTAGAGGCCCTGAAGGGCTACCTGCAGAAGCAGCCTGCTCCACATGGCCAACACACCCAGCCCAGGGACACACACACAAGCAGCAATGAAAGCCCGACAGAGGTGAGGGAACCAGAGCCCATTCTGCACCAGCATATCATTTATCTCATTGACAATTCCAGGATGCACTGGTTGCCAGTTATTGTGTGTGGTTTTGGAGCTAACTGGGTTGCACTGTATAATATAAGATTGAAGAGACCATTTGAAGCCCCTTTGTGGTGAGATGTTGCCTGGTGATCTTTTGTGATTGAATGATTGATTGATCGATTTATTGTTTGTTTTAATTTCCCTTGGATACATGCAGACAGAGGACTCAGACCATCACACGACAGAGGAAGAGATTGAGGTGGCGGCTCAGATCTGGAATCAGCGGATTGATTGTCAGAGCAAGCCTGAGAGGAAGCATCCCATGTGAGGATATACAATTCTTTAATACCTGTGGATATCGGTTGCGCATTTACTATTGTATTTAAGACAAGTTATATAGAGTAGACAGTCTCTGTTTCCTCTTCGTGCGGTGCATCATAGCATGGTATATTGTCCGTTCTGGACTGGAATATCTGTGTGTGTTTATACCACACTGCCTATGAGGCCAGCATGACAGTATTTTATGTAATTTTCTAAAACAAACCCATGCATTGACCGCACCCGTTTATCAACAACACCTGTATATTAACCAAATTTTTTTTTCATTTTGTCAAAAGTGTGTGTTCGGTCCTCAAGCAGCAAATCTACTTCACACTACACGCAAATATTTTGTGTGAGCACAAGAAAGAGAAGGCTATGGATATAAGAATTTTTCAAACTCCTCACACGTAAACCTAACCAACCTATTTAGGCAAGAGCAAGGTACATTTGATATGCTAGTTAACATGTGCGACGATGAGAGGAGCTGTAGTACCGTGGTGAAAAATAATCAATTCATGTACAGGCTGCACCCGAGTAGGAACCACATGTGTAAATCATGGTTAGGAACAGTCAGGAATAGGAATATACAGTATATGAACATATGAAGTATGTGTGCTGATGAATGTGTCGAATATGTGTGTATATTCAGCTAAATCCAATGTCAGTGCAGTACTTGACCGGTGTGTGTTGTCTTTGAAGCCTCCCTGAAGAGGGGAAGCGTAATGTCCTGATCACCAGCGCTCTGCCTTATGTCAACAATGTGCCTCATCTGGGGAACATCATCGGCTGTGTGCTCAGCGCTGACGTCTTCGCTAGGTATCTCGCCACCCTGCCAAGATTACCATTACCATGTTTTTAACGTACTCAGAATCAATTCAAAAATATACATTGTTAAAACATAGTGTTGGTCATCATTGGATGATCCTTGGAATAGTTATTGAACATGTCTTCATCACTTCGTAAACATTTGTAAATAGAGATGTTGTCTAATTTGTCCTAAGAAAAGCAGACTACAGCTGTTATACTCACAATCCTTTGCGCCCCTTCACGTCTCTCTCTCCTCAGGTATGGCCGCCAGCGGGGCTGGAATCTGCTGTACATCTGTGGGACGGATGAGTATGGGACGGCCACCGAGAACAAGGCGCGGGAGGAAGGGCTGACCCCTCAGGAGATCTGTGACAAGTACCACGCCATCCACACCAATATCTACAAGTGGTTCCAGATCGACTTTGACTTCTTCGGCCGAACTACCACCCAAAAACAGACGGAGTAAGTGCCAGAAGAGTATGTGGTTGTATCTTGCTGTGAGTCTCCTGTTTTGTGGCGTTTTCTTTTTGTATTTTAATTGTATTGTTATTTGGAATTCAATTCCTTTATTCTGTAATTCAAATCAGATTCAACTAATCTCACTGATGGCACTTTGTACTTTCTTTGCCCTCCCTTTTCTCCCAGGATCGCTCAGAACATCTTCTGGCGTCTCCACGAACGTGGTTTCCTCATCGAGGACATTGTGGAGCAGCTGCGCTGTGAAAGCTGCCAGCGTTTCCTTGCCGACCGCTTTGTGGAGGGCGTGTGTCCCTTCTGCCAATACCCAGAGGCCCGTGGCGATCAGTGTGACAAGTGTGGGCGCCTCATCAATGCTGTGGAGCTGAAGGTGACAGACCTCAGACATCCTTAGGCGTGGATGCCCAGTCATGTTTCTGGGCATCAGCTTGACGTTACAAACCTAATCAAACATATGGATCCAGATTGACCTGGTTGCAGTTGTCCTTTGTTTTCACTGGGTTAGGTCAGATCAGCAGGAGGTTGAGCAGGGTTGAACTACTCTGCTTTATGGTGCAAGGTTTTAAAATGTCTCACCTGGACAAGCCCTGGAGCCTTGTTTCACCAGAGCTCAGGATAGCTCTTCAGGACTTTGTGAAACAGACTGGATAAAATCTTAAGATTGGAAAAAGTAGGATTTAAAGTTGGGAACCAGGCTGTAATTCTAATAAGGCTCACATGTTAGAGATATTATGTCTTGCGAAAAACAGGATGTCGACAAGTTGGACAGGATTTTCTCACTACAACAGGATTGGATTTGGGGCTGATTGACAAAAGCTGCTTTATCTTATTCTTACAGAATTGTCTCTTAAGGAAAGAAAATAATGTCAGGCTGTCAGAAACATTTGCCCTCAGATGTTTGATGTCAGGGCTCATTTCTCTCTATCCCCTCACCCCACCACCCTGTCTCATCTGTTTATGCTTGTCATGTGTTGCCCAACCACAGGAGCCCCAGTGCAAAGTCTGCAAACAAACACCAGTCATCCGTTCTTCCAAACATTTGTTCCTGGACCTGCCAAAGGTTTGTTTGTTTGTTTTTTTTTTTGTTACATCTTGCCTTTCATCAAATTGAATCTAATTATGTGACCTGTCAGCGGAGTCCATCCTCTCCAAGCGCCATTTGATTCATGTCACGCTGTTTCCATCCTAGTTGGAAGCTAATCTGGAGCAGTGGTTGGACCAGTCGGTGAGCACAGGGGACTGGACGACCAACGCTCGCAACATCACCCGCTCATGGCTGCGTGACGGCCTGAAGCCGCGCTGCATCACCAGGGACCTGCGGTGGGGCACCCCAGTACCACATCCTGACTTCTCAGGCAAGGTTAGACCATTATCCTCACTCAAGTCCCATTCGCCCCATAAAGGTGGCTTTTAGTTTTTTTTAAAAGACCACAATTACAATAGCTGACCTTCATTAGAGTCCTATTATTACTCTTGAGTCATTCTGTCTCTCCTTTTACCCGTAGGTGTTCTATGTGTGGTTTGATGCTCCAATTGGTTACTTGTCAATTACTGCAAACTACACAGACCAGTGGGAGAAATGGTGGAAGAATCCAGAACAGGTATATTACAATAAGCACCACAATAATTTAAGCACCATGAGCAACATGTTCTTAGATTAAGATGAGTTTGTGAGCGTATTTCATTTAAAATGTAATTATGTATTTCAGAATCAATGTGTATAAATACACATACATAATGTGTGTATGTTTGTATGTATTATTTATTTATTTATTTTATTTCATATCGTTTTACGTTAAATATTTAATCACACTACAATGAGATCATAAAGCATTTTAACTTTGTCAATTTTACCACCAGGTGGAGCTGTACAACTTCATGGCAAAGGACAACGTGCCATTCCACAGTGTGGTGTTCCCCTGTTCCTTACTGGGTGCTCAGGACAACTACACACTAGTTAACAACCTCATCGCTACAGGTAACTTTCCACCATCATATAAACCCTGCTCACTAATTTGCACAATTTTTTTTTTAAATGGCTGACGAGAGTGCTATATATAAGCACTAGTCCCGATCCAGGAGGCAGAATGTAAATGTCTGTGGAGTTTTCATTATTCCTCCTGCCTGGGGCTTGCTTTTAGGCTTATGGGTCATGTCAGTCATTTTTTTCCTCATGGGGGATTTGTCGTGTTTCTTTTTTCCTCAGAGTATCTGAACTATGAGGATACTAAATTCTCTAAGAGTCGAGGTGTGGGGGTGTTTGGAGACATGGCTAAGGATACAGGCATCCCATCTGACGTGTGGCGTTTCTACCTGCTCTACCTGCGGCCCGAGGGTCAAGACGCGGCCTTCTCCTGGGCAGACATGGCCCTCAAAAACAACTCGGAACTGCTCAACAACCTGGGCAACTTTATTAACAGGTAAGGAGCTGGGTCGCAGGCTGGAAATAAAATATAAGCGTTTTGTTTCTTTCATCAAAAGATAAAAATGCTTCAGGCCTATAATAATGATGTGATTCTGCAAGAGTGGCGAAGAGGCATTTTTGCTGCCACTGGAGAGATAAAAATAACATGAAGGAGTTTCTGTCTTCAAAATGATATAATCATACGTCAGGAGATATTTTTAGGTGGATTATTTGGTACACCAGACAGTATTTTTTTTTTTTCAGTGTATGCCATTTTCATACTCAACAGTAATATTGTATGTTCTATTGTGGTAATGTAATATTTTTATAACAAAAACTATCATCTTAATTAACAGAAGCGACTTATGTAAAGGCATTCCTCGGCATACACTTTGACTCTGATTAATGTCATTAAAACAAAAATCTATTTCTCCACTAACTATTACTATGGTACAAGAATATGTTGCAATTATCTCCACTTCCTCACTCGCACTTTCTCTGTCCTTGGTTATCTCCCTGCATCCCTCCATCCCACAGAGCTGGCATGTTTGTGGGTAAGTTCTTTGAAGGCTGTGTGCCCCAGGTGGTCCTGCAGGAGGAGGACAAGCGCCTGCTGGCTCAGGTGGGCTGGGAGCTCAAGCAGTACATCCAATCGCTGGACAAAGTCAGGTGAGACCCCATCAGGGGCTTTTAACACCAGTGTTGCTCCTGCGCTTGTAATCCTTGCTAACCCATCACACTCCCTGTCCATTTCCCCCCCGACAGGATCCGTGATGCCCTGAAGTGCATCCTAAACATCTCTCGCCATGGAAACCAGTATATCCAAGTGAATGAGCCCTGGAAGAAAATCAAAGGAGGTGATACAGACAGGTGAGCTTCCCTCACAGAGAACCTAGACTGGTCAGTTACGGACAGGTTATGATGAATCCACCATTGATCCACCAATCCACCATCCACACAGCTGTGTATTTATATTTTTATGGATAATGTTAGTCTTTTATAAACCAGTGTATCATATTTGGATGATTGGTTGACTGTGCGGGTGATTGATTGATTCTTCAGGCAGCGTGCGGGCACCGTGACAGCCGTGTCCGTAAACATGGCCGTCCTCCTGTCTGCCATGCTGGAACCCTACATGCCCACGGTCAGTGAGACTATCCGGTCCCAGCTGCAAGCACCACCAGCCACTGCCCGTTTCATGCTGCAGGGGGAGGGCAACTTTGTCTGCTCGCTGCCAGCTGGGCACCGCATCGGCACGGTAAGGTTTGGCATGTGAGTGCCCTTATCAGGCAGAGTCCCTGGGCACGACACCTTAGCCTACTGGCCAGTGAACACTCAGGTTTATTTATGGACACTCCAATTATAGTGAGGAGCTCAGACTGGCAATTAGAGTAATTACCAGCAGCTGCAAGGAGGTGTCCCAAATTTGCCAACGGATATGGAATGTACTCCGTCCCATAGTTATCCATAAAATAGGGGTTTTGAATTGTCTTTGTTCCCTTCGTTTTATTGAACTGGGAGAAGAGTCGTGCATTCATGTGATTTTTGTTTTAGTTTTTTTGTTTGTTTGCCTGTTTTATTGATCGATTTTGTGTTTGATCATCACTCTATATGCCTGTTACTTTTTGCAGGTTAGCCCGTTGTTCCAGAAGCTTGAGGCTGAGCAAATTGAGACTTTGAAGAAAAAATTTGGAGGGCAGCAGGTCAGTAGAAAATACATTAGTTATGTTTTTTTCTCCTGGTGGAAACTATCCTGTTCTGTAATCTTCCTGTACCTGCCATAAACCCACCCAATCAATCCCTTTCTACAGCCAGAGGAGGAAGCATCTAAGAAGCAGGTAGATCTGGGGACCTCGAGTGACAATTAACTATTCATTTGCCGTTTCCAACTAATCAAAATTGACAGCAGACTTAACTAAGCTCTGGCCTGGGTGTATGTGCTGACAATGTCGTCTGTAGAATATAGGTATTTAACATCTGTGTTTTGTCTGTTCCTGTTGACATGTTTTCACCGTCCCCAAGCCAAGTGTGCCGTGTGTTGTTTGATACGTCTAGTGTAGAACTCCATAGAAACGCCACACCCAACCCGCACTGGCACATTTTCAATATTTCACAAGTGTTGCGTTTGTCATCTGCATTCTGCCACCAGCGCCATTTTGAGGTGTCCCTCAGCGCCATCTCAAGCCACTAACCCCTGATTCCAGAGCAGCTAGAATTATTATCCTAAAGTTATCCTAAATGTAGCATGGTGGCTAAAGATCCTTAACATCCACTTGCCCGTGTCCTTTCAGGCTAAGACCGTCACCCAGGACAATGCTGCCACCAAAGCCAGCGCCCCTGTGGCTGCATCAGAGACGTCCGTCAAGGCCGACCCTGAGCTCGTCAAGCAACTGGTGGCCGCTATAGCCGAGCAGGTAAGGGCTCTAACTTGTGGGCAGACAGGCGGACAGCAGAGTTCACTAATCATTGCCAACTCTGTAGTGCCAGCCATCTGAATGGCACTGCCGCAGCGCCTTCGTGCCACAGCTTTGCCTCACGTTGCCGTGTGAACCACTGGGGTGGGGTGGGGTATGGGGGGAAATCAGGGCTGGTGGTGGTGGGGCCGCACTGCGGCACGGTTTGAGTGTGAGGCGTGCCGACTGAAATAATGCTCAAGTATTGCGTCTACCCCAGCAGCAATGGGATTGATTTCAATGCTGGGTTATGCATTGTAACATATGCAGATAGTAAATAAATACCGTTTCATCATTACTTCCATATGTGGTGATTCCTCCCCCCCCTCCTCCACCTCTGTAACAGGGCGACAAAGTCCGGGTTCTAAAGGGCCAGAAGGCGGAGAAGGCTGTGATCGGAGCAGAGGTGGCCAAACTCCTGGAGTTTAAGAAACAGCTGACCTTGGCCGAAGGGAAAAGCCCAGAACCTGCCCCGCAGAAGGGAAAGAAGAAGTGAGACCTTAACGAAAGATGATTGATGGACAAGAGTAATCTTACCGATAAGAAATGGGTGGGGGGAAATTATGAGGTTCATATGGTTTTGGGATCACAATGAGAAAGAAAAGACAAGGCTGCATTCTGTAGAAGCCTACACTGGCTTTAAAGGCAGGGACTGGAGAAAGACCCTCCATTAAAATGGAGAAGACAAACACTATCAAAGCCGCAGGAATCCTCTTGAGTGTTTTTCTGAGGCAACTGATGTTGGCAATGAAAGGGAATTGTTTCGTATGAACATCAATTCTTTAATAAGCCCTTTCAAGTCTGTGTGAGTTGCGATGGTTTATGCAAGGTCTGGGCTTGGCTGTTTATTGAAAGAAGCGGATGTATGGTTTTTTTTGCCATGGAATACATTTTAAAATTCAGTACATACTTCAGGGATTGTAATACAGATTGTAAGGCCGTATTCAAAATCTGTCTTTTGGTGATCATAGTGGTGAACTCATATACCATGTTTGTCATGCTGCCAAATTATGAAATTTCCACAATACAAATCCACAATAAATGTTTTAATACAAAATGTTCTGCGCTTCAATATTCTACAAAATACAAAAAATATAATTGTAAATCACAAACGAGCCAGTATCAAATATGTTTCTTTCTTGTTTTTTTTTATGTTTTTTTTTTTTTTTTTAATGGATAAATGAGAGTTACAGCATACAACCGTGTGCACAGAAACACATTCAATTCAACTAACAGGTCTTAATCATGGTTACAACAATAATGCATGCATGCTTTCAGCTACAACTTACAGTTTCTATGAAAACGTATGTGAATAATATACATTGAGCTGTGGATATTTCGCATAGGCAATAGGCAATACAAAAATAGCTGGTTGATCTGGGTAGACCATATATTGCAAAGTCTGCTGCCTCAACCTTACAGTTACAGAAAGAAGTTATTTAGACTATGACCTGAACTGGTACCCTACTGCATGTTTTAAGAGATTCCTACAAAAGCTTAGCTATACAATTAATCGCGCTTAAAAAAATATCCCCACCATACACTCTCACACACACACTTGGATACTTTCCTGAGCTCCTAATCTCTGCGTGTACAAGGTATATTACAAATTTAGCCCTTGATATCAAACTAAAACGTTAAAAATTGACAGTTCCGGAAGAACGGCAACAATGAAATGCACTCTCCTCGTTCATAAAACACGTTACTCTTTGGACACTCACTACCTTCACTTCGTTTTGTTCAGAGGGCTACGATGTTAACTACGATAAGATAAAACCTTAAGTTAGAACAATCGCATTTCCCGACTACAGAACTAGGATGTCACCACTTCTCCACTCTACCCGCTCCATTAATCAATAGCGCTCCATTAGTCTTCCCGCCCTTAAATCAGAAACCCTACAGAAATTGATAAGGGAACACTTAAAGGAAGTGGGCATTTGATATTCTCGCCCAATTACTAAACTGGAGCGGGGTGTGTCTTCCTTGGCTTCAGCTCACCTTCACTTTCTAATCGCCTTTGCTTTCTCTAACATTCTAAAGGGAGGTCCTTTTTTACCAATCTTTCTATTCCTCCCTTTACAACATGTCTGTCTCTTTTCCTTCTTCCCTCTAAATATGCATAGCACTGTCACCTGGGTCACGACTCTTCCTGAACCCAACTCTCTCCAAGCTATAAACCGTATTTCACTCTTTATCACTCACGCTTTCACTCTCTTTTACTCCCACATTCTCTCCTGCCCCTGCCCCTCACTTTCTGGTGTTGACAAGTCTTTCAATAAGGGAGCGGCGTGTTCGCTGGACTTCCTCGCCAAGCCTCTCGATCTCGGCCTTGAGCCGCTCATTCTGGTCGGTCAGCTCCTGCACCCTTCGCTCGTTCTCCTGCTCGCGCTCACGCCGGCTCTTTTTGTTGGGCGAGGAGGAGGAGGAGGATCCTGGCGACACCGCCCGCTTGCGCTTCCCGGGCCGTGGTGAGCCCAGGAACGCCGTTGAGGCGGGCGGAGGCGGGGGAGGAGGAGACTGCGGGGAGGACGGGGGTGAGTGGCCAAGGCGGACTGGGGACTGGGAGGCACAAGAGGAGGAGGAGGAGGAAGAGCAGTAGGAAGGAGAGCAAGGCACGGTGGGCGGCTCCTCCTCGCTGTGGGCCGGCGAGGGCAGCTGGCGGCGCGGCAACTGGTGGTGGTAACCAATGCCCGCTCCGCTCACCATCACCGTGCCGGTCTCCACCAGACCCACGCCGCCCTCGCTCAGCAGCTCAAAGAACTCGGGCGGCAGCAGGTCACCACCCGAGCCAGATCCGGAACCCTGACCCTCTCCTGCTCTCCTCTCCTCCTCTTGAGCCGGGGGACTGAGGCAAGGCACCGGGGCATGGGTGGGCAGCTGAGGAGGGGGGTCCTCCATCACCCGCTGCACACCCTCGCCCCATCCCTGCCCGTCTGTCAGCCATGTCAGTGAGCAGCTCTCCAGCACATCCAGAAACTCAGGCTCCTTCTAGAAAAACGAGAAGGGCGGAGACGACATTTGTTATCGCGTCCATGAAGTTGCGTAAATAACACAGCCGTTTAAACGACATCCTTTGACCCAGACAAAAAAATGTTGTTACATTAAAAAAAAAAATGAATCACGAAAATAACACAATCAAAAGAAAAGAGGAATAACTGATCGACACTGACCTCAGAGCAAGGCGGGGGTCGAGCCAGTTTGGCCCCACCTGCATCAGAGCCAAGGATATCCTGCAGGTCTTCATACCACGCCTCCAACTCTGCACCACACAACGGCCCCACTCCGGGGGGGTATGGTGGGGGCAGGTGCAGCCACTCCGCAGTCATCTCAGCACTCAGTCGCACTCAGCAACGCACAGATTCTCTTCCACACGGTTCACACTGGACCTGCGACCAAACACATCAAACACAAATGGCGAAGGTGACGGAGGGTTTTGCCGGACCTGCCTTCTCGCTGCCATTCCCATAATGGCCATACCAGGAGAATAACCAATCATACACCTAAACTGAAAATTTGTTATTTGATTGAAAGCTTTTCTTCCCACCCATCTTAACTTCGTTGGGAGGCTTGGGAAATGAGGCCACTTGGTGGCCAATGATATGTATTGCATTACTGGACACCCCTTCTTCTGAGGGTGGGATTAGTTCAAAATGGAATTGGCAAGAGAATTATCATATAATGTCAAAAAAAAACTTTAATAAATTCAAATCAATATTGCCATACAAATGACATTAAGTGGGAAAAACTGCTGCTTACCTTTGAAATATTTCCTCCTAATCAAGTCTGCCGATGTGTTGTTCGAGATATTGTATCCCAACAATTCTGAAGGACAACAACAAGTGTAAATGTTTGAAAGAAAATAACATCAGAGTGTTTGAAAATCAGTTGCAATTCAGGTTTTAAAATGTCAGTGTAACTGACAAAAATGAATTCCTGATAGGGAACTTGAAACCTGTTAACTCATTTATGAATATGATATCCTGTGAGTTCCTAAATGCCACTCTGTGTGTTTTTCTCTAAAGTCAACAGCTTGGACAATGACCTGTCGCCTGCCAGGGGATGTCGTCCACATGGCACTGTGATTAGTAGGGTAATATTGCAGCAAAATTTAGGTCATTGGTTTTCATGTAAACAAAGACGCATTCTGTGCTCCAGGGCGCCCCTAGCGCACGTCTGACATGACAGACGAAGCTTCAAAACAGCCTTATTTAAAAAAATAAAAAAAATCTCATTCCGAACCAGTGCCACAGCAGGCCTTCCTCATTGATTTACAAAGAGGATAAACTGTCATCAGAAATGACTTTCATTGTGCAATAATGTCAATATAAAATGTTCGAGAAATTGCGAGCTTAATGAAAATAGAAATGTTTCATGAGATATTGTGTCAGTTCTGTAAAGGCTATTTCAAATCACGAATGCAAACATCAAATATGTATTCCCCTCTTCCATCCCATGTCCAGCCCACTCAGCGGTGTGAAGGAATCTTCTCAGACATTTGTCGACTACTACAGCAAAGAGGCGCTCCAGAGACACGGTAGCAAGCTGTGTCAACTGGTTAGTCAAAATCGTAAAAACTACAGTCACGACATTCTGAAATGAGTTGTCATTTACACGAGAGGCTTTATATGCTGTTGCTTATTTTCTAAAAACTTTGTTATTATTAGCTCTAGCTGGGATTAGGTTTGGACAGTCCATGTCTGCCAGCCAATTACGTCATGGAATCAAAGTGGACGGAGGAAACAAAGGCTGAGAACAATACTTAAAACTGCATAAATATGACATAATTTAAAATTACTTTTGAACAAAAAACAAATTTAAGTGCATTCTGACTGTTCCTGACATTGAAATCATACTTTTTATAACTCCATGTTTAAACTCCGGCTAATAACACTTGAAATAAATTACGATGTTCAAATGAATTCGTTTAATCTTAAAATTAAACCTATGCTGCAACTCCCTGTGTGGTTAAGTGCTAGCTGTGCCGTTGTTTGACAGTTCCTCAGCTGTCAATGATGTCAAACTATCATCAATTGGCTGCTAGGAAACTTAAGTTCAGAGTCAAAGACTGATACTTAACATCAAGTAAACATGTCATCGACCACACACTAAGCATCTATAAAAGGTGCTGTCAAATTTAAAAAGAGAAGACCAACTGTATTCCCAAAACAGATGTGGGAGAGTTGCCAAAATATTCACATTCTTGTTTTCCAAACGAAAAGACCAGGATCACGCAGGCAACTGAAAACTGATTTCCAGACGAAGTAACTTCCCAAACAAATACTAGACGAAATAACATGTAAATGGACGTACCCTTTTTCGTTTATTATGCCGTTTCCTCGACTGTCTTGGATTCGGGGTGTGAATATATTTTAGTTGAGATTGGTGACAGCACATGTTAACCATTGTTCTGTATAAGCCACTGAATGTGAATTTCGGAAACTCCCGGAGACCTTTATATACAGTAACGCCAACCTATCTCGATGAGGAGGGTTGTCTTCTACAACCTAACCTCTAGCATCGCGATCACTTCAGGACTGACGCGTAGCCTTACCAATCCAAAACAAGAAACGAAGCTCTTTTGCTTAGTGACATCCAATGAAATAAGCTTTTACGGAGAAAAGGCAGGGCTAGATGACTTTGCTAGTTGTCCCAATCTGGGTAGTTTGTGTGATAAGAAAGATGTGATGCAGTCATAAGACGGCCAGGACGAATTTGGGGCGTATGGGAGTCACATGAAAGGAATGATGCAATCCTTGGCAACCGGTTTCTAGTCGGAGATAAGACCAGCAGAAGCTGAACATGTTTTATTTAACAGGCTTTCGTTAAAGCTAAATCTAGACAAACTACCCATGTAGGAAAATGTAAAAAAAAATCTAATTCATTTTGCTAGCGTTAGCAATTCACATGCAAAATACCTTGCAATATTAATGCTTCTCTGAGCACAGTTTTACGACAAATTTCCATCAGTTTGCCTCCTGGGGCTCTTGAAGTAACAGACCACTGACGAGTTTAATTTAGGGTCGCTGTTCGATGTTTTGTTTTGGTTATGTGATACAATGTCGCTGACATGGCGCGTGGGAGCTCTTGAAAGAACGTTCCAATGAAGTTTGGCTTCCTGTCAGAACGTCCTTTACGAAGTAGCCCCTCAGTGAGGGAGACCACACCATGTGGACGATGTAGTGTATACATGTTATTTAATATCTTATAATTTACTCTAGAATATCACCTCCCAAAATAAATTAATTAGTTACAGAATAATATATATTAAATGCTATTAATATTGAATGCTGAGCTGTAAAGTCTCTTTGTCGTAATGATCAACGTAGTTGACATTTGTTTGATAGTAGCCTCTAACCCTTCAAACATAATGTGATTTATTAAAAGGATATCAATCTCTTCTTACTTTATAACATGTGTAGCCTATGTCTTGCCTGAACTAGGAGCAAATTCCAAAGGTGGGTTATTTACTCTTCGCTCCTCCAACTGAGAAAAGTTAGCCAATGAAGTCAAGCACATCACGTTTATCAGATTGCTTCAAAATGTTTAACTTTATACAAAAGATGGCCTAATATTGACCTTGACTGTTCAGTTTACCTTATGATTTCATGTAATGTCATTTGGCTGCTTTTAAAACAACAGAAAAAATCATCTAAACAACAATTGAGTAGCCTACTTTGAGATGCATGGTGCAACGCGTGCCGTTTATTGCCTAGCAACAGCGCAAGTGGGATGAGCGCAAGGTTAGCGAATAGAAACCTCAAATACTGTCTCCAGGAGCATGGCAATGTTGGAGAGGAGACACTATTAGCCCGTCACGAATTGAGTGGCTGTTGCTGAGTAGTAAAGCTCACCCTCTCCCCTGGCTAATGGTTATCACCTCTCAGCTTTAAGTGCCATTGGTGGGCCATTGTTTTTTTTTCTTCTCCTGCTTTACACATGGTATCTAGTGTTTGTCCAACTATTCAAACAGCACCAGCTGTTTCTGTGGCACTGGAGCAACATTGTGTGTTTCTTAAGAAATGAGACTTGATACAAAGTTATACAGAATATTTTTCATGTTTTGTGTTTGTGAGAGCATGGACAGTGATGCTAAAGTAAGTTCAGGCAGGTGAATATAATGAAACCTGATTTTTGTCCCACATTCCAGACAAGTTTGAATGGGGCAATGACCTTGTTCTGTCGACCCTAACCTATGTGATCAGTCGGTGTCCTTATGACCGTCAGTTTGATAGAGATAGCAGGGTGTGTCCTAAATCCTATAGTGAGTGTCAAACGTTAATCGAAGTACTGTTTGTACCTCAGTAAAGTAGAAACAATACTGTCAACAATGGTAATAATGCTGTAATAATGAAAATCCAATACTGACCATGTAACATGTAGCATACATTGTAATTGTAATTGTTATGATTTTTTTGTGATATCTGATTTAAAGTAAAATTGATGTCAACATTACTTATACAAAACGGCTCTAATTACAAAGAAAACTAAAAGAAATTACAATTTTCACTGCATTTTGACTGTGTTTCCCGAGCAACGTCACTAATTATTCCGGCACCTTTCGGGACGGTTGTACAGCTTGGTACGGTGCTGTCATGAAATTCTACCAAAAAGCTTCCATGGGCAATAAGGCAGATGGTCAACAGTTGTTTTTTCTTTGCCATCACACTGAATATTTTACAATCAAAACTACAGTATAACTGAAAATAAAAATGTAATATAACTACAATACTATTTTTTTTATTTAATGTATCCCTGTTATAAATTATAATTGTGCATGTTAATAAACATGAGCAATTAAACAAAAAAAAATACAATTACAAATACATTATAATATGACTTTTCATTGAGGTATTTTTCCGAGCCGTCGGAACACAGAAAGGAGCAAGTTTTTAATGCAGCTTATTTTTTTTCCTGCATAGTTAGACAATAGCTATCAAGGGAGTTAACATGACATCGACAGTGTTAGATAGACAATATGTTATTTATCTGAATAAAGGATGGTCTCTGAAAATCCTAGTGTGTGTAAATTCAGAAGTCAAAGTTTTGGGCTGCACCAAATGCCTATTCATTTTATTTACGGCATTTTTTTATTATTATTATTATTAGCCAGCTAATGGTTCAGACTGAATTATGTTGGAGTTGACTTGGGTAACACCACGCCGTCTTTAACCCTTGTGTCAAATCTTTTGTTTGTGTACTGCATTTTGGGTTGTTGTTTTGTTGCAGGGTGAAGCACCGCCCAGTGGATCCTGTAACCTCTTATGTGGACAGTGTGCCTCTGTGTAAAACATCTGTGTACGCACTGTATTACATGCCAAATATTATCATCATTAAGGATAAAGGCATCTGCTACAGAGACAGCTACAGGTGTTGTATCGGCTGAGTAAAATAGTCCCATGATGTTCAATAAGGTAGTATAAAAGATACGTTGACAGACAACTGTTTTATAGCTATTCTTTAAGTAATATTTATTTTATAATATTTCATTTACATTTGTTTTATTTCATATCACACAGTAACATTGTAATAGTGATACATCATGATGAATTCACATAAGATTACAATTAATATTTATGACAGTAATCAGTGAAACACAATTCAACATAATGTAGTACAGATCATTTGAAAGGAGCCAGCATTTTAAGAATGCAATATTTGTTTTCTTTTTTTATTAAAAAAAAACACCTTTGTACCTTACAGAGATCTATTGCCATAACAAAGATATGGAACTCTCATTTTTCTAGACGGGTAGTATGGGATGCCATATACAAATAGTGTCATTCAAAAAAGAGAATACAGTTTTGAGAGCAAAATTGGTCATGATGTAGAACAACAGCACAGATAAAAGGGAAGGATAGCGTTTTATATATAGTTGTTCAGGAGTGATACCTATTGGATTATCTTTGCTGAAATCTGTTCTCTGTACTTGTTATATCATGGCAAGGGATTGATTTTGTTCATATATTAGTCTGTTTCACAATCTGTTTGGTTGTTGATGATCTTGTTATTATTGTGTCAAGGAATTATCAAATGAATGATGAATGTTTTTATTGTGCAGCTTTTTTTCTGTCTCATTCTTATTTTTACTCTTAGGATATTGTTATTGTAAGTTATTATTATAACTCTTACTGACAGTTCTTCTTGAACAGACTGTTTTTTTCTCCTAACTTTTATTTGAACATTGTAATTTTTGTATTTTCATCCTTTAGAGTTGAATGTTGTATTGATTTTAAAATACTGTGAAACATTTTAATTTTCCTTCTGTGCCTGTCTTGTCTACAGTTTTGCCAGGATACTGTTGTCGAAATGCTGTGCCATTTAAACCATTAAGATTTAAAATCGTTCAATCTTGAGATATCCGGTGCTTACATTGTTTTGTTAATACCATACATTTAACTCTTGTATTTTTAGTCAGTTAAACTATCTACTTAAACTATTAGGCCATTCATCTTACATATAGTATTTTGTGTTGGCCTGTTAATCAAACTAAACACACCTTGGTTTACCACGGCTCCTGATTTTATCAACTTGTTTATTATGCAGACCTTGTCTACGGTCTTTGCCATGATGCTGCTGTCAAAATTCTCTGACATTTACACATTGATAGATTTTGAATCCTTCACTCTTGATATATCTGGTGCTCACATTATTATGTTGATACCTTACATACTGTACTTAAATTTGTAGTCGGTTTAACTATCAGGCCTTTCATCTTACATACAGAATTGGGTGGTGTCCTTGTTTATCAAACCTAAACCCCCTTAATTTAATCACTTCTTCTGATATGTTATTGAATGTACCTTGATAACCATTTTATTGGATGGCCTTGTCTACAGTCTTTGTCATTGTGCTGTCCTCAAAATCCTTACATGTTTACACCTTAAGGTTGAATCATTTAATCTCGAGATATCTGGTGCTTACTATGTTATGTTAATACTATACAGTGCCACTTGAAAGTATGTGAACCCCTTGAGCACTTAAGCGTTTTCTGTTGTTTTACCATGATTTTTCATTTTTTTATCACCAATTTTCCATAGATGAAATGTCAGGTTTATGTTTATCATTTGCATGTACTTGTTAAGAGGAAATTGTTTGAGTAGCCGAAAAACTACATGAAACATGGAATTAGTCCATTTCAAAAGTAAGTGAACCCCCAGCTGAATTGATAAAGTCAAGCAGGTAACAGATTCAGTGAAACATATTTGGGTGATTAATTAGTCAATTTAGCAAACCGATCATCTGAGACATCCTTAGAGAAAGGTTTGGGCAACAC
This sequence comes from Sprattus sprattus, assembly GCF_963457725.1. Lineage (NCBI taxonomy): Eukaryota > Metazoa > Chordata > Actinopteri > Clupeiformes > Clupeidae > Sprattus > Sprattus sprattus. The sequence continues at coordinate 26,344,808 of NC_137908.1, read as the reverse complement.
AGATTAAAAGAGAGAGGAAACCAACCAAACTACTGTAGTGCCAAGGTGTACCCACACAGATCAACAATGCCGAGAGGAAACGAGATATCCGAGAACATCAGGAAGAAGGTACTGACAGCCCATCAGTCTTGGGAAAGCTATAAGACCATCTCCAAAAGATTCCAGCTCCATCCATCCATCCAAGACAAATAATTTTGAAATGGAGGGCATTCAACATGACCGCATCTCTGCCTAGAAGTTGACGCCCATCAAGACCATCACCAAGAAGCACCAGAAGAAGAATAAATCAGGTAAAAGTCAACCCACACATCACCTCTAAAGAGTTTCGGACCTCTCTGGCAGCATCTGGGGTAAATGTACATGGGTTTACAATCAGACGAAAATTGTTGGTTTTGATCGTGACAAAATAATTCTATCTCGGACTCATCTGTTTAAAGAAGGGACTTCCAAAAGGCCTTTGGTTTATCCAAGTGCTCTCGGGCAAAGTTGAAACGGGCAGTTTTGTTCTTTCTTGAGAGCAGAGGCTTCCTTCTAGCAACCCGATCATGAATGTTATGTCTATTCAATTTTCGTCTGATTGTAGACCCATGTACATTTACACCAGATGCTGCCAGAGAGGTCCGAAACTCTTTAGAGGTTATGTGTGGATTGACTTTTACCTGATTTATTCTTCTTCTGGTGCTTCTTGGTGATGGTCTTGATGGGCGTCCACTTCTAGGCAGAGATGCGGTCATGTTGAATGCCCTCCATTTCTAAATTATTTGTCTTGGATGGATGGATGGAGCTGGAATCTTTTGGAGATGGTCTTATAGCTTTCCCAAGACTGATGGGCTGTCAGAACCTTCTTCCTGATGTTCTCGGATATCTCGTTTCCTTTCGGCATTGTTGATCTGTGTGGGTACACCTTGGCACTACAGTAGTTTGGTTGGTTTCCTCTCTCTTTTAATCTGTGTTGCCCAAACCTTTCCCTAAGGATGTCTCAGATGATCGGTTTGCTTAATTGACTAATTAAGCACCTAAATAAGTTTCACTGAATCTGTTACCTGCTTGACTTTACCAATTCAGCTGGGGGTTCACTTACTTTTGAAATGGACTAATTCCATGTTCCATGTAGTCTTTTGGCTACTCAAACAATTCCCTCTAAAAAAAAGTACACGCAAATGATAAACATAAACCTGACATTCCTTCTATGGAAAATTGGTGATGAAAAAAATGAAAAATCATGGTAAAACAACAGAAAACTCCTAAGTGGTCAAGGGGCTCACATACTTTAAAGTGGCACTGTACATTTCAAATTTGTATTTGTAATCAATTAAACTATCTACCCATGTCTCAACATGCCATTCATCTACCATGAAGTATTTTGAAGTATTTTGTGGTGTTTAACAAACTGAAACACACATGGTTTAACAACTTTGCTCCTAATATTATTGAAATGTGTGTATTTTATCAACCCATTTATAAGTCTACAGTGTCATCTTAAATGTACCCTGTGGTCACATGTTGTTCGTATTGCTGGCCTTTGTGTACTTGTAGCAGAACTAGCTATACTGATTGTCCTCCCTTGTCTGGCCCGGGTAATTGATTGAGCCTCTGACCACTTGACAAAAGTGAGCGTTTCTGCATGGTATCCCTGCAAATTAAATTGTATCAACTGTATCACACCACATAATGACTTACAGTCTACTGTAACAAAGGACAGAGATTTCTACTCCTTTACTCTAGAAATGTAGCCGTGGTGCCGTGCAGCGCGCGGTGCATTTTGGGTATGGAATTCCCAAGACCGTCCCTAGGCGACTGCGCATGTCTGAGAGGAAACTCCATTATTTTTTTGGCACGGAATCCTAAGGAAAAATAGGAACTTGGAAACAAGGATAAAGCAAAAGGTACACCACTGAGTCCAAATCATATCAGAAGACATGGTTGCACGCCCAAATTAAGTTTGAGTCGATGTTTTACGTTTGAATGGAACGATCGCACCCGCTGCGGCCGACAAGGATCATCTCGAAATTAAAGTCATTTGCGACAATGCAACGGGCGCAGTAAAACCCATCGTTATTGCTCTTTGTTTTTAAACAGGACGGGCCGATGGTGCACGGATGAGAGACGAACAAAATTGACTTAAAATAATGGTCGTCGCAAAAAAGATCGGTTATAACAACAGCCGTTGCAACTAAACTCTGTCAACTAGCTAGCTAGCTATTGCTATATCTAGCTTCTGCACTGCAGCGCGGCGAAGGAACAGGAAACTTCGTAAACAGAGGTATGTTGTAACTACTAGCTTGCAAGTTAGCAAAGCCAGTTAGCTCAGAATTTATGTGCACATTTTGCGTAATTAATTTGCACAAGTAAAGGTCCTGGACTTAGATTGCGGTCAGCTTCTTGTTTTAGCATTAGAGGTCATATCGTATGCATATCGTAACAACGTCTACTGTGCGTCTTTTCCAGGTATCTAGCAAGCTAAGATGCTATGGTTGATTTGTTTACACTCAGCACAGATCAATCAGATTACAGTGGTAACCTTAGTCATAGTCTAAAAACGTAGTAAATATTAAAATATTTTTGATGAAGGCAGTTACTGAATTTGATAGCCATTGTTTAACAAGAGGAGCAACTGTCTTAGTGTGTTGTGGTTCACTATGTGTGCGCATCTCTTATCTCAAAGTGCCATGATTGCCTTCTTTTGTTGTCTCTTTAGGGTACTCATTTGTCATGATCTGAACCAGATTTAGCATGGATTGTTGCCAATCACCTATAACGTATTTGTTGTTGTACAGTACAGGCGGCATGAGATACAGCTATGCTGTTTTAGGAGCCATTGCATTGAGATTATAATTATGTGCCTAAACTTAAATACGAATTGTTTTCCCTAGACCTCTTTGATTCCATATACAGAAAACCCACTCTGTCGGTTGTTTTTCTTGCTTTGATTCTAGATTCTCTCCCATTCCCTTTCCTTTTTGCACTCTATCCTTCCTGCTAGTTGCACTCTCACATTTGGGGAAAATGTTGCTGCCAGGACTTCAAACAGAACCCAGTGACACATTTCACACCCCCTGTTATCCTCTCTCTTTCTAACCAAATGATTGCTTGTTTGAGTAAGCCTAGCACTTGGGAGAATCTCTGCTTAACCTGCCAAAGAAGGAACCAGTCTAATATAGTTGATGCCTGAAGGAAAGTCCACATGTTACATTTGTGTGTGTGATATTTTTTTGATGTAGGCCTTCTGTATGTCCATGTATAACTTTTGTTAACAGGTATTTATGTCTACCAACACAGTACTTGTAAGAAATAGTGCTTTTCAGACCTGTATTGGCAAAACTTTGTGTTTACTTACTTTGGGTTAACCTTGGGTTTCTTTGTGCTTTCTTTTTATTTGACTTTCTGACAGGGAAATTCCCAGCCTTCAGCTGAGCGCAAGAGTAGAGGAGAACAGCGGAGAGGGCGTGAGTGCAGCAAGGCAGTCAGCTGGATCTGTGTCCCATTGTGTACACCTCTGTTCTGTGAACATGTCCTCTGAGAGCTGGATTCCATGGACGCTACTGATCAGGGATATATGAAGATGAAAAGGTGAAGACCTGTCTGGCTTCTCTATTTATTTACAAGTGCTGTTGTTCAGTTTCAGTGGTGTCTGAAATTACACTTTTTTTTAGCATTGGTTCCTACTGAAAGATTTTAGTTGCCTTTTGGGATCTGTGAATGTTATTTTATATTTTACATATGCCCTCAGCTCTGTATTTTACCACTGCTTACTCATGAATGTCTGCATGTTCATCTGTTCTCAATGGAAGGTGCTGGAAGCCTCGGAGCAGAAAATGACGGGAGGTAGTGAGTGTGCTGCTGGAGACAAAGATGGTGTCCCCACACGGACAGCACAGGTGCCAGTGGGTTGGCAGAGAAAAGTGGAGGAGGGGGCCGTGGCCTACATCAGGTGAACAGAGGAACAGACAAAACAATACAATACCAATATGCACCTAAAGTAGTACAAATATCATGAGTTGGAAACAATAATAAGTTGGGGTGTCACTTCAGGGACAAAACTGCTGTAATTGTATCTTGTATCGTCCACATGTGTCATTGTTTCCACCCTCGCAACTCACTAATTTAATGTAAACTCGTTGGTTCTCTGTTCCAGCCCAAGCGGCACCATCCTGTCTTCAGTTGAAGAGGTTAGGGCATACCTTCTGACAGACAGCACGTGTAAGTGTGGGTTGGAGTGCCCACTGGTCGTCCACAAGGTAACTGAGATTGTTCTGGCGAAGTATTTGTTACATTATTGGATCTGAATCTGTGTAGAAATAAAGATGGGTGACTTTTGGATGTAGGTTTTACAATTATAAAGATAGCAATTATTTGTGACTACTCCATTATGTTATTCTCTTGCTCTGTTCTGGCAAACCACATTGGAATAAGCCATATTTGCCTTTATTCAGATAATCCTTTTACTCTTTTGCAACAAAAGTGATTTGTTTTCGTTATTGTTTTCTTATCTGTTAAAATTGCAATCAACTTTAAGACGATCTGAATTAATCAACTTACCAAGAAATTGGGAACCTTATGTATTACACAACTGCTGTGTTTTTCTGCGAGATAATACACAGGCACTAAACATCTGTTGAGTGCAGAGTCTAAACTTGACTGCATGAAATCAGATAGAATTAGACGGAGTGTCTTTAACATGGAGCTTAAGCCAGCAATCAAGGAAAGTGACCCCAGAGGACAGGCAGCCTGTTGTGTCTGGTGTGGGGGCCTGTGACTTGCAACCCTTTGTATGGACACAAGCTCTTCTCTAACTCTTCAACTGTCCCCTTGTGCGTTCAGGTCTTTAACTTTGACCCAGTGGCTCTAGTGCGACCACAGATCCAGCAGCCTGGCAAGGCAGAGGAAGACATGACTAAACTCTGCAACCACCGCAGGAAAGTGGTCGCTATGGCAGCACTGTGTCGCAGTATGCAGGCCTCCCAACTTCCTCTTCATGGCCCAGGTACCACCCGGCGATTAGCATTATGTCAACACAACACAGTTAGGATAAGGTTGTTGAAGTAGACTGTGAAAAAAAAAATGCTCTTGCAGAACCTTTGACCTTTCAATCTGAGCAGCATAAATGTGAAGCGATAGTACAAGTTACAATGAGCTGGAGGGTTCTGTTGGACCAGTCTCCCCTCTAACTGTGTGTGTTTTTGTCATGTTAGGGAGCTCTTTCTGTTCCATGGAGGGCAGGGACCAAAGAGGGGGCCCTTTGGTAGTCCACATGGAAGAGGGAGGCCACTGCACTTATTCTGCCCAACCTCGACTCTCTGCTCAGTCTAAGTCCAACAGTAACCCTGCCCCACGTGGAGTACACAGCAACTTCCCATTGTCCCCTTCAATGACACTCCTTCACAATGGATCTTTGCCTCACTCCAACTCTCTCCTGTCCTCGGAGGCCACCGTTGTCTCTAAGAGACCATCATCTTCTTCCCCTGGTTGCAACTCGGCGGGCTATGGTATGCCGCCGTGGTACCCTCGCCCATCCACGCCTCAAACCATAATGCAACGGCTGCCCCAGGCCTCAGCATCACCAGGCTTGGCAAAGCCAGGGACCCACCCCAGCATCTCATCGCTGGACCTCTCCCTCTCCTCCTCTTCCTCTTCATCTGCTTCTTTGTCTTTGAGCACGACAGGAAGGCCCGGACAGACCCATCAGCAGGGAAGCCGTGTTAAATCTCCCTCTCCCATCTCCCTGTGCCTGTCTCCCTCCAGGACTCTGGATGCTACCTCTCCCCACCAGCGCTCGCGCCACTCCTCCACCTCCTCCACGCTCTCTGAGCAAGGCAAACCACCCTGCCCGGCGCGCTCCCCACTGCCCCCCAACACGCCCTGCCTTTCGCCCAAAGTCCCTCTCCATCCACCGAGCCCCAGAGGCCGCCTGGAGGGAATGTTGCAGCACTACAAAGACTGCAGTACCGGCAGCAACCCCAGCAACACCGCTCAGCACCCGAGCAACCAAAGTAATTTTCAGGTACCCCAAAATCTGTCCCCTTTTGCCACTGATAGGAAGAATGGGCCAACGGTGCCCGGTCCTGGAGCTGCCCATGGCCCTGGGACGGCTGGCGGGTTCCTGGGCCTGCCACTGGGCCAGCTCCTGAGCCAGCAGAAGACCCCGCAGCATGTCTCTTCTTTCCCAGCCAGCAGCTTGCTCTCAGCGGCCGCCAAGGCGCAAATGGCCAGCCAGAAGAGCCAGGCTCTCGTGGATGGCGGTGGTGTCGGCACACCCTCCGCTGGCCCCGAGAAGGATCCCCAGCAATCCAAGGTATTGATAAGCACTTTAAACAGTAGCCTCCCCTCCACTGCTAGGCCACTCCCCATGACTGCCTTCCTGCTTCCCCACTCCCCCTCACTCCCCTCCCAAGCCCTCAACCCCATGCCGCTCGTGCTGACAGACAAGGTGTCGCGTCGCAAGCGCCAGCGCAGGTCTCCCACGGTGCTCAGCATGCTGAAGGAGTCACAGCTGATCAGCCTGAGGTCTGTCGGAGACCCCTCTGCTCTTCCCATCCCCAATTCAATCCCTTCTCCTTCTTCCTCACCTTCCTCCTCTTCCTCCTCTCCCAACACCCCTCTGCTGCCCCCACCCTCGGAACATCTTTTCATGCAGCGCCATTCTGCCTCTCCAAACAACTCTCTTCCCGGCCTCAAGCAGGCAGACATGGAAGAGCTTAAACGGCTTGGCTTCGTCCAGCCGCTGGTGACTCCCTCTCCGTCCCAGCCACTCTCCGCTCTCCTGCAGCTCCTCAGCATGCAGAACGCCCAGGCTTCCGCCGTCGCGCAGTCCTCCCCTTCCTCCCCCAGCCCTGTCCCGCCACCGGCAACCACCAACACCCGAACAGCATCCCAGCCCCTCAACCACTGCGATGCTCAGCCCATGCAGCACATGCAAACTGCTCAGCAGCAGCAGCAACAGCTCCAAAGCCTAGTGCCTGCTCTCGAAGGCCCAATTCAGCTGCCATCTGCACAGTCCTTTCCCCTGATGACGGTGGCAGAGCAGATGGACAGCCCTGCTAACACCACCACCACCACCACTACCATGCTCAAGTCTAGCCCCAGCCCTGTCCTTAACCTCAGCCAGGCGCACACCAGCGTACCAGGGGTCCCTCCACAGGAGTGCAGCAGCCAGATCCTCAGCATGCTGGGCCAGCTGTCCGCTGCGTCCCACTGCCTGCCTCACGCCCCCCTGGCAGAGAAGAGCTGTGGGCCCAAACTAGGAGTCGGCCCCCATGATGAAGTCGGCTATCCCTCCAACCAGACCCAGGCAATGGATGCAGAAGGTGAGAGAGAGAGATTGCGTTTTTACTTTGCATTTGGCAGAAATGTGTAGGAGCTCAACTTAAAGGAGCCCAAAGCAACATTAGGGCATCAAAATGGAAATATTCTCAAGCCTCTTATGTTGCCTCGGGCGCCTTTAAGTCCGCTGGGTATGGGTTCAGACCAGCCTTTTTTTGGCCAGGTTTTCTGTTTTTGGACAACTGTTTCTCAGAGTACAATTGTTTCTCTGCAGAGGTTCAAGTGTTAGAGAATATTATTATATTTAGTCAGAGGACTAAAGAACTGTCTCAGTCAGAGAGCTGAAATGACCTAATCATAAGCCCGACAGTGGGAATGATGCTAAGGCAGCTAATCATTACAGGATGCATGGTTCACTAGAGACCTGCAACAGCCAACCTTTGTTTCGGACATAAGGCAAGGCAAGTTCGCAGAGGCAATTAAATGTGCTTTAGATAAATAATAACAAAAGGAACATCCAAAAGACAGATGAAGATAAGTGAAAACTAAAAATGAAATTAATAGAAACTAAAGAATAGAATGAAAAGAACGTACAAAGTACATAAAATAAAAACATTGTGGAAGTAGTCCCGACAGTGTGTTGTCGAAACACTGACTAGGGAACCATAGATTAATAGCCCGAATAGAATCCAGAATAGCACTACCCTGTTTGGAATGACTAGAGGTCTACTTTTTACAACAGTTTTAAAGAACATAGAAAATCTGCAACCACCCACCATATTATTTTGACTCATTCCTTGTTCAAACATCTGGATATTTGTCTTGGATGTGAAAAAAAAAATTGTTCCAGTGATGTGTTGTTTATTGCGGCCACTCATGTTATTATGTTACTTTTTAAGTATTTATTTTTCTAAAAGAGACTAATTCATTTGATATTCCAAAACTCAAGCTTGGCTAGACTTCTGACACAACTGGCTCTTATTTTGAGCAAGAACACAGATCTCTATAAAACATGCCTGACATTTTGCCTTTTGACCTTCAACCTTAAGATTTACTCTGCCTGAGATTTACATTTGGATACAGCTCATGTAATGTGAAGCATTTTTGGTTGTTTTCCGAGACATCATAATCATATAGTTAAACATCTCCCTCCCTCCCTCTCTTCAGGTGCTTTGGTGGCCGTTGAAACCCAGGACCCCTCAGAGCCCAGACTGCTGGGCCCATGTGCCTCTGATCCAGGTCTGTCTCTCCCCTCGGCCGACTCCTCCAGTGCCCTCCAGCTGGCTGAGTCGTTCCCCTTCATGAATCAGGAGCAGCTCCTGCAGCTCCTCTCTGCAAACTCTGGACTGCCATCCCTACTGCCTCCTTTCCTGGGCTCGCTCCCCTTATGGACAGGGCTTCATCAGACGACACAAACCGCCCAGCAAAATCAACATCAGTCACAACAGCAACAGATGCAACATACAGGCCTGCTCAATCAGACCTCCCAGCTAAACATCTTACCATCTCTATCAGGAGCTCAGGGAGACTTTCCAGTCAATCTCATTAGTCTATTACACCCCCCACCTCCGCATGCTGCTGCCCAGGGCCAGACGGGTGATGCTGGTGACAAACCCAGCCTCCAGGCCCTCCTCATGGCCTCTCTGCTGCTCAGCCAGCAGCATGCTGCCACCATGCTGCCCATCCCTGGCCTGGGCCAGCTAAACCTGGACCTCCCCCTCCAGCAGCAGCAACAGCACCCGCAGCAGCAGCAGTTCCCCCCGCTACCGGACGGCATGTCTCTGGAAAAGACCCCAGGGCTTGTGGAGTCAATGCTGACGGGCCCTGGGCTGCTGGAGGCGCTCCAGGGCCTGGTCGCTGCCGGCGACGGGACGCTATCAGCCTCCCAGTCCCTCCTGCTCTCCGCAACCCTCCCCCCTCCGGCCTTCCTCTCCCTTAACCCCGCCCTGCTGGCCGCAGCCTTAGGTCCTGCTGACCCCCTCCCCGCCCCTCAGCAGATCCCCACCCACCAATCCCCACTGGCTCACTCTCAGGTACCCCCCGTGCCCCTGTCCGCAGTGCATGCCTGCCTGCCTGCCTGCCTGCCTGCCAGTGCCTGACAGAACGCTTGTTAGCACTTTGCATGCTGGGAGTAGTGCCTGAATGCCACATATAGTCCCTATATGTGTGAACAACACTCAAAAACACACACACACACCTTCTAAATGTACATTGCCCTGCTCTACTAAACTCTACTCACAAATGTATATGTAGTGTGGATTCATCTCATTTCTGTAGTGCTAACATGCATGTGAACGATGGCACGTCTTGTCTCAAACATCAGCCGAAAGTCTACCCATCTCTCTGCTTAAAGTCTGGCCTTGTGTGTGTTATTGTCTAGGGGACTGTCTCCAGCCCTTCGGCAGGCTCTACCTCTGTCCCCCTGCTGCCTAGCACTGTGCCTGAAGAAATCAACTCTCTGGTGCCCCTGACCGAGCAGGACAAGAGCAACGGCCAGACCCCTTCACTCCTTCCCCCTCTGCTTCCCCCAGGAATGATGGGTACGTGTCTGTCGGACCGGTCAATCAGCTTTGTTGAGTTTTCTCCAGATAAATCATTATAGAACAAAAACAAAAAGTCTTTAGAAATCATAGGTTTGATCCATGGTTTTATATGTTGCTTGGCTTGCGTTCTGTCTTACAGTCTTCATCAAACTGGTCTTTGCTGATATTAACGACCCCCCCCCAAGACATTTTCCAGCGCACTGTAATGAATGGGTCTTATTGTCTGTTATCTGAGTGAGGTGGTTGACTTGGTTATCACTGAACGCTTTGTTGGCACATGTTAATTAAAATGTGCCGCCTCTTGCTGGTTTGGTTAGTTGACGTTGGTGTGATTTGATTCATTAAAGGAGAGCAGACAGCTTCTTTGCCAGGTTGCACAACTAAAATACTTTCAGCCTTCATCAGTTTATTTGTTTAGCTTGGTGGTTAATGAGTCTCACGCTGTGTTCACAAACGCAACAAAAGGGACCAGATTTTGGGGGTATTTCTTTTTTTGGGAAACTCTTCCCAGTGCATGGTTAGGTCTACCAACATCTGTTTACAGGAGATATTCATGTGTCCTTTCCAGGTGAGCTGGCAGCCCTGGGTAACATTAGTGGCCTCCACAGTTTACTGAGCACAGGGCCTCTGCTGTTGCCCCAAGTGCCCACGTCTGCACTGGGCGTCCCTCTCCAAGGCCAGGGTGCCCTCAACCCGCTAGCTTGCCTCATCAACAGCCTACAGGTAAGGCTCTACGTGGGGGTATCTGTTGGAGGATGTGTGTTTGTAGGAGTCAGTCAGAAACGATGAACTTCACCTGCCCTCTTTGTTTTCTCGCCAGCTCAACATGGGCCCCACCCTCGCTGTAGACAAACAGCTGGGCCTGGCCGAGACCACCAACCCGCCCCGGGATGAGGGCATTCCCGCCAGCCAGCTGGCCCAGGAGCCTTTGCCCAACCCAGGCCACGTCCAGGGGGCTCAGTCCCAGCAGCGGGAGAGCTCCGCCGGGGCATTGTTCGACCCCTACGGCTCATTCATGGACACCATCTACACCTCCTTCCTCCAGGTCAGCGGGAAGGACTCTGAGGCGTTGGGAGGAGCCACCCCCAACCCGCTCTCCTTCCCTGCGCCGGACCTCCCCGCTCTGCTGGCCCAGCCCAGCGCGCCCCCCTCCCTCAGTCCACGGCGGGCCTGTTCTGTGCACAACCCCGACCTGTCCCGCCTCAGCATGGAGGCGGCACAGTCTCCCGCCCGCGGCACCCCCAAGCTCAGCGAGGACGCCTCGTCCACCCCGCCGCCCAGCAAGCCAGGGGGCTCCGAGAGACACGACGAGGCACCCCTGCCGCCGGCGTTCTTGGAGGAAGCGAAAACCGACGGCTCGTCCTCGCTGTGTGTATACAGTAACGGACTGGCTTTGGGCCCTGTGCACCAAGGACAGCAGCAGGAGGAGGGCCGGCCTGGGCCCCAGGGCTACCTCAGCCCCCGGGGCAACGCTGAGGCTGTGGAGGATGGCGTGGACTCCAACATGGGGAAAGTAAGTCTGTTGTATTAGTGTGCTTGTAGTGGTGTTAGGTCTTATGGGGCCCAGGCATAACCTCAGCACCATGGAACAAGAGTTGACAGCATAGAGAATCATTGAAATTTGGAGCAGGAGTGTGTTAAAACCAAACCAACAAGACTAAGCCAACTGGCTTTTCCTTTAAGCACTCACCCTTAACTGAGGCATTTCCCTGCACTTTTAGCCAAAAAACTCCTCCCAGCTCTGCTCTTTCAGCTCCTCAGGAGAAGACTTTAGACATTTCAAATGCCATTAATGCTGTAATTTCTCCCAGTTTTGTTTCGACTTATATTCACGGTGGTTGGACACAAGACTATATATAGCCGTTCTACAGCATAACAGCTTTTCTTCAAAATGTTCAGTTGAATCATACATTTATGTATGTATGTATGTATGTATGTATGTATGGGTAAGCACGTGACGCGAGGGACTCATTTCCACCACAGACTCTGAGAGCTCACCGCCCTGCTTCCCACTCTTTTTCAGGAGCCCTCCGTACGAACAGGAGCCAGGAGAGGGAGGAAGAGGAAACAAGTGTAAGCTCTTACACATAAACTGATTTTTGTTTATATTTAAAGAATCTTTCCTGCATTGATGGATTTTTCTTAACATCTGGTTCAGTTTTTTTTCTTTTCTTTTTTTCCCCCTGTTAGACTTGAGAGGGTGCCAGATGGACCTGGGGGTCTAGACTGCATCATAGAGGAACCACAAGTAACAGTAAGCCCATTTCTTTGCATCGGATTTAAACTTAAACGTGCTGTAGACTAGACATTGCTCGTTGCTGGTGTGGTGCTTTTAGCTGGACGCGTTTAACAATTCATGTTTTCATACTTAAATATGTCTCATATTGTGAGATCCTCTCTCTGCTCAGAGGCATGATGGGTAAAGGATGGTGGTTCTTCTCACTCCCTTCTCACATTTATTCCAGAGTGGTTTTGGGGAGGAAATGGCCTGCTGTGACACTGTCACTGAGTGTCCACATTACAGCTTTAAGGCCAGATAAAATAAGATGAGACCTGCTCTGTGGTTTAGCGCTAATTACAAAATCTAATGCGTAAAAATGTCTGGCCTTTATCAATCCAATAGCAAGGCTAAGTTTATCCAGTTATTTTCACTGAGAGAGATAACTGGCCTTGGTTTAACCTAACCAAATTGGAATTGGATACATCCAGACATAATTCCATAATACCAAAGATTCACTGCTGTCTACCTTAAAGGCCCAGTGAGCTGTAGATCCTAAAAGAGTTTATTCTCCATCTCTTATCAGACAGCACTGCCCAAGCCTGTGAGGTCCACCAGGGGCAAGAGGAGAAGAGTGATCAGATAGCCTCCCACCTAAGGGCCGTCTGCAGACCTCTCTACCCCATCAACACCAGCACTGTCACCACCTGATGACCCCACACGACCCCTGAACCCCCATGTGGCCGAGTCATTGTGAATCACTGCGCCTCACTGTGAAGACCCACAGAGACTTTCACCGACTCCTGTTCTCCATAGTGTGTTGTTCAGATCCCCCCCCCCCCCCCCCCCCCCGTCTCGTGTAGCCAGCTGTGCTGTTGGGACCACTTCATCTTTCCATGCCAACCCAATACTGCCAGCGATGTTGGCCCATCACATCTCTGCTTGTTTGGAGGGGCAGAAAATGGAAGGAGTTAGCTGTGGATAAATCATTTATTTTGACTCTGTGTGTGGGATATTTCTGCAGATATAGGAAAAATATGTATACGTCTGTGTGTGTGTTTGTGTGTCCACATTGGCAAGTGTATGTGTGTGTGTGTGTTTTGTTTTCTTTTTATTTTAGTTGTGTATTACATCAGGGTCATAGAAAACTTGAATGAAGTGTGTGTGCAGTAGGTCCAGGAGCAGACGTTTTGCATGTTATGCTGTGGTTGTGTGTGTGTGTACATGTGCGTGTGTGTGTGTATGTGTGTGTGTGTGTGTGTACATGTGTACATGTGTGTGTGTGTGTGTACATGTGTGTGTACATGAGTGTGTACGTATCCTGCTGTTGCTGATACCAGAGGCACCCTGGCACGCTTGAGTTCTGCACCCATGCTTCACCCGCCACACAGCGCTACAGTGCCCCACGTGGTCCAAACAGTGCCACGTTTCCTCATTACCATCCCCCAGCAGTGGGTGGCCTCGTCACTGGAGATGTCGAGACGCCCCAGGCTCCCCCCCCCCCCTTTCATGATGCTTATCCCATCCTGACATAATTCTCAATGGGCACCTATCACCACGCTCGGCAAGAAATGCCAAATGGAAAAGAGAAATGAAATAGTATCAAAACAAAAAAAACCTACCCGCTCACTCCATGAGAAAAAGGGGGCACCTATTCCTCCCTTATCCGTTGAGATAAGTGTTTATTTGTTATTTTTGTGTGTGTGTGTGTGTGTGTGTGTGTGTGTGAGTGAGAGGGGAGAGTGTTTAGGGTTGAGGAGATAAGTTACCCATGGCCATGGGATTAGGATCCCGTCTGTGAAATCAGGTTCTCCAAGGTGTCCTGTCGGTGTGTGCAGAGCATAGCAGCAGTCTGCCGGTCCGTCTCCTACTGGGCAGGAGCAGAACCCTGTCCTCATACTCGGGACTCTGACTGCCCATCCTTCATCAACATAGGCACAAGTTACTGACTATTTAAAATAATGATTTAAGTAATAATGAAGCAGAATATGCAATTTTACTATTGAATTCTTGTATATATGTACAGTTTTAGTATTTTATTTTGTACACTTTTTTTAGGGAAAAAAATGATCAATTTGTAAAGTATTTCTTCCTGAGACAATTCCCCTTTTCCCGCCTTTTTCATATTTACGTTCGATTTGTAAAGAGAACCCTTTTAAAAAATTGTGAATGGTAGCATTTCGTTTTTCAATGGAAGTTGATTTTTTTTTTTTAATTATTTAACAGATTAAAAACATGTTTACCAAATCCCAGATTCCTGTGTTCTGCCCTTCACTGTTGTAAAAAAAAAATGTGCGTGAGTCGGGTTAAAGCATGTGTTTAATCCATTTTCCAACACCAATGATTTACAATACAGTCCATTGTAAGCAATAACAAAGCAGATTGGACATTGTCTGGTGGCATGTAGGTTCAGTAATAATAAGCTACAGTTACAAGCAACTGAGCAGAAAACATGTTAAGGTTCACAGGCATATTTACAAGCATTCCAAGTTACCTCCTGCCAAATCAGACAGAAAACAGGTCATCTACAGTAGCCCAGAGGATGTCCTTTTGTCTGCAAACTGAAATGATGCTCCATTTCTTTGTGCACCGTGACCCCTGTGGTTCAACAAGAAAACCGTGTGACAAACATTTCATCTTTCCCGACACCTTTTTACATCACTTTTTAAATTTGACATGGCAACCTGAATCAGTAATATCCCAACTTTTTGTTTTGTTTTAAAAGAGTGCCTATGACATGACTGCCTGCATCTTTTTGAATAATTTCTTAATAAAAAAAAATAAAATAAAAAGTAGCCACCAATGGAGTACGGAGACTTGAGTAACTGGTAGGTATATGGGAGATTAAATACTCACAGGGATGTACAGTACAGACATCAGATCCCTGCAGATCTGACGGAGGCAATAGCAGGCATATAAACTACTGTAGTGTGGTATTTGTGGTACACAATTCTCCCTTCCCTGTCCCTGGTGGATTCCAACTTGGACATTTTGCATTGCAAAAAGAAAAGGCTGAGGTGGAGAGAGAATGTGAATATAAAGAGAGGGTTTGAAAAAAAGAAAAAAAAAAATGCCACCTTTTTTTTCTTCTATTTTCTCCCCCTCCCTCATTCATTTCTCCTGTTCCAGTAAAAAATAAAAACCTAACATTTCTACTTATTTGGAGAGCTTCTGCATCCTCTGGTCTAAAGTACCGAAGTTCTCCTCCACACCCTTCAGGTTTTCCTTCATGGTCTGCTGCACCTGAGAATGAGAACGAGGGAGTGAGAAAGACAGAAAGCAGAGAGATTGACAGGATGTAGTGAGAGTCTGACAGGCCTCACATCACTACTGTGGCCTTGATGCAGGACCGACCACAGCCTGTGTGATGCCAGGCGTGCTGCAGTCACAGGCTTTTCTCTCTGACAGCAGGCTGATGCTGCAGAAGGCGTTTTAAACAGTGGACCGCTGCACTGTCCAGCAGAGTGCAGCTTCACAGAACTGGCTAAACGGGGAAGGGGTGAACACTATGCTACGGCTTTGTGAAGACTCGTGGCTCACTGTTCCGATGCTCACATACCAGACAACCATCGTCTTCCGAAACATACAGAGGTCCATTTCAAATGTTTCCGTGCTTATATGTGTACAGTACATGTGCATACCTGTGTTAGCAGTGTGCTGTTGTCCTTCAAGGAGTTGTTGATCATCTGCTGCGTGGTGTCCAAATGGGTGAGCAGCTGGCCAAACTGCATGGCTAAAAGACAGAGACATTGAACAGTTAGACATTACCGAGGAGCACACCACAGAGGACATCCGAAGCATCCTCGATACGTCTGTATTTAGTGTTGAACAGCGTCCAACATCAAGCTCCCTGATCAACCTTTAGAAGTTCATATTATGCGGAATTCAGCAAGACAAATTCAGATTCAGAGTGCCGGGAGGTGTCTGAATGAGGTCAAACAGCAGGTGAAAGAACAACAAAGAAATAGGAAGGAGTAGAAGGGAAATGGGAACAGGGGCGTAGAGATTCAGTTAGCTGAGGTGGGTTCAAGAGCAATATGGCAGGAAGAAACTAGGACGGGGGGGGAGAGAGACAGAGCGATAGGAGATGAAAAGAGATGAAGGAGTAGAAGTACCTTGCTCATGCAACTCCTTTACCGCAATCAGCCTCTGCACCACCTGAGGGAGAGAGGTTGCCATGGCGTCCCACTTCTGGACGACGTCGTAGAGCTGAGACACCTGCAAGGGCACAAACAAATCTCAGAGACGCAGTTCATTTACATAACACACACATCAACTTTTTTCACTTCATCACTGTTGGGACTGCACACACAAACACACACGCACACACACACACATGCATACACAGACACAGCTCTCCTGACTGCTTCGCATAACTGTGCAGCCTTACAGGAGATGATGTAACCCAGTTCTGGTCCTGAAGGGCCCCTTTTGGACACAGTTGGTGCTATTGCGGCAATAGTAATAGTATTGCAATAGTATTGCCTATAATGTTACATTTACATTTAGTCATTTAGCATGTGTTGGTGAATAGCAAAAAAGATGATTGTGTGGACACACACACACACACACACACACACACACACACACACACACACACACACACCCACACACCCACACACACTAATCTGGGCTGGGCCTGTTACAGACTGGGACGGATATGGGGCAGATGCGCTCCCGAGTCGACTGCTCTCAGAACAGCATTACAGTGAGGCTCCAGTGTGAATGAGTTGGTGAGCACTGGGCTCGAGGGGGGCCCTTGAACCTTACTGTGCCATACCAACCAGTCTACTGGTGCTCCGGCACAGACGTGAGGAGTGGAGGGAGAGGGGGCAGCTGGCCTCACCTTGTTCTGTGTGTCGGCGTCCTCGATGGCTGCCTTGTGCTTGGCGATCTCGTTCATCTTCCCCAGTACGCTCTGTGGAGGGCGACAACAGACAACGTTCAGCTGGCATCTCCCGTCAGTCGCCTGGCTGTCACTATGGACATGGCACAGTGACAGGATCTGAAACACCTCCCTTAGTGTGCCTTGCACTGGGAAGCATCAGCAGGCACATTTACATCGCTGAGAGACACCCACATCCCCTTATGCAGCCTGAGATGGATCGCACTGCTTCAGCTACGGGTGACTGCTACTGCTGCAGGGTATATAGGAGGCTCTCTGCTCTAATCAATGCAGTACTTAAAAGGAGCCATTTTAAAAAAAAAGCATGGCCCTCACTTTCCTAGAGGGAGAAGGAGGAGATGTGTGGGGGAGGGGAGGAAGGAAAAGAAAGGGAAGACGAGGTGGAAGAGGAAGATTTCAAAAAGAAAAAGTGACTAGGTGAAAAAAGGCCATTAGTTGATCACCTGGAGTCTGGCCTCCACCTGGTCCAGAGTGGTGGCGTCCAGAGCATTGACCCGGGCTTGGAGGATCTCCAGGGTGTCCTACACAAACAACAAACACAACAGAAGGACAGAGCATTATGCACACTTCACACACACTCACGTGTTCACACACACACACACACACACACTCACGTGTTCACACACACACACACACACACACACACACACACACACACACACACACACACACACACACACACACACACACACAGAGGACAGACCACAGCTGGTCCTGCGACAGACAGATGGGTGGACAGGGAGCACTCACAATCAGGCTGCCTCCTCCGGCTGCACTCAGGGGACCCTGTGAGGGAGGAAGGACAGGTTGGTGGATGTTAGACCAGGAGGAGCGGATGATGGGAGGTCGTCAGCGAGAGTTTGACCGTGGCCAACGTACCTGTTTGTCAGAGCCGGACCCCACAGCGGTCTCCAGTTCCGCCAGCCTCTTCCCCAGCTCAGCCATCTGCATAGGGAGGAGAAACGGTGGACAATTTCACAAAATACTAAAGTGTTACAACCCCAATGACACACTAGAAATAAGACTACAAATCTATCCCATTTATGGCCACAAATCTATTCCATCTTTATACATCCATTCCTTTTCACCTTTTATCGCATTTAACCAGTTTAATAGGATGATTTCCTTCGATCCACTTTCTGGCCTGCGTGAGTGTGCTCGCGGTAAGGCGCTAAGTGCTCACCTTGGCAGCCTCGGAGAACTTCTCCTGTTCGGGCCGGCTGTGCAGCTCGTACACACACACTCCATCCGGGCCCTTGGCCCCCGCCGCCTTCCCCTCTCCTGACGAGGAGCTACGGCTGCCCCGCGCCGCCTCCAGCTGAGTCAACAACCGCCTGAGGGAGGGAGGGGAAGAGAGAATGAGAGAGAGAGAGAGAGAGAGAGAGAGAGAGAGAGAGAGAGAGAGAGAGAGCCAAGAGGAGACAGGGACAGCACAAGAGGGACAGATGACCGACAGAACATACCAAGACAAAGACAGCAAGCAGAGAGAGAGAGAGAGAGAGAGAGAGAGAGAGAGAGAGAGAGAGAGAGAGAGAGAGGGGAAGAGAGCAAGGGAATTGAGAGAGAGAAGGGAGGGCCAAAAATAAAGAGGAAGCAGCAACAGAGAGACAGGGTGACAGAGAACAAAGGGGCAGAGAGAGAGAGAGAGAGAGAGAGAGAGAGAGAGAGAGAGAGAGAGAGCGCAAGAGAGAGAGAACAATCAGACAGAGCCAGGAGAAGAACAGAGTGTAAACAGAAAGAGTATAAAGTAGGAAGAGCAGAAAGAGATAGACGCCATTAGCAAGCGCAGGGGGGAGAGAGGGTTCAGGAAGAGTGGGAAAGAAACAAAAGAAAGGGAAAGAGAGAGAAAAGGTTAAAGCGAAGAAAGCTCCACCTTGCGGTAGTATCTGTGACAAATGTCCCTGGACAGGAGATGTAAGTGTGGGGCGGTTCTTGACAGTGCAGGCAGTACTTGACCGGGTTCACTGTGTCTTTACACATTTAGCCTCTCAATTTATCACCAGGCCTCTGACAGTTTTATCCCACTAATGTCCTCCCCCATAACTACACTTCCATTAACTTTTCTCTCTTCTCCCCACCCCACCCCCATCTCTCCCCTTCACCCATTACACTTTCTCTCGCTCCTTTCCAACCTGATTTTCTCTTTCCACCTCCATCCTCCTGTATCCTTCCAGCCTCAAACCATTCAGTAATTCTTTTCTTGCAGTGACCTCTCCTCAATAGCTCAGGTAACTTACTAAGGAGGACACGCACCTTTAGGATCCCTCTCTCGCCAACCCTCTTTTCTCCTTTTCTCCCTCATCCTGCCATCTTCAAACAATCCAGCACTCTTTCACTCTATGGCGGCAAACCCCCTACCATCCTCTATACTCCTCAATATCTCCAGTTACTTACTGAGGGCGAACGTGTCTGTCTGTCTGTCTGTCTGTCTGTCTGTCTGTCTGTCTGTCTGTCTGTCTGTCTGTCTGTCTGTCTGTCTGTCTGTCTGTCTGTCTGTCTGTCTGTCTGTCTGTCTGTCTGTCTGTCTGTCTGTCTGTCTGTCTGTCTGTCTGTCGGTCTGTCTCCATCAATGGTTCTCTCTCCATCTATGTCTCCCTTTCCCATCTCCGTCTCTCTCCATCTTTGTCTCTCTCTCCATCTATGTCTGTGCACCCATCTCTCTACTACTAAAAGTACCCTCACCCACCCCCTCCCCCCTTCCACTCACTTGGCGAGGGCTCCATCTGGGTCGGCCAGGTTGATGTGGGCCTGTGGGCCGAGCAGGGAATCCAGGTGAGCTGAGACCAACTGCTGCTTCAACTGGGCTGCCTGCTGGGCCAAAGCCACGGGGGTCAGACGCTCCTCAGCACTGCTGTCCCGCGTGCTCGTCTGAGGGACGCACACACACACACACACACACACACACATAAACATTAACATATATGGGTATGGATACATGTACACACATGGAACACGCACGCATGAACATGCCCGCAGAAACACACACACACACACACACACACACACACACACACACACACACACACACACACACACACACACACACACACACACACACACACACACACACACACACACACACACACACACACAGTGCCTTGCAAAAGTATTCACCCCCTTTGATGTTTTACCCTTTTATAAATCAATCATTTTTGACACAAAAATGACAAAAAAGTGCTATTTCATGTCTAAGTGAAAACAGATTTCTACACAGTAATGTAAATTAAATAAAAATATGTAATGTAAAATAAGTGATTGCATAAGTATTCACCCCCTTTAAAGTGACTGACCTAATTCAACAGAGGTCCAGCCAATTGGTGCTAGTAGTCTCACAATTAGTGAAATGTGGATCAGTGTGCAGTGAATGTGTCTCCAGTGATTGTAGTATAACAACACCCGTGCCTGGAAGGTCCATTTACTGGTCAGTATTCAGTAATCAGTATTCCTGGCTATCGTTACACCATGAAGACAAAAGAACACTCCAAGCAACTCAGAGAAAAGGTTATTGAAAAGTATAAGGGTAAAACATCTAAGGGGGTGAATACTTATGCAAGGCACTGTACACACACTGTTTCTGAAACCTGCAGAGTAATGCCTGCTGTTGCAGTTAAGAACATTCCAGGCCAGCGCTGGGTTTAAACTCAGCCTGTGGGTACTGCCCTCCTACCGGGAAAGCAATGGAAACGGCCCAGAATGTGCAAGCGCTGCTGAAATCTATTAAAAGCCCCGCTGCATTCAGAATTCTAAGAGGGCATTTCAGGAATATTAACATTTACCAAGAAGGAGGGATTTTTCTCTCTGATTCTTTCAAATTCTTCTTCCTTAGCTACTGTTCTGAGGTCAGTGGCAGGGCTGCTGCTTAACATGGCGCCTCAGAAGTTTCCTCTAACGAGCGGAAGGCTAAGCCGCAGACGGACGCTAAAGGGACGGCTGCTAAGCAGCGGCGGCGGCCTGACCTGGATGACCTCCACTTCCTGAGTCAGCTCCTGAATCTCATTGAGCAGCCGCTGGTACTTCTGCTGAGGAGTCTCCTTCACCCCGCAGCCCTCTGCCAACTGAGAGAGAGAGAGAGAGAGAGAGAGTATAAATAACGGGTAGAGGAAGCAAGACAGAGAAAAAAAAAAAAGATGGAGAAAATAAAAGAGGAGGTAGAGGTATGTGGGGGGGGGGGGGGGGAGGGGATAAGGAATAGGTAGTCAAAGGCACAAGAACGAGTGTGAATGGAATGTGAAAACCGAAGAGGAGGATGAAAAGGGAGACAGGAGGGACATGATCATGGTCTGGTTAGTCTGAGAAGACGGAGAAGCTGCCCCTCGACACAAGACCATCATGAATGCACAGAACATGAATAGAACATACTGTGCATAGAACAGCAATGATGCATACCATATCCAAGACTAAAACTAAAATCTGCTGAGCACATTCACACATGATCATGCACTCATGGGATAGCTCCCTGTGATTCCCCCACGGATCTAATAATGAGTTGAGTTGTTAGCGGGGGGTCCTGTTTAAATGGGACAGTGCTGTGAAGCCTGCTGGGAGAGGGTGCACTACTCACAATCTCATACTCTCCAGACTCGTAGCCCACTCGCTTGTTCTTACTGATGCGGTCGGAGAAGTCTGCAGGGAGGAGAGAACATCACAGTCACGTCAGAACTGATGTTTGCATGTTTTCTCCCCATACAGGCTTTCATTCAAAGCGACTGGGGACAGAAGGAACAGGCTCCCTGGCAATAGGAAGCCTTGTTTTTGTCATTTTTCAGCCAACTTAGTAATAGGAATGCATTTGACTAAGATCAAAATGGACATGCAGTGAAAATCTAGCCTACATTTTCATTTTTGTCACTGAGCTCTGCTCAAGGCTGAAAACATGACCCATCAAGTTTGGTAAGCTACATTCTACAAGAACATCTTACATGGTTAAAGGTCACTGTATTTAAAGACACTGGACCTCATTCTCAACATTTTCCTAAGTGTCTTCTTAAATTTCTTCTTACGAACTTCATAAGACCAACCCTAAAAAAAGACCCCTGCCGGATTCATGAATGCATGGAAATGTGTTCTTAAACTGGCAAATGTTCTTAGCTGTGCACTGATTCTTAAACTGAACGTGCATTCTCGTACACCTGATTTTGCAAACATAAATGCCCTGCCAGCTCCTTACAAGGGCATGCAACCACAGGGCCATGTGCACACAGAATCCACAGACAAGGCGAAAGCAACTTGAGACTGATCAAAATCATGACAAAGTGGAAAGCGAACACCGGTGGTGCACCAGCCAGTAGACGCAGACCTAACTTCACCGGTGAAGAGGTGGAGACTGTTGCAGAATGTAGATGTGCCCATTCTATTCCACGCAATTAGGTTTAGAGCTTATTTATTTATTCACTGCCATGTGCAGTGTTCGTGAAGTGCTTTTATTTATTTTAGGACATCACGATGACTCGTAGAATCATAACTATAAATTTGAAACGTAATTGTTAATGATACAAATATTCTCTTATTCATTATTATTTTAATTATTTAAATCCGAGGATGTCTGTAGAATTGATGTTAACGCAATCACCAATGATTTCTCACTAATTAAAAGCTGAGCACACTCCAATCTACGACTGCAACAGACATTTCTTCTTAACTTTTTCGAGAACGAGGCCCACTGTGTGTTAACGTTTGCCCAGTATCTCCTAAGGGGCTGTGTTAAAGAAAGTGAATGAGGAAGTTACACAACTGACCCAGGCCCTTGGTGCTGACGCGCTTGTCCTTGAACTTGTCGTAAGATGCATTGGGGTTGACCACAATGCGCTCCACACTGTCACTGCATAGCTCCTCCTGTCATGGATACACATACAAAGGTCAGATAGAAACACACACACACACACACACACACAGTTCACTTCATCACTGTTGGGACTGCACACACAAACACACACAGATACATGCACACACAGACACAGATCTCCTGGCTGCTTTGCATAACTGTGCAGCCTTACAGGAGATGATGTCACCCAGTTCTGGTCCTGAAGGGCCACTTTTGGACACAGTTGGTCCAGTTGGTTCTATTGCCTAAAATGCTGGTGAATAGCAAAAAAGATGACTGTGTGTAGGCCTCTAAAACATTGTGGGTCCTTCAAAACCAGGACTGTGTCAAATAAAACAAAACTGAAGTGATTGTGGTTGAATCTTGATCAGTTGATTGATTCCTTTATTTGTACACTTTACTTCACCCCACGATCCTGAATACATTCTGACACACTCATGTCATGTTCATGCAGCCGTCACTCATTCACACCCTCATATTCCCACACGTTAACACCAGCTGAGACTCTGACAGGGACTTAGCAACATGCAGCCTAAGCAACACATACTCCAGCAGCCCCAGCATCTTCGCTCGGTCAGCAATGGTGTGCACTCGCACACACGCACGCAGACACACACACACACGCACGCATACACACGCACACACACATAGGCTCAACAGGGACCACTAAACCACCAAGAGAATGAACCCACAGCTGATATGCTGTGTGGATATCCTATGAGGGGACTCTTTTTCTTCTACAGAGCAGACTACGGTTGTTATGGGGCAGGCTTGAGCAGGCCTAAGTTACGGGTCTTTTAGAGGAACAGGGGAAGCTGTGCTTGAGACAGTTGAACACTTGGGGGTGTTACTTCACCTACAACTATCTCACTTTCAACCAAAGCTGAGGAGCTCTGCAGGGGAATGGCAGCAAGCAACACACAGTCGACCAACAACAAAGACACACACATACACAGACATATACACAAAACAGAGGACAACCACAAGGAAAACACAGCCAGAGAGAAGTTAAGGGTTAGTGGGAGGGGAAGGGGGGGGGGGGGGGGGGGGGGGGGGTCAGGTACACTCTTACCAGCTCCTTAGGTTCCCAAAGATGGTTAGAGAAAAAAAAGAAAAAGGAGAGAAGAAAGAGAGAGAAGAAAGAAAAAGAGGGAGGGAGAGAGAGAGAGAAAAACACAGATTAATGTGGTTATCACATGCCATGCACAAACAGGAGCTGCCGGCTAGAGTGATGAGAAAGGGGCAGTTGTTCTCCAAGCGCGGTCCCAGCCTCAAGACAGTAGGGGACGTTCAATTCAGGAGGGGGGGGGGGGCAATCAGGCCTCCACGTTTCCTCCAGCCTAAGGGGGATGCGTGAGTGATGGGCTGCTTCTGCACTAACTGCTTTGACAGTAGAGGGGGCTGCAGTGTGCAGGGCATGTAATGGAGCATAGATACTTGTCTTCTCTTAATTCACCTGGACACTACACAGCAGATCCCCTCAGACGGAGGAAAGAATGGGTTCAGGGTTCAGTCAGCAACAAAAACAAACAAGCTGAGGGCTAAATGAGAACAAACAGACTGCTGCCATTAAAGCCACCTCTACAAAGTTGCTGAGACCGTACCAGGAGGGTGTTTTCTTCTCATCACATTTTCTGCATGCCCTTTCCATTCTTTTGCGTACCCCTAATAGCACTTTTGCATTCCTTTGCAAAACTCCAGCATTATAAGCACAAAAGGAATGCAAAAAGTATTCTACAAGAAGTTCCCAGCGTGGCCTTTCAGGGTCCCTTCTGGGTTTTGGGATAGAAGTCAAACGGATGGAAGTGCCATGTGATGAGCCTAGGCGCGTGGGGCAAAACGAGCCGTTCTCAAACACGTCTGCAGCTGTGGGGAAGGGCTAACCACCCCCCCTCGTCTCTTTCAAGTCTGAGGGGATCAAAGGAGCGATGCGGCCAGGCTGGCTTCAGATCAGCGTCAGTGCAGGTGTTAAAACATATGGAGCGGTGGTGTGTGAGTGGAGGGGGCAGGAGGTTGTTAGTAACGAGACTACAAGAACGCACAACAGTGCGCTGTCAGCAGCACACACATCCCTAGTGACACACACACAAACCTCAGTCACTCACACACACATTTTCACACACACACACACACACACACACACACACACACAGAGTCATCTATTGCTTATTTTCTGGGGTGAGGAGGGAGCTACATCTAGATGAGATGGTAAATAGAAACATCTTACTACTGGAAACCATCTGTGCTGGCTACAGCTAACACTGATAAACCACCCTCCACTGACTCTACCACTTGTGCAGTATTATCTTCATAGATGTATCACAGTTTTATTTTAAGAAATAAATTAACACCATAATAAACAAAAAACTGGTTAAAACAAACAAAACACATAACTAATTTTCTCCCAAAGCGAAAAATCACAAAACAATCAAATCAAATCAAATCAATCACCACATCTACTCTATAAATACAATTCAACTTCATTAGAACACAAAACCAAGAGGATAGGGGGGGGGGGGGGGGGGGGGGGACAAAATATTTGTTTAGATTAATTTCAAAACCCATGCAATTTACTGGACTTAATTGGGAGGAGAAATAGAACCTCTTACTTGTACAAACTAGAGTCCGAGAAGGAGGAGGGGAGAGGAGGACATGGACACGGGGAGGAGGAAGAACTCCATTAGGTTTTTAGTGAGGGTAAGGCAACAAGAGTGAGCATCGCAGCGCCATGCTGTGTTTCAGGAGGTGGACTTCCAAGTGCATACCAACAATTGTGACATTAGCTCACAACGTGAAAGATGTGACATAACACCGCTAAACTGTTGCAAGGGCAGCACTGTCTGCTTTCCAAGTGTTTGCTTGTTAGTTCAATTTAGTCAGATTTTCATCAAAGTGTACACTTCACTAGGTTAAACATGTATGGTCACAAACTGTTAAAAGTACAATAGGCCTTTTTACCTTTGTTGTCTTGTGACCATGACATGAGACCACAAACTATAACAAACAAACCAATCCAGGCTGCTGAGGGGTAGAGAGGTCAAGCCATAATCCACTTGTCCTGAGATCATGAGATAATACAACTGGCCTTCTTAGCCCTGGCTTCATAGCTTAAGTTTTGGTTTAATTTAGGTGGCTGGTTTGTGGTCCAAACTCAGTGTCATGTGAAAACTAAGATAAAGAGGTCTACTGAAGGTGGTGTCCAAAACTGAATCCATAAAAAAAAACATAATTCAGTGGAACAGCCATATGACTAATTGTGAATTCACCCAATCCTTCCATAATATTCCAGGCACCTAATAGAGCCTGATTATTATAATATGAATATTAATCTGTGTCAAACCGTGGTTATGATGACTGCTGTAACCTAATGGTTTCCATTCAAAGATGAGGAGAAAAGTGTCAGTCCGTTACTTACCGACTCAAACTGGGCTTGGTCATCCTCAGGCAGGTCACTGGTCTCATAGCAATCAGGCTCATTAAAGGCCTGTGGGCAATTATGCAATACATCTAGTTATCATTCAATAGAAAGATCATGAGAAACTAAGAAACATATCCAATTAGCAACAGCGAGAACTATCTACAGTCTGGTGACTGTAAAGTGTGTTAAGGGTGGCAGAATAGATGGAAGTGGCAAAAACTGTGCAATCATCACACACCAAGTCTAAACTCATATGGAAAGTAGTGATCTTATCTTTAGGAATACGGTATCCGGGTTACATTTAGATAGTAAGGTTTGACCATTGAAGGTGATTATTTTCAATACACTGGCCAACGCCCTGAAACATTTGTTCCGCTAATGGTTACTGCGCACCAAAGTCACACATTTAATTAATGTCAGCTTATTATGCAATCAGATTGTCTAACAGTAGTTGACTGCTGCCTCATTACCACTAGCCCTAGGCTACAACGGAGAGATAACATTCTTAGCGAGTCAACATGCCAGTCACATCAGCTGACTCTCGTTCTAGCAAACTAGCATCCTTTGCATCTTCATCAAAATTTGCTAGAACATGCTAGAAAGACATCGATGTAAATATATTTAAGCAATACCAGTTACACCTGCATGTCCAACTTGAATCATGTAATAGCTCGTTAAATCCCTACCCAAATTGTTTACCTAGTTAGCAGTATATTGCTAGAAAGCTACCTCAAGACGAGGACCTTTAACGCCAAGTGGATGGTAGTGAGTTAGCAAGCTCGCCGGCAAATATGTTTAACGCTAACGTTATCTTTGGTAAACCTGATACCCTGTGCGATGTTCTGACTGATCACCGCAGTTATAAAACACCATCAAGATATCATAAAGTATGAATATCTAAATAGTTAGCTAATGAGCTAAGACTTAAACCCTTAAAACAAAACTAGCGCTATTTTCTTGTTATTGTGTTAGCCATGGCTATCAAGCTAGGTATCTAGGATAGCTAGCTTGTTAGCCTCAAAGCATACTTACGATGCCTGGCAAGTTGGCGTATTTGGGATCAGCCATCGCAGTGCCGAAAGATGCAAGAGTTTTTCTTACTTAATTTTTAATTGTAAATACTGTTAATAGGTCAAAAGCTTGTATGAGGCCGCCACACGTACAATAACCTTAACTGGAACGACAACCGCTTGGGCTGTGGATAAACTAGGCCGCTCCCTTTTGACAGTTCGAATGGTTGGCAGGCTGAAAAATCGCGATACTTTACGCCGATAATGACGTAATGTGATTGTGTGCTGACGGGATTTATAGTTTTATTGTGAGGCTCTTTAACAGTCAAATAGGCCTTTCTAAAACTAGCCGACATTCATTAATTAATAAATCCAAATTGAGTTACTGCACAGATTAAGAATGTATTCTATCAGTTAGTGTGCTTGTTGGCTTTTGAACCCATGGCGTGGTGTAGGCCTAGCATCTTAAACTAGGATAGACTAAAAAGAAACAGAAGATAGCCTACATCGAGATTGCGTTTGTCTTCTGTTTTTTCAAGATATCGCAACTAGTGCTACTACTTTTCTCCCTCTCTTAGCATTGGCTATAGAATGTGCATTTTAAAAATGTTCACACATTAAGCATGGTGTTATAGGCTATAGCTTTAATGAATAACCCTTATCACATTTTTTTACTTGGCGATGCACCTTGCTCAAGCTATTTAACCTATTGGCCTAGGCTACAGATAATTAGGCCCACTCGAGTTCAGCTGCAGCACTATTCAGGGAGGGCTTGAGTTTAGGCCTATTTATTAAATTATTGTATTGAATTATTAAATGTACATGTATCCAACAATTTCATAAAATGCGTCGTTATATCTATCATTTTAGTCCCTCCTCGTCGCAAAATATAACATTTCTGTGTCGTAGGGTAGGCCTACGTAGCCTAAACACGAATGTATTTCTCTAACCTTGTCCTGAGTGCATTGGTGCTGATGCGAGCAGGCCTACCACTTTAATGATGCCGTGCTGCACAACAGAGACCCCGCCCCACGCCACTTATAGACCAGACTGATGCTTTCGCTGCAAAGCGTGCCTCACCATCCTTGCAACATCTCGTCGTTCTCCAACTGGACCTGTTTGGAATACGCGAAATTCATTTCGAAAAACAAATCAGACGAAGCGTCGAATATACAGGCGCATTACTACCTCGTCGTTTGCTGCAAGGAATCAAAGCATATTGACGTCGAGTTCCAGTGGTACTACTTGTATTTGGTAAAACTGTTGATGATGTCCATTACATTATTTTATTTGTAGTAGGCCTAGCCCATAAGGTTCATTCAAAATTCTAAATATTACTATATATCACCGATATTAGCAATTTGCAGTGGCAGACAACTCGCTTTTGTGTTATTCATCAATAGGCAACTCTAGCTATCAACGCATTTGGATCTGTCAATACGCTACGCCAAGAGGTCGCTTTGCAGCAGGCCTGTTCTCGTTGTAATAAGATATCTTGAGGAACTTGCATAGACATAAACATAGATAATTCTGAACACATCTGATAAGCGCCACCGAAAATATCAGACACAATGGCTGATCCTAGCACGGATTGCAACATCAAGGTGTTATGTCGTTTTCGACCTCTGAATCAATCTGAAATTGTCCGCGGAGACAAGTTCATCCCTAAATTCCAAGGTGATGATACCGTGATGATTGCGGTAAGTTTGACAATCATTTTCTGGTTGTAGCATCCATTTTGATGTCGTGTTTACCATCTCGCCCAAAGGGTGACGCAGAGGTTATCCCCGAATGAATGACAGTTCTACTTCTGTTCCCATTATCATTCGTAAAATTACTGGTCTTGTGTTTTTCTTGCCACTGGTGTCTGAAATGTGTTTATTATAATGTTGTTTCTACTGGCATACACTCGTGTTTAATTATTAATGAATTGGCAATCCTCTTAACAACTGAGTCACACTATTATAGATTCCTGAAAATGAAGTGAAACTCAAGTCCAGAGTTCGTCAAAGAACTCACAAATAAAAAAAAAAACAGTACGTTGCAGGCTTAATTCTACAGGCTGAATAAAATAACAAAGGCATCTTCTAAGCACTTTTGTCATGTAACCACAATAGGGATGGAACATTCTGTGTTATAGCAGCCAGGCCAAAGTGCTTGTTCACCCAGCAGGCGGAGCAGGACTGGTTATTGATCCCCCCCCCCCCCCCCCAAAAAATGGTTTCTGACAACATTATGCCAGGCAACCATCCTTAAATCATCAAAGGTGACTTAGCATCTTACTTTCTAACTGACCTGCATTATTGCAACGTCTTACAGAAAATTAAACCAGTGACCAAAACAGATTAGTCTTTCCTTGCTATTTCATTCCACAACCTCCTATGTCTCCTTTCAATGTCATCGTAATAAGAATTACATTTGTTGTCTGTCCAAGATACAGAAAGCACCTGAGACAGGTAATTTTAAGTCTTAAAAATAAGTCCTAGTTGTTGTGGATTTGGATATCTTGTGTGGTTATACTTGGATCATGGGGGCCTGGAATTCATGCTTACAAAATGTGCTACCATTCTCTTGGGGCTGAATGTATTAAGAGGCCAAGATTTGTTAACCGTTAATTAGGTTTATGATGGTTTGGGATTTTTCTTAATTTGAATGAGAATGGAAAGGCTATTGATTTTCATCAAACTGAAGTCCTGTAATCATGTTTTACTCCTACTTCTACTTTTCCTCCATTGTATTGTTATTCTCTCTCTCTTTACTCATATTTTCTCAGTTGTGCTTGCTCCTTTTACCCTACTTGCTCTCTCATTTTGCACTCTTTTAGGCAGATTCATGTCATTTTATCATGTGTTGAATCATTTAAAAGCAAACGTCCCTTGTTCATTCTAATATACATTCATATATTATACGTTATAGACTGTGAATGTAAAGTCAAATTTATCAAAGTTCCGTTCACAAACTCACTAAATGTGTGAACACATAAGCACTGGGTTTGTTCTCAAAGTCCCAAGATAAATGACAACAGTGGCCATGACAACCAGCAAAAGATGGATTACAGGGATATGGTCCTCCTCCGAGTGTATCAACGAGAGAACAAAAGAGAGGACACTCCTATTACAAAGCACACGGGAAAAGACTAGAGGTCACCCTGACAACACAGTGAGCATAGATGCTGTTCCTAAGGAGTCGAGTTAGCATTCATGCTTGAGCAGCCAGTTGTATTCTTAGTTGTTGCCTTTGCTGATGTAGAAAGAACCAGAAGAGCTAAGTATTATTAGAGATGCTTGGAAGGCCTCTGAGTCATTATGCTGGTGGTGTTTGACCAAGAGAACGGTCCATGACTGTGTGAATGTATCTGTATTGATTTACTTATCAAGCAGAAGATAAAGGGAGAACTTACACAGTCTCCCCACCTTTCCAACCTTTCCACACACCCTCTCTGTCTCTCTCCTATGTCTTGATTTCTCTCTCTCTCTCTCTCTCTTTCTCTCTCTCTCCCTCCCTCACTCCTGTAGCCCACCAACACCCACCCAATCCCACATCTTCCCTGGTAATAACCCAAGGGCACATAGGTTTTTCATTAGCAAAAAGGCCTCAGAGATATAGTGATAGATGTGTTTGTGTGGGTCTGCGTGTCTGTCAGCCTCCTTGGAAGGGCAGCTGGAAGATCCTTGTCAGATTTATATCCTCAGCTTGAGGATCTGTCAGTTACAATGAGCGACTTTGTGGAGGTCAGATTTCGCAAGGACTTAAAGAATGAGTCATCTATTTTTCCTTCAAAAAGGTAGAATTTCAGCTTAATAAAATGACAGCCTTTCACATTTTAAGGCCGTGACTCTTGGAAGGCACTGTGACTGGGCCATGGACAGCTGAAACTTCGTGGATATGTTTTGGTTCCCTGACAGCATTAACTGTATGATTTGTGCTTCAGATCGTTCCATAGCTGCGTCAGTCAGTGTCGGCCCTAGGGTTGCCCATCAGACCCTGCAGGTGGTGATGGCAGAGACAGCTTGGGAGAGACGATGGGTGGTGTCGGTTAATGTAGCTGTTGTTCTGGCCTGTGGTGTTGGCAGAGAGGAGCTGTTCCTGTTTTGAATGGAGAACAATAAGCAATGCCAGGACCTCTTTTTTTACAGTCCAGTGTGCTGTTCCGGTCTCTCCGTACAAGAAAACACAGACAAATGAATCACTTGGTCAAAGCTATAAATAAATTATGTCTCTACGGAGGTTAGCAAGCGGATATTACGTTTGTGTGGTGTGTGTGTGTTTCTGCAGATCAGATACTAGATTGTGTTTTAGAGAAATAACTAGTTGATCAATGCATGGTCTGTGCATGTTAATTATTTGTTAGTAATCCTGACTCACCAATCAATTTAACCAACGATTTAAGTAAATCACCATCCATGTCCCCGATTTGATTTTCTGCGGGGAAATAATGAAATATGGCTTGTGCTTCAGGATATAGCCCAAGACTGTTCAGACCCTTGTGAATGGCTTCAGGTTTCATCATTCCAAGATGAAGCCTAAATCTTGACAGAAAAACAGAACTATTCTGATAGGAATCTGTCTAGAAACACCAAAAGCCAGCACACTTGCTTTCAAGGCTGTCAATCTTTTCCTGTCAAGCAGACTTCTTTGACACAGCTCTGAAAAATTCTTCTGAAATTCTGACTGCATATGAAATTAACTGTACACCTCACCTGGGGATCAGTAGCCGTGAGGTTGATTAATGGAAGCATGTCCGGAGAGTTCAGCGCAAAATGGCCAGTTTCTTGGGAACATTCAATGCTCTTCACCAGCTTAAACAAAATTGCTTGAAGGGAGAAAAAAAAGAAACATATCCCTGCAGGTAATTTCAAAGTGCAATCTCTCTGTGCTGCAAAGCCCTTATCCATCACTCTGAGTCATCCAGTTGACATTAGTACAAGTCTTATTAAAGTGGAGAGGGCAAATGATAATGAGGGTAGACCCAGGGCAGGAAAGAGTTTTTGAAATCTCTTTGTGCTGTATGCCGGATCTGGCAAATTACATCCAGTTACTCTTAAGAGTGGCTAAGGTTTGAGCCCTCTAGTCCCATAGTTCAGTGGCCTTACAAGGATGATGGAGATATCTCAGGTGATGCTGGCTGAACCATACATGCACCTCAGGTATCATTTATTGAGGGTTTGGACTGATCTTCCCTTCTGTATTTACCTTTCAGTGGCATCATTTGGCTGAGAAGCTGCTGCTGTCCTCTGAGAAGATATTAACTGTCACTCTCCGAGTTTTGAAGGAATAAATCAAACAGAAAAAGAAATCTTGTCATCAAACATAACCTTCCTTATATGTTCGAATGAGGTCCTTCTATGATTCCTAACTCAAAGCATTCGGGCTGCATTCAGAAGCCTGAGCTCATCATTAGCACAGGTCTCTTTGCTTAGTGTATGGTATAGTGGGGCAGTTAGCCACGCACGTGCACACACACGTGCCCCAAGACTCCGGCACGCATGCGCGAGCAAGGCACATTTCTGAAAAAGAGGAAAGCTTCAGGCCCTCCAACACTCACTTATCTTGACTCATCTTTTTATTTTTTTTCCTATTCCTTTTTTCTCCCATTTCAATCTAAATCCCCTTACTCTTCTAATCCAGTTTGGATAGACAGTAGGATTCAGGGAGGTCATTCGGACAGATGCTCCTTCACGCCATCACAAACTGTAAACGTCTTTAGAATATTCGTTCATTCCTTTATTCATTAATTCATTCATTCATTCATTCATTCATTCATTCATTCACTCAATAAGACAGTTCCAGTTTCTTTATTCATGTAGACTAATATATCATACATCTCACTTCTCCTCCTTTTGCCCCTTAGAAGAGTTGTTTATCACGACAACTTAGCATGCCATGATCTAAACCGATCACATGCCTCTTTAAACATGATTGCCTGGCCTTTTGAATTTATTAGTTAACTGTAAATGCAGGCACCCATTGCTGGTGGCTGCTGCTGATGTTGATCATATTTGGACAGTCACAAAAGACAGTGATGTCTGGTTGCCTTAAGATCTGATATGAGGTATATCGGTGTAATCCTTAGCCAGGCAGCTCGCTGATATGAGTCACACATTTCAGCCATCATGCCTCAGCACCTGCTGGGTATTTACTCAACACGCTGTCTTCCACACCACATTGCTGCTGTTGGAGAGCAGAGCCTGTAATGTCCTCCCATCTTCCCCCTCACTTAAATCATTTTCGGCCAGGATCCATTACTGGGCGAGTCAGCCTGGACCTTCTGGGAATGGGCAGTGCACGATTTCCACGATTGCGACTGGAAAGATAATGAGGGGGAGGTCTTGGCCTACACTGACTCACAGTCACAGTTTTGCTGTGTGTGTTGGTACAGTGTGTGTATGTGTGTTTGTGTTGGAGTGTGTGTCCCTTTGTGTGACTACATTGTTGAGGCAGCAGGGACTGCTTTAGCATTACCCGACACGTGTGCCGTCTACATCATGTGTTACAAATGGATGTTTGATAATGGCCGCTGCTGGCCATGTCCCCTTTGTGTGCCACATTGGCTCTCCGTCCAAAACAGATGAAGAGAGTGGAGGTGGAAGGGGACATTTGTATCACAGATTGATTTGTTTGTATGCCACTGCAGTGTTGCTACCCATATGTTTACCCATGTTAGCCATCCATTTTTTTTTCATTCAGCATTCTACTCACTGACACCAGCTAGTAGCCCTCGGAGCGTTTTCTTTTTCCCATAATTGAAAATCCGGTAAACCAAAAGTCAATAATCGCTGCAGAGCTCTTTCTCAGTTAAGGACATTCTCACTCCCTGATGCCATTCCTCTCCAAACGGAGACAGACCTCCAATAGTGGGCTTTAATTCTGTATCTTGTCGCTCCGTGACCCCCTTTCCCTTCCTCTGCAGGATTATTTCATCTCATCCAGTGATCATTTCATTGGTATGAATGCTTTCTTCAAGCCCACCACCAAAAGTCCTCACCTTTGCCCGCCTTTGCAAACAAGCAATATGGGAAATTATCTTTATTTGGAAAAACCCCTTGAGATGTACCAAGTTGTTTTTCGAGGGGTTCCACAACACCATCAGACAGTAAACATACATTACATGAACATAAACATAGAAACAACGATAAGACAGGACAAACAAAAACAACACACAACGAACGATCAGCAGAATTGCAGGAATGTTTTTTTAATTTATTTATTACGATTGAGCTCTGCTTGTGAAAGAACCACCCTGTTCTAATTGATCAATCCCCCAGTTCTGCACCAGATTTATACATTTCAGCTGCATGCTGACTGCCCACATGCTGACAGCTGAGGCCCAGGCACGAGGGCCAGAAGCTGGAGGAGTATCGCATGTTAGAGGCTCCAGCCTTTGTGTGGGGACTTCTGTCACATCGATAATGGGTGGATCCCTCTGTGGTGATAGAGATAGATGGCTCATCCGGCTGCTCCAGTCTTGGGTTCATAATTATGTCTTCTTTACAGGGCCGTGTCTTGGCCAGGGTTTACAATGTGATCTCTTTCTCTCTCTCTGTCTCTCTCTCTCTCTCTCTCTCTCTCTTTCTCTCTCTCTCTCTCTCTATCTCTCCTTTTTTTCTCTCTCCCTCTCTCTCTTTCTCCATCTCTCTTTCATTTCTCCATTCCTCTATCCTGTCCCTGTATGTGTTTCATTTCACTTCTGGCTGTTCTTCATATTGCTTTCCATCCCCCTGCTGTCAGAAGACACGGTGTGGTGCAGTCTAAAGGGCCTTGAGAATGGACTCATCTGTTATTTTGCACTCCTCCCTTTTGTTCTCTCTTTCTCTCTCTCGCCCTCCCCTCCCCAGTCTCATTTCATTTTCTCTCTACACAGCATAGCCTTTTTGTTGATCATTTTCCAATTTTCTGGGATCTCTCAACAAAAACAAAAAAATGATTTGATGTATTTATTCTTCTTTGTCACCTTCACAAGCTGAAATTCACCCAACCATGCACCCACCACTCCCATACGCCCCCCGCCTCTCTCTCTCTCTGTCTCAGTCTCTCTCCCACACAGCTGATGAATTATGCAGGGAGCTCTAGTTTGATGGAAAGCTAATTGCTCTACTTCTTGTAGGGCAGGAGAGAGAGGAAAATCCTTTTTGTCTGTTTGAGCTGCCTTGGTTGCTGTAGAGAAAAGAGTTGATCGAGGAGACGAGCAGAGTGGCGAATAAGAGAGGAGAGGAAAAAATGCTCATTCCCAGGGCCTGCACTGGCTGTGGCTTTAAAAAGCTGAAGCCCTAATCCTCTTACATATCAATCTGCTTTTTCTACATTCTTTGATTTATTTATTTTTGTGGGATTCTTTCTCTCACAATCACAGAGCTGGCGAGGCATTGTGATGTGAGGTGGTGAAGTGAGAAGCAGCGTACCGGGGAGGAGGGAAGAGGGAGGAGGGGGGCAGAATGGGAGGACTGGAGGTCCTGCAGGCTTTGCTCACAGACCCGTGGCCAGCCCCTGCCTGTGCCTCTCAGCGAGTATGAAAGCCCCTTAGTCCTCAGCCATGCCTCAGCTCACCACACCACACCTTATTACCGGGGTCCTCCATTTACATCCAGATCCTGCTTTCTCCTTCATGTCTCCTCCTCCTCCTTCTACTTCTTCTCTCGTTTGCTCTTGTTCTGTCTATCCCTCGTCCTCCATCTGGTCTGTTGCTGTCCTCCCTCTCCCTCCCTCTTAAATCTTCTCCTCCTCAAAAAAGACTGAAGGGCCTGGCAGACTGCTAATGGGGATGTGGGTGGAAAAAACACACACACACACACACAAACACACACACACACACACACACACACACACACTCACACACACACACACACACACACACATATCTTATCAAACCCAGACAGGGCACATCAGTCTACCTCTCCTTATCTCTCGTTCTCTCTCATTTTCTATACCACACACACATATGCACACACATAGCCTACATCACACAGACAAACACACAGACTGCAGATCCTGTGGGATGAGCTGTACTGCAGAGGAGTCCTCTGTGGCCACTCTGTGTGCTGCATCTGCATTATCACAGTTCTGCAGCGGGGCTTAACATTAACACCCTCATAGTACCAGCACACACACACACACACACACACACACACACACACACACACACACACACACACACACACACACACACACACACACACACAGACACACGCACTCACAGACACACACACACACACACCCACGCACACACACACACCCACACACACGCACACACACACATACACACACACACACACACAAACACACACACAGACAAGCACACACACACAGACAAGCACACACACACAGACACACACAGACACACACACACACACACACACACACACACACAGACACACACACAGACACACACACAGACACACACACACACACACACACACAGACAAGCACACAGACACAGACACACACACACACACACACACACACACACACAGACAAGCACAAGCACACACACACACACACACACACACACACACACACACACACACACACACACAAACACACACACCACTGGCAAGGCATGGGAGCACCACTGTAAGCCCACTTACATAACCCTTTCAGCTCATTTGCTCAGAAATGAGGCATATATCATGCTGCTGTGCTCTGCGTGGCAGTTCAACATGCATAATCAGCACATAAGCTGTTCTTTAGATCAGCTTATAAAACACTGGCTCATGCATCCAGCTAAACAAACCAACGTGAGACTTTCATTCCTGCTTTGTGTGGCGTCTCTTTTCATCCCTGCGTGACTCTGGGAGTGTGTTTATGTGTTTATTTATGTATTTACCTATGCATGTGTTTCTCTGCTGTGTTTTGGGGTGCAACTGGACAGATCTCCCATCCCAGTGTGGATGCTGTGCAATGCTGTGCATTCATTATTCAGTGCGTATGATCCTAACGGCTTGGGCCTAGGGGAGAGGAAAGAGAGTGCTGGGGAGTGAGAGAGGGAGGGAGAGAGCAAACACCAAAGATGGAGGAGAGGGAAAATAAGGTCTAATAATTAACGCAGGCCTGCTGTTGGGCCCCTGCTGTGAAGTGTGTGTTCAGTGGGTGGGGGCATCAACATGTCTGTCTCATCCTCTATCATGGAGATTCTCTCTTGCTGCCTCCATTTTGGTCTGCCTGCTGTTGCTTGATTGAATCAGGAAACCAGACCAGAGCAAAGTAACCATTAACCCCCCCTTACCATCCCCCCAGTCTCAGCCGCCTGTTCTCCTTTTCTCCTTGAGCCTACATTTATCTCTCTTATGGCTTCACCTGTGTCTTTAAGGGTTATCCCTCTCTGTGACACATTGAATGACCCTAACCAGCAAAGTACTTGTGTCTTATAGACAGCAATGAGCACACTCCTGTAGGTCTGAGCAATGATAGCACACGCACATGTATACACACACACACACACACATATGACGCACACATATTGGTCATGACGCACACACA
This sequence comes from Sprattus sprattus, assembly GCF_963457725.1. Classification (NCBI taxonomy): domain Eukaryota; kingdom Metazoa; phylum Chordata; class Actinopteri; order Clupeiformes; family Clupeidae; genus Sprattus; species Sprattus sprattus. The sequence continues at coordinate 26,307,159 of NC_137908.1, read as the reverse complement.
TACTGGTCTAATGCACACATACTGGTCATGACTCACATATACTGGTGATAATGCACACATACTGGTCATTATGCACACATACTGGTCATGACGCTCCAGCTTTGCACTGATGTGTACTCCTTTTGGACATGTCTGATAGATGAATATGTCCTCTCAAATACTGTCTCTCTCTCTCACACACACACACACACACACACACACACAAAGTGTTGTCACCACATTTGAGACGGCTGCCTTGAGGAAGAGGATTACTCTTTTGGATTGTCAGGTGAGGGCTGATGGTTGATGGTCTGTTGTGTTTTGTGTTTTGGTTCTGTGCAGGGCAAGTCCTACGTGTTCGACCGCGTGTTTCCCACCAACACCACTCAGGAGCAGGTGTACAACACCTGCGCCAAGCAGATCGTTAAAGGTAAGTACCTGTGGCTTGTCTTCTTGCTGTCAACAAGTACCACCTCGAGCATCCCTGGGGTGACTAGGAGTTGTCTGAACTGTTTGAATAACTAATATTTTATTTATCTCTTTAGAGGGATGCAGTGAAAAAAACAATGATCCTGTGTTACTATTCCATTTAGCTGCAGGGCCATGCAGAAGTATTTTTAACATTTAACATCTTTGCACAAAAAACTGCAGCACATTTCTGGGGTTCAAAGTATGATACGTGGAGACTGTCAAACACTCAACATGAATATATTCACATAAATTATCATGCATTCTCTAACAGAATTCTGTAGTCTTGCCAATTTCTGTAGTCTTTCTCATCCTCTCTCTCTCTCTAGTTGTCTGTCTTTCTCTCTACTTCCTTTGCTTTGCCTTTGGTACAAGTGATTTATATGTTTCTCTGTGGTTATTTCTCACACTTTCCCTTATTCTTTTGCTCTGATATGTGAATGAAATTTCTTCCATAGATTAGCAGTAGATTAGCAGTAGATTAGCCTTTCCTTGTCTTTTTACTCTCTCTCCCTGCTTTATCTTCTCTCTCTCTCTCTTCCTGCTTTTTCTCTCTCTCTCTCTGTGTGCAGCATGAGAGAACAGCATGTCTTTATGGAGTCAGCTTTGGTCATCTGACCCAGTAACAGAGGAGGTCACAGAAACAGAGAGGGGGGGGGGGGGGCAGTAAAAGAAAACAAGCTGTAAGAAGATGTGAACAGACAAAGGACAGGAGAGAAAATAGCGAGAGCAGTTGAGAGACAGAGGAAAAAAACAGGAATAAAAAAAAAAATCAGGCCATGCAGTGATGGTGGTGGGCGGTGAGCAAGTAGAGAATAGAAGTTGGAGTTTGAAGTTGAAGGAACAGCATTGGGGAGCTCCAGCACTGGCTGTGGGGTGCAGATAAAGTGGACAATGACTGTGGGGGCTCTTATCGTGCTCTCCTCATTCCCAGTCAGACTCGTTTGCTTTCTGCCGCCTGACAGGCTCATTAAGCTGGCGCTGCACTCCCCTGCGCCAGCCTGCATGCCCCCGAATGCCCTCAGCTATCACTGCAGGGAGCTCTTTTCATTACAGGTTTAGGAGGACTGGATTCAATTGGTCTACATGAAACGGGGTCGATTGGGGGAAACGAGACACATTGAGAACTTCAGAGCAGTATGGCTGTATATACAAGCCCTTAGGCCGTAACTAACCGTCTTTAACCTTCTGGAAGTCTATAAGTTTCAATGTACTAAGTGATACATTGAGTCTGTCATGTCACCTGGTACTTGAAGGTGAAAGTTAAAGGTCCATTTCTTATTGTTTTTTTGTATTTGTTTTTAACTTTGAAAAGCTCCTCAAATCTGTCTGCATTTTCTGTAGATGTGCTGGGTGGATACAATGGCACCATCTTTGCTTATGGCCAGACCTCCTCTGGGAAGACCCACACCATGGAGGTATGGAGATGGAACATAATCCAAGGATCCTGTGCTGTCTTTTACAGTGTCTGTTTGAAATTAACTAAATCCACAATTTACAATATACCATCCCACAGGGCAAACTGCACGACCGCCAAAATATGGGCATCATCCCCAGGATTGCTGAGGATATCTTCAACCATATCTTCACCATGGATGAAAACCTGGAGTTTCTCATCAAGGTATGTCACAACAAAGGATGATTTTTTTTAGGCAGTAATGCTTTAATTACAGCATTAGGATAGGCTAAGAGCATTATGCTCGGCAAAACTCAAAACTTGTCAGTGTCAGCAAATGAAGTAGTCATGGTAACTGAACGCAAAAGAATGACTTGTGCTAATGATATATGCTCACTGACAAAAATAAATAAATAAAACAAAAATCTTTATTTATTGTAATTCACGGTATTGTCTGCTTCTAGCTCTCAATTTGTATGGTCTCTCTGACGAAAAATCCCAGACCTTCTAACCCCTATCTTTTAATTTTTTCTCTCTTCCTCTTTCATCCTTTGTCAGGTGTCCTACTTTGAAATCTACATGGACAAAATCCGTGATCTACTGGATGGTGAGTGCACTACTGTGCTTATCTTGTGTGCAGAGGGCTGGCGAGGAGGGGAATGTTTGGTTTAGCCTGCCTAAACAGTGCAGGGCGTATCTCATTATGGATGGGCTAACATGACATAATGAAGCCGCTCATCTGCATTCAAGGGTCAGCTGTGCCGTGAGTCAGCCAGCCGACATAGAGCCGTAGGAGAATGGGGAATGGAAATGCCAGTTGAGGCTTAATGTGAAGTCACTGAATGTGTGTACTGTATGTGTGTGTGTGTGTGTGTGGGGGGGGGGGGGGGAGGTGCATTGACATATACGCATTAGGTGGGGACACAGAGGCTTTTCACCAGGTCCCCCAGTAGAAAAGGATGGGACGTGTTATTTCCAGTGAAAGATCAGCCGTGCTTATTTGCATCATTCATGAGGTGTGGTGATGTGATTGCCTGGCTCCGTCAGACGTTGAGAGTGCAGTGTGTGCTCTGCCCTGCGTGGGCACACCCTTCAGAGCGCCATGCTGTCACTAGGATAACTGGCAGCCTCCATGAGAAGATGGCGTCATCTGCTTCTCATCATGCTTCTGCTGTGGTCCCTGCTGATGAGTGTTCTGTCTCTCTCTGTCTCATGCGTCCGCTAATGGTCTCATTCCTACACTGTATCATTCCGTGTTTGCTTTCTCCCTCCTTCCTTCCTGCCCACAGTGACTAAAACCAACTTGGCCGTCCATGAGGACAAGAACAGGGTCCCATATGTCAAGGTAAATGAGTCCATGAACTGTCGGTCGATCTGCCTCTCTCTCTCTCTCTCTTTCTGTTTGTGTGTGTGTGTCTCTATCAATTTGTATATGATGGCAGTGAATAATAGGAAATGTATGTAATTCCTGACTCAGAATCCCAAAGACAAAAGCCATCCTCGTAGACTGTGTAGTTGGCCTATTTAAACATACAGTACATTCAGTTTTCTTACAGATAGTGAAGCACAGATAAGTGAAGAGTATAAATGCGACACCAACTACAGGTCAAAGCTAAGTTATAGATATATAACTACAATAAACCATCTTATTGCTAGATATTGCTCTCTATTCCATACAAAGTGCATAGTTAGCACATGAGTAACCTGTTTTCTGTGGCAGTGTTCAGTGAAACAGATCAAAGGTCACTATTCAGAGATAGTTGACTGCTGAATGCCTCAATTGACCTGTCATTATGAACTAGACCTGAAATCCCATGTTATAATACTTATCTTATCTGGGCCTATATCATTTTTGAGCTGTAATGTCTGACTGATGGTTGCATGGTTCGTCCGTGTGTTTCAGGGTTGCACTGAGCGCTTCGTCTCCAGCCCCGAAGAAGTGATGGACGTCATCGACGAGGGCAAAGCTGCCCGCCACGTGGCCGTCACCAGTGAGTGTTGCTGGGCCTCTGGCCGGCCTGCTCTCTCTGGCTCTCACAATAGGCCACATCTCCTTCTCATGCAGCATAGCATAGCATCTCTCTCCCATTTTCATCTCAATTGTGTACTTAAACGCAAGACATTACTAAGAGGACCTCCAGGCAGTGGATTGGTTTAGGAGGATGCCCTGCTTCTAGCAGAGTACCTCTCATAAGATGAGTGCTCTGTCTATCCAAAGCAGGCATCCATTTATTAACGTGTGAATTGGAACTAAAACCATGACCTTGACTTGTGCAACATTCTCTCCTATGAATCACTTCTCTCACACCTATTGCTTCCTCTCACCCTCTCTCTCTTTCTCTCTCTCTCTCTCTCTCTCTCTCCCCCCTTCTCTGTCACGCTGTCTTTTTTACCTCTGTCTCTCTGTCACAGACATGAATGAGCACAGCTCCCGCAGTCACAGCATTTTCCTGATCAATATCAAGCAAGAGCACGTGGAGACTGAGCAGAAGCTCTGTGGCAAACTCTACCTGGTGGACCTGGCTGGCAGTGAGAAGGCAAGATAGGGTGGCGATGGTGGAGTCTGTTTGTTTGGGTTTAGTGAATAAGCGGGTGGGTGGGCTCTGTTTCTGTATGCTTATGCTTGTCTGGGCTGCTGACAACAACAACAAGAGAAATGTATTGTGTTGTGTTGTGTTGTGTTGTGGGTGGTAGCGGAAGGAGAGAGTGAATGTGATGTTTGTGAGCGAGAGTGAAAAATTGAAGGCGTGGGCTCTCTCTGGTTGTTCTTCCAGGTCAGTAAGACTGGTGCAGAGGGATCTGTCCTGGATGAGGCTAAAAACATCAACAAATCTCTGTCCTCTCTCGGCAACGTCATCTCTGCTCTGGCAGAGGGAACGGTGAGCAATACACACACACACACACACTAACACACACATGCACACACACAGACTCACACACACACAAACACACTCTCTTACACACACACATGCACACACACACACACACACACACACACACACACACACACACACACAAGCACACTCACACTCTCTTACACACACACACTCACACTCTCACACACACTCACACTCTCACACACACACACACACACACACACACACACACACACACACACACACACACACACACACACACACACACACAAACACACACACACTCACACTCTCACACACACAAACATACACACACACATACACTCTCACACACACATACACTCACCCATACACATCCACACACACATTTGCTGTCAAACATTCTGCGCTTTTGGTAAGGCTGTCTCTTTCTCTCTCTCCCTTTATTCTGTCTACCTCTCTATCTCTCCCTCTACTCTCTCTCTCTCTCTCCTCTCTTTCCTTCTCCTCTGTCTCCCTACAGAAAACCCATGTGCCGTACCGTGACAGTAAGATGACGCGTATCCTCCAGGACTCTCTGGGGGGTAATTGCCGCACCACCATGTTCATCTGCTGCTCCCCCTCCAGCTACAATGACGCTGAGACCAAATCCACTCTCATGTTTGGCCAACGGTGAGAGCCCCACTAACACGCAAAGCGTCTGTGTTGCCCAGACGGCATAAGCCACAGTTACACCTCACCTCAGTTAACCTATTCTTCACTTTTTAATACCGCTGTGAGTATTTGGTATGCCATTTGTCCTAGACGTTTGTGTTTTGTTTTTGAGTCAATGTAGCCTCTGTGGCAAAACCACCTGGGAAGTTTGAGGATTTGATGTGGTTATCTAAATCATTATTCTTATCCCCTATATACAATAAAGCCCTTGTTATGTCGTCTCACCTTCAGTGCCAAGACCATCAGGAACACAGCCTCTGTGAACCTGGAGCTGACGGCCGAGCAGTGGAAGAAGAAGTACGAAAAGGAGAAGGAGAAGAGCAAGACCCTGAGGGAGACCGTCCAGAAGCTGGAGGCTGAGCTCAACCGCTGGCGTAATGGTGAGCGGTGTAAAAACAGTACAAACACACACACACACACACATACACACACAAGTACACACACACACGCACACGTACACACACACACACACACGCACACACACACACACATGTACACACACACACACAAGTGCACACGGACACACACACACACACGCACGTACACACACACACACACACACACATCTACACTCTTTAATAACGCTCCTCCCTTACTGCTCCCTCCCAGGTGAGGAGGTGCCTAAGACGGAGCAGCTGAGCCCAGGCGCGGTGAGGCTGGAGCCCTTGGAGGAGCTGCCCGTGCTGGATAACAGCAACTCCTCCATCGTGGTGCGCATCTCCGAGGAGGAACGCCAGAAGTACGAGGAGGAGATCCGCAAGCTCTACAAGCAGCTGGACGACAAGGTGCCCCGTCAAGACAAATGAAATATGTGTAATTGGTTATAGGACAATTTCTTGGCAAGGTGTTTTCTCTTATTTAACTGACACCCTGGATACTCAACCCGGACTTTGAGTTTCTTTGTGCATCTAAGAAGTTGTTTAAGAAAGTGTTAATAAGCCATTAATTGCCACATTTCGTAGTTTTTCGTAGAAATTGTAGCTTGACTGAAATATACCCATTTATATTCTTTGTTTTTTGTTTTATTTAAATTTTATAAATATTTATGAATATTTTATATTGATGGAAGATATAGACACATGCACAAAATGAATACGTAACAACAGATGACCACCTTATGCACTCATTGGCATATTCTGTTCTTATAAATAGTCAAGCATAAGGCCATGGAACATAATAGAGATGGAAGCACACCCTTGCACCTGGATGCCTAATGCACGTGAAAAGCAAACAGAGGTTGTGCTCATTGAGAAAACAGCTCGTTGAGTCAGGCTGCCTCTGTTGTTTGTGTGTTCAGGATGATGAGATTAACCAGCAGAGCCAAATGGTGGAAAAACTGAAGGAGCAGATGCTGGATCAGGAGGAGGTAGAGCCCTATTTTTTGCTTCCTTCCCCTCCAGCTCTCTCTCTGTCTTTCTCTCTCTCCCACTTTCGCTGTTTTGGGCTCCATTGCTGTCCACATCGATCTGTTCTCTCTAATTTGGTGTCTGCCTCACAGTGAGTTGTGCCCCGTATTTTTAGGCACTGCTGCCCTGGCCTGACATCCATTTACCTCCATTACATATAGGAGAATATTTTTGACATTACTGGCTGTGTATTGCTCTCGATGTCTCTCTCTCTCTGTCTCTCTCTCTCTCTCTCTCTCTCTCTCTCTTTCTCTCTTTCTCTTTGACCCCTTTTCAACAATCTTCTGTAATTCTCTCTCTGTTTCCTCACAAATAAAATTTCATATACACTTTTATGTGTTTGTGTGTGTGTGTGTGTGTGTGTGTGTGTGTGTGTGTGTGTGTGTGTTTGTGTGTGTGTATTTCTATGTGTGTGTGTTAGTTACTGGCCTCCACGCGTGGGGACAGTGAGAAGGTGCAGAGCGAGCTAGGCCGCCTGCAGATGGAGAGCGACGGGGCCAAGGCGGAGGTGAAGGAGGTGCTGCAGGCCCTGGAAGAGCTGGCCGTCAACTACGACTCCAAGAGCAATGAGGTGGAGGAGAAGAGCCTCCAGAACAAGCTGCTGGCTGAGGAGCTCTCCCACAAGATGGTGAGGAGGCAGCCTCAGTCTCACAGCTGACTCCTGCTCTGTGCTCGTCTGCTTCGGTCTGCTCTGTGGTCCCCTGGTCTCAAGTGTCCTGTTTGCTTTTGTTCTGACCTCGTCTGTTGTTTAGTTGTTTTACATGAAAACTGTTCCACCTCACTAATGCTTTGCCCACTCATAGGCGTTTGTGTACCGTGCTAACATTTGACAACGAGGTGATGTTGATTCAGAGTGTGTGTTATTTTGTGTGCGTGTTTGTTTGTGGTTGTGTGTGTTTGCGTGTTTGTTCATGGTTGTGTGTTTGTGTGTGTATACACAGGCCCACCTGATGTCCATCGAGGCTGAGCTGTCTCGCATGCAGCAGGTGAGCGGGCAGCAGAGGAAGCGCATTGCTGAGGTGCTCAACGGCCTCATGCGAGACCTGAGCGAATTCAGCGTCATCGTGGGCAACGGAGACATCAAGCTGGTGAGTGTGTGTGTATATAGTATATGTGTGTGTGTGTGTGTGTGTGTGTGTGTGTTTGAGTGCCGTGGTGGCTATGGCATTAGAATGAGCACCTGCGTTTTGAAGCCTGTGAATGAGTGACTTAGTGGTTCATTTGAAACGTGTGGCAGTGACTGCGGCGTTATCTCGATCACCACATTAAGTGCAGTAATTGATGTGTTTGTACGAGTCTGCATGGCTCATTTCAGCTAGTGCGTCTGCTCAGTGCTTGACTAATGAGGATTCATGAGTTAATTTGACAGATAACGCGTGTGGCATTCAAATTCTTCTGCACCGTTCTGTCATTTTCACACATTTCATTCTTTGTTTTTCATATTTTCTCCTCTGTCCGGTCTTCTTCTTCTTGTCAATCACATTTTTTCCCCCTTTGTGAGCTGTCTGTCTCCTCATAATCTCAATCTTTTATTCATTCTCCCATTCTGCTTCTCAATGTCTCCCATTTTCTCTCGTTTCCCCATCTTGGCTGTCAATCACGCCCATGCGGAATTTTGTATGCCTTTGCTCGATATTTCTATATTTTTTGCATATCCTCTATTTCCATTGTCATTTCTTTTGTTCCTCCTTCTCTTCATCGACCCCCTTCTGTTTATCTCCTCCCTCTCTTTGTTCCTCCTTATTGTGCTCGTCCTCCCTGTCTTCCTCCTTCTCATCCTCCTCATCCTTCCTCCCTCTCTCCTCTGCAGCCGCTGGAGCTGAGCGGTGCCCTGGAGGAGGAGTTCACTGTGGCCAGGCTCTACATCAACAAGATCAAGTCGGAGGTGAAGTCCATGGTGAAGCGCTGCAGGCAGCTGGAGAACCTGCAGGTGGAGTGCCACCGCAAGATGGAGGAGACCAGCCGCGAGCTCTCCTCCTGCCAGCTCCTCATCTCACAGGTGGGCTCTCTGGGGGTGCGGCGTCAGATAAGACAGAGGCAGACCGATCAGTTACCAAATCCATCTCGTTACATTTACATAAGATGTATTCATATGTCCAATGTTTTTACCTAGGGTGGCTTAAAAGTGGGGTTCAATGAAAACAAATAGCCACGCTTCGGTTTCATTTGAGTCAACTGCCAGAGAACTGAAGGAATATTTGCATAGGGTGACATCAGGGGCAGAGCAGGAGGGCCAGGAATTTGATGCTGAGTTTGCTGCAGGATTATGTGCTGGTTTATCATAACCACACTTAATAAAGGCATATAGTGGTAGACTTTAGTCTCAAGCCCTACAGTAGGGATCTAAGAGCAAAGCTAGCTAGTTTAAACCACTTCTGTTATTATAACATCTAAATAAAAGTCCTGAAATGATGGTAAAACACAACCTGCTCCACTGTTTGCATAGACTCATACCAGCTACGTTTTATAACATTAGCTTGAGAGTATTACATCATGTCTTTGACACACACCCCCAGGTATACCAGCGCTGACAGCACACATATGGCACCCACAGAGCCAGAGGCGGGAGCACCTGCTGCAGTGTGCTATGCTAAGAGGAGGCTCACACACACCACATTGTTAGGATGTTCTGCAATGGACGCTAAAATGAGATTGATTTAGCATATGAGTTATACTCTGCATGAGTCAATGGTGGTGAGATGCGGTGTTTTGACAATTTTTTTAAGCAGAATTCAGAGCGTTCTTTTTATTGTTCTCTGTGTTCTCCAGCATGAGGCGAAGATCCGCTCTCTGACGGAGTACATGCAGAATGTGGAGCATAAGAAGCGGCAGCTGGAGGACAACTACGACTCCCTGAGCGAGGAGCTCTCCAGGCTCCAGACCCACGGTAGGAGACACACGGCAGGGGACACGTCTGTAAAAAAAAAAACATGAGAAAATCCCACAAATGCCTTTCATTCCAGGGCCAAGGGCTGTACTCTGAATGATCTAAACAGCTTGTTCTAGATCAGCATCCAGCATCTGTGTTTTTAAGATTTGGAGACAATACCTAGTTTCATGTCCATACTGTGTCTGTGTTTCACAGAGAACATGGTGGGTGTGGCCAAGAAGGACAACCTTATGGATATGGAAGAGTCTGGCGATGTGAAGGTAACTATGGGAACAGCACAGGTGCATCAGCTTGCCTGTGAGTTGGTCTCATTGATGGGGACCCTAATGAGACAGAGTGCTAATGATGTCATTTCCTGTCCCAGCGGGTGCTGGAGCAGCAGATGGAATCCCGGCGCGAGTCGCATCACAAGCAGCTGGGCCGCTTGCGTGACGAGATCAACCAGAAGCAGAAGATCATCGACGACCTCTCCGAGTGCGTGCTACTTTTACTCTTTCACTCACTCCTTTTGTACTTTCTCGTTCTTCCTTTCTCTTCCGTAGCTCTCTCTCTCTCTCTCTTTCTCACTCTTTCTTTCTGTCTCGCCCCTTCCTCTCACTCGCTCGCAGCTAAATTATGCTCATCCTTTTCTGTCATATCATATCCCCCTCTGGAGATTTTTTATTCCAGTCTTTCTCTTACTTGCTCTTTCTCTTACACGCTCTTTGTCTCTTTGTCTTCCTCCCACATCTCTTCCTCAGTTGCTCATATTCACATAATTGCTTTCCTCAAAATATGCTTCAGCCCACGGGCACTCTTACCCAACAAGCTTACATTATACATCAAATGCCTTGAGTGAGTGCTCTCATCCCCTCTCATCCTTTTCTTTCCCTCTCTCTCTCTCTTTCTCTCTCTTTAACTGTCTCCTTCTAATTCTCATCCTGCTTCCGCTTCTCCTCATTGTTGATTTCTTCAGAGGCCATTACTGCATCACAGCCCTTATTACAGTAAAGCTTGCGGTTATCCAGTCACTGCCACCGCATGCACCCAGTCCCTCTGTTCTCCTCCCTTTTTGGGCCTTCAGCTCGTTCATCCTTTTTCAGAACTTCCTCTTCTTCATCTGCATCTCTCACTCTAAATTCTCTTACATCAGTAACTGTCTCCCTTCCTCTTCTTCATCGGCGTCTCTCACTCTAAATTCCCTTACATCAGTAACTGTCTCCCTTAAGCACTGACATTCAGACTTTTGCCTCCAAACTACACAACAAACACAGCACCTCTTTTTTTTTTGCAATCTTTTAATTCAGCTGATTAGTGAAGGTTAATTAATCTCCTCCATCTTCTTCTCCGTTCCTCGTTCTCCTCCTGGGCTGTCTGTGTTTGTGCCTGTGTGGAAATCAGCCGCAACCAGAAGCTGCAGCTGGAGCTAGGGCAGCTGCGGGCCGACTTTGATCGCCTGAAGAACCAGGAGCAGCACAAGAGCGTGCAGCTGGAGGAGCTGACGTGAGTCGCCCCGGAATGAGCCACGTCTCTGTGGCACGGCGCTCGGCCCCACATGACATGCCGTGATTTATGGGCTGCAGAGCCAAACATTTCATTAACACTCATTGACATTTGCTCAGGAACGATGTAGACGGTTTTAATGTAGGGAGACATTTTCGTGTTTAAGTTATCACTCAGAAAAGGTGTTACATAATATTTTAGCAATCTATGGCTTGCATGTAACAGAATTAACATAAAAATCTGATCCCAAGATAAAAACAAAAAAAAAATGAAAAAAAAAATCATATTCATCTTTAATTTAAAAGGAATTCTTTCCTAACTGAGCCTTTTCAGAACACTGGGATTAGATCATTATTCATGAACTTGTGCCCGATATGTCGTTGGCACTGAAAATTGCATCACTCAGTTCTTGTAACATTGTAATGGAATATTGATGGTAATGATAACCAGGTTATTTTGCTCTCTGTGTTAGATTTCTCCATGAACGCCACGAGCAGTCTAGGCAGGATCTCAAGGGTCTGGAGGAGACTGTTGTGAGTAGCCACTCCTGACAAAGTCACCTCACAAAGTGTTTTTAATGAGCTCATTTATTTTAAACGTATACATTTTTGCCATGATGATTAAAATATTAGTTGTCGTTTTTATATACTTGGCGACCCCACACATTAATGCTTTGGACAGTGGGATGAAGGTGTGGTACCACCCATGAGTTAAAAAGGCAGTACCATGAACATATCGGCTTACATTTTGGTGTGAGGACACGTCAAATTTAGCCTAGGTGCCTCCCATTTCTCTTGATCATCTTTGAGATGTTTCTACACCTTGACTGGAGTCCGCCTTTGGTAAATTCAACTGATTGGACATGATTTGGAAAGGCCCACATCTGTCTAATAAGGTCTCACAGCTGACAGTGCACATCAGAGCAAAAACCAAGCCATTAGGCGGAGCCTGCCTGAAGAGCCCGGGTGTGTGGAGGCACAGCTGTGGGGAAGGCTACCATCAACCCATCCGTTGCACTGAAGGTTCCCAAGAGCACAGTGGCCTCCATAATTCTTAAATAGATGACGTTTGGAATAGCCGGGACTCTTCCTAGAGCCGGCCGCCCAGCCAAAACAAACAACGTTCTGAATGCAGCTTTCTTTACATTAATGGGCTCTAGTTTTACATTATTTTGTATATTGAGAAACCTTGGTGGCAGTCATTAAGATCCTTGTACATGTTAAAACCTTTAGATTATGCTCCTTCTTGTTAGAACCATTTGTATCATGCTACTGTTGCTTTCTAGCCAGTTGTAACATTCTCCTCTCATCTCTCATTTCCAAGGCCCGCGAACTCCAGACCCTCCACAACCTTAGGAAGCTGTTTGTACAGGATCTCACGACGCGGGTTAAACGAGTAAGTGTCTTCATTACATCAAATACTTAAAATCCTTCATATTTCTCACACAGTTTAAGGCCAATATCTGATCAATATGATCAATCTGATAAATCACTCTTCATGTGTCCGCAGAGCTCCGAATTGGAGCCTGATGATAGTGGGGGGTCTTCCACCCAGAAACAGAAGATTTCCTTTCTTGAAAACAACCTGGACCAGCTTACAAAAGTTCACAAACAGGTCAGAGTACGTGGGGAGAGAGTGGGGTGTGCACGGTTTGGGGAAAGCTAAACATGTTCAATAATGATCCCACGGCGGTGTAAAACATTTCAAGAGAGAGAGACAGAACACAAAAGTGTGTGTCTGTGTGTTTTGGGTTGTGTGTTCACTTGTCTGAGTGTGTATCATGTTTGCCTATTGATGTCTACCAGTAATGAGCTCTTTATTTTAACCAATCTTATCCCCAGTCTTTTCTCCTCCCCTCTCCTATGCTCCCCTCCCTTTCTCTCTTCTCCCCTCCTCTTTTCTCTTCCTCTCCTCCACTCCCCCTTTCCTCTCTCTTGGGCAGTGTCTGTCCTGAGCGCTGCTACATCTGTCAGACAGGAAGTGCAGTTGGCTGATGCTGATGCTGCGCCCCCCCCCATACCCTACCCCCCCCCCCCCCCCCCCCCCGACCCCCAGTCCTCTCTATGTCTCATTTACGCCTGCAACCACGGCCAAACAGTAGCTTAATGACAGACACGCAAAACCAACTCACTGTGATGGACTGGGTCTAGATTACACGAGCAGCAGCCACGGATACAATCCCAAGAACCCTGTTTTTCATTTACAGACGGAGCAACTGTGTTGTGCTGTGTTCTGCATGCATATATGATAGTTTGAGAGGGCCATTGATCTTCCCGGCAGCTCATTACAAAGCCAATGTGTTGACTCCTAGGGCCCCTTGGGTCTTCCAGTCATTCCAGTGGGGAAAATGGATCACGCCCTCAGCATGCTGTTCAAGTCACCCAATGAAAGATCCCAGGGAACAAAAACTGAAATGAACTGATATTTTCTCCACCTGTAACTGGGCTTTCCTGTGGGTAGAGATGCCAGATTTGATGGTGGGTCTGCCCAGTGTCTGAAGGGTACAATAATGTTCAATAATATGAGAATTCTAGCAACTCAGCAACCACCTGGAAGCTAATGGGAGTGCTTATGCCATATGAAGAACTAGCGCCATATATTGCTGATAGCTGGGGTCCAGTGCTGTGGGCACTTCATTCGCACTGCCCTCTGTTTCTGTTCCTGCACTGAAGACTTTCAGTGACTGTGGGTTTTCAGTGTGAGCCACAGAAAAAAAGCTTTAGTGTGCTAGTTTCCCCTTGTTTCCTCTGAGTCTCTTTGGCTTCCTGTCGGTGCAGCCAAATGGCGGCGTTCTCATCAATCATGGCGGTTGCCGCCACAGAGGTAGTAATTCTATCCTGGCGAGACCCAGTTGCCAGCCGCAGCAAACAGAAATAGATGCCAGTGCAGATAGGTGTGCCTTGGCAGACAGTGCCGGCCGGGGACAAATGAAATGAATTGCGGATGGGTGATTGCCCATGAATGACACACACACACACACACACACACACACACACACACACACACACACACACACACACACACACACACACACACACACACACACACACACAAACACACACGCATGCATACACATGGCACACAGTACTCTTACACCCTCCCACACAGACAGTCACCCACCTGCCCACACACCACATAGTCACCAGCAATCTCTCTCTGTGATAGTGGACAGATTTAAAGAACTGCAGGCTAGGAAACAACCACACACACACACACACACACACAAACACACACACACACACACACACACACACACACACACACACACACACACACACACACACACACACACACACACACACCCCAGTTCTCACTCCTTTCATATACACACACTTTCACAGTTTCCAAAGTCTCATTTGCTTGGCAACCCTAAGTAACTGCAAGATGGCACTCTCTGTAGCGCCACAGACACACTACAGACTGGTCCAATCTCTCTCTGTAGCGCCACAGACACACTACAGACTGGTCCAATCTCTCTCTGTAGCGCCACAGACACACTACAGACTGGTCCAATCTCTTCAGGCTTTAGCTCAGATAGTCCAGCTGGGTGTGTTGCACTAACTGATCACATTTCAATGGTTGTTTAATGAAGGCAGTAAAGTAGATTAAGTTTGACTCTCATCAGTCTATGAGGAAACTAAAGCAATGCATAAATGATTTTATATATATATATATGTATATGTATAAACATTTTATATATCTCGAAAGGAGATGAGCTTATGAACCAAGCATGACAAGCAGATATCCACAAACAGATATTCATACATAAGCTTACAAACACACACACACACACACACACACACACACACACACACACACACACACACACACACACACACACACACACACACACACACACTTAAACATACACACACCTTTATCACTTACACACACACACACCTTTATCACACGCATACACACACACACACACACACTTAAACATACACACACCTTTATCACTTACACACACACACACCTTTATCACACGCATACACACACACTCACACATACCAACATCTTTATCACACACTTACACATACACACACCTTAATCACACACATACACACACACACACACACCTTTATCACACACTCACACGTACAAACACCTTTATCACACAAATACACACAAACTAACTGTGAGGCCGTAAGGCTGCAAAATGCCTTACACATACTTAGTAGGATTCCACTTTGCAATCGCACAGCTCCGCGGATAAGCGGAGACAAACCTCTGCAACACTGCAGAAGCACTCTCCTGAAAGCTCTCCGGGGGCTGCTAATGTGCTTACTCACTGAGCCACGCAGACAGAGCGGCTCACGTGGAAATCAATACATCCTCATATCAAGGCTGGAGTGGATCTCTCTCTGGCGAGACACTGTATCTCCTGTCAGAGAGGCTGGACAGCGGCTGTTGGCATGGGGCTCTCGGATCCTTCCATAGTCTCATCCGCTCTTTTCCTGTTCAAGCTACACTGGGGCTTTTTCATGTCAGTTCTCTCAGCGCTTAGATAACACCTGGAGAGGAGAGGGAATGTCAAGCCTGCAGTGCCGGTTAGGTTATTCTGCCCAATATGCAGGCAAAAAGTGACCGCTTTTAGGAACCGGCTTTTTTGGCATCTGGCGCTCTCTCTCTCTGTTTCTTTCTCTGTCTCTGTCTCGCTCACCTAAACATGTCAGTGACAAATCAGACTACCTCAACTGAGCCATCTGTCATGCAAACGAGCAGTGTCAAATCACTGCACAGGCATTTGATGTTAACCTTGCACAATACACACATATATATATATAAATATTTACCTCTCTCTCTCTCTGAATAAAATCCATTTTACTGCAGTGCTTTATTCATATTGCAAACTTGAACTTTATAATAATATATAACTAATAATTTTAACAAATATTCCACAAATATTTCAACAAATATTCAAACAGCTGGTCAGAATGTTTTGTATGACATATATTAATGGCCAGAAAGTGGGTTGTTCTTCTGAGTACATTTTCTTGTCTGCTAAATTTAAAATCGTTTTCCTCTCTCCCTCGTGCCCCCCTCCCCCCTCCCCCCTCCACCTTCTATCCAACAGCTGGTACGTGACAATGCAGATTTGCGCTGTGAGCTTCCTAAACTGGAGAAACGTCTTCGGTCTACGGCTGAGCGAGTTAAGGCCCTGGAGGGCGCACTAAAGGAGGCCAAGGAGAGCGCCATGAAGGACCGTCGCCGCTACCAGCAGGAAGTGGAGCGCATCAAGGACGTCATGAGGGCCCGCACCCCACTGAGGCGCCCCCACGCAGCACAGATCGGTTAGCCACACCCGCGCCTAAATAAGACATCATCCCATGGTCAACAGTGTCTGATCCACATGCATGAAGTGTACATAATGATAGTATGCTCGTACGTTAAAGAATAACCCTGTCTATGTAAGAGGGATCCTGTAGAGACAGGAAGCCTGTCAAGCCTTTTTTGGTTATCAGACCCTGACCATGAGACTTTGGGATCTCAGTTTGGCTTGAACCCCACTATGAACTGTTCATTTAGAGTATCTTTAATGTTACGATCATGTATGTTGTTGCTGTTTTGGTAACGTTCTTCTCCATTGCGTAGCCAAGCCTGTTCGTCCCGGACACTTCTCCGCTGCCTCTCCCACCAACCCCCTGGTGATGCGCAGCAGTGACCACCCCATCGCTTTCAGCAACGTGCTGTTCCAGAACGCTCCACAGCCCAACATCCAGCAGCCCCTCAACCCCAGCAGCACACCCAAGACCACGTGAGTAGTGACCCCCTCCGGCTCTCCTGCATCTTTCTCTCGCTTTCTCTCTCTTGATCTTTCTCTCTCTCTTTCTTTTTTTTCTCTCACTCTCTTTCTTTCTCTCTCTCTCTCTTTCTCACTCTTTCTCTCTCTCTTTCTCTTTCTTTTTCACTCTCTCTTTCTTTCTCTCTCTCTCTCTTTATTTCTCTCTCTCTCACTCTCTCACTCTCTCTCTCTCTCGCTCTGTCTCTCTCTCTCTCCGTGCCGTGCAGTTCCAGGGACGGGCACTCTGATGGCAATTAGGTGGCCAGACAGGTGACTCAGCAGTTTGAGCTTGTGGATAGGGATCACTAATGAGGGCCAGGGGTGGTTAGATTGAAAACATTCCACGTGAGTTTGCTCCTGCTGTCCAATGCGCTCTCCTCTCTTCAGAAAGTCCCCACAAGGGCTAGACGAGAGGCTTCAGCCAATGTTTTGTCATTAGTGTCTGAGAAAATAGGACAGTCTGCCTTCAACACTTAAATCAGGCCTGATATGGAAACAGATTGTTCAAGAGAAGCCAAGCATTTCTTAACCTTATCTTACGTTTAGCAATCTGATAGGGAGCGTGACACAAGCACTTCAGGAAAATGGAAGGTAACCAAATATTGCTGTTTGGTAATACACCTACCATAACAAACAGCAATATCCACAGAATCCACCAGAAAGGAAGGAATTGTGAAGCATCAGCAAGTGCTATCAGCCCGTTCCCTCCCCACTATTTGACTGATCTGTGTGTGTTTATCGTCCACAGGGCCCCAGTGGAGGTGAGCAACACCACAGTCAACTCCACAGAGACAACGGACTCCCATCAGCTCAATGTGGCCAACGGTGAGCTCCGCGTCAAATCAATAGTCAGCCAGTAGCAAATGCAACGAGTCGAATCAGAATGTGGTCTATGCTGCTAGTAGAGCTCTGTATATCGACTTACAGTCGCATACAGGGTGTATGCACATGTCAGCTTGATTTTAGGACCTCAATCCTTTATGCAGCCTTGCCTATTGCATCTCTCAATAGCCTGTTAGATATACAGTCTTCTTTTTACTAACGAAATGTGTACTGTCCAGTAACAGACTGAGATGTTGTAATATAATAGATGACGAAGGATCGATGCATGACAGGACAGCATTGTGCGTAATGCCCTACACTTCAACATGACTGTATTTCATGCCTTCACAGGAAATGCCACAGACATCAACGACAACAGGTAAGCCTATCGGACTCTTTATCACTGCACTATATCAGAGTTCTCTTTCGTGTAGTCATCGGTTCAGATATCTGAAATAAACTGCATGAGGAATTACAGCTCTCAAATATGCTATTTAGAGTAAGATCTCCTCCAGAGGCATGTATTAAAACCCACCAGATATGACCACACGTCACAGAGACTACTCTATGACATCTGATGTACACCAAATCCATCATGGGTTGCTGACAGAGGCTTGTGCTACTGCTTTTTTTCACCTCCCCCCCACCCCAACCCCTGTGCCACTGTGCCACTGTGGGCTGCTTGACTGTGGTGCCACCTGCTGCCTGTCTGTGTGCCGCTGCTTCCTTTGATGCCGCCACCACCTCCACCACCTCCACCACCACCACTGCCCTGCTGTGTGCCTAGTGTGTGTCTTAGTGTGTCCTCTGTGTCCAGAGCCGACAGCCACTGCGTTCCACATGCCGACGACCCCAACAACCTCTACATCATGCAACAGCAGACCGCTGCCAGCTAATAACTCGGAGCAGGTGAGGGGGGGGGGCAGCGCCACTACCGTGTAGTAGATTCTCTGCATGGCACCTCATCAATAGAGACTGGCTATAGTGGAGGTAATGCCAGCATCCACGAAACAAGCGCGCCGTCGGAATGGTTCAGCAATTCCAAATTGTTCCAGGGCAAGCCGTCACTGACAGGGACGTGCACAGGAATTTTTGAAGGGCAGTTGCTTCACCGCTGCCACGCCCCCGTCTTCTGATGGCATATTTTGCCAATATCATTTTAAACTCTCACTAACCGCCACTGCCACGCCCCCGTCTCCTGATCGCAAATTTTGCCAATATCATTTTAAACTCTCAATTACCGCCGCTGCCACGCCCCTGTCCCCTGGACTCCTATTCCGTGATTATTTTATCTAGGCGTACATGAAGTTCTGCAGCCGTAGTATTTAAAAAAATATATATATATTTCCTTCGGAGGGGCAACTTCAGTCGAGAAGGGCAAACGGGGAGTTGCCCGAGCAACCTTAGCCCCCTCCTGTGCACGTCCCTGCTCACTGAGATTGACAGCCTTTCATCTTTGAGGTGTTTAATGAAATACTAATTACTACTAATTATCTAGCTCAGTGTATTTGGCACCAAAGGGGCATGTGAACTTAGAATGAACCTGGACCAGTGGTGCTTCAGAAAGGAAAGGACCTTTTGAAAGGCGCTTCTTTTCTCATCCCTTTCACGGCTTACGTTATTGCTGCTGTTCAGATGGCGTGACAGGCTGTTTGTCTCTGGTCTGAATATCACCAGGGAACACCTGCACCTGCCAGGCTAGATGAGGAATGAGAAGTCATCTTCCCCCACGCTTGTAAACAATTCGCCAAATGTCGACCGACACTGTTTTTTGAGGATGGGTTAGAGACTCACTGAGTTGAACAGAATGTCGCCCCAAGTAGATTAACAGAGTACGAGGCTTAGACACGCAAGTTCATGCAGCTGTTGCAGATGTTGTGTTACAGCAAATTAACTCTCTCTCTTTCTCTCTCTCTCTCTCCTTTTCTTTATCTCCTTAGATGACCAGCTCTTCCAGGGTCTCCTGTGTTTATCAGCATGCTGCCTATCAGTTTCTCATAACTACTACCCCCCCCGACCCTTCCCAAATCTAACCCTCTGGGTCCAGAATTCTTCCTAGTCTCTAGATCTCCCCTCTGCTCGCCAAAGTCTGAACCTCTATACTCCCTAATTTCAATTCTTTGTAGTTTTATGATGTACATAGAATACATGTAGAGAGAGCTTAACTGTGGCAGACACTGTGGCTTAATGCTTAGCATTGGCAGGCTCTCTAATGCTCTAAACTCCCATCTTTCCGGCTGGAGTCAATCATAAGACTGGGGCCTATGGAGAGCATGCAGTGTTTCTTTTGGCCACTAGAGTGTGCTGTTTGACTGAGTGTGTGCACCTTGACATACTGTGTACTGTAGCTCTGGATAAACCTGTGCTTTTTTTTTCCTTTTTTCATTCTGTAAACTTGGACACCCACCCTCAGTCAAATCCAGGGTAGGCATAGGTAGGCTGGTTTTAAAGGGAGCAGTTTTTAGTAGAGGGGCGCCTCTAAATGCACCGAGGCATCCAGTCGGGACCATGTGAACATACACTCTCAAGCCCTGCTCCTTGAACCCCCCCCCCCCCCCCCACACACACACACACACATGGCCGAGCCTTAAAGAACCTCAACAAAAAAAAAACAGCAATCAAAAATAATATCCTTTCATTTCATTTGTTTTCTACACCAGAGCTAATCAAATCCTACGTGTATATTATGCAGCCCCTTGACAATATCTCACGCTGGCACAAGGCCCCTCCTGCCTTCCTCCCTGTGGTAAAAGAAAGACACAACTCAGCAACAGGAGCTGTTTAAGATTAATGAAGGCTGCTGGCACATATACCCAGAGGGCCTCCACCCAACCCCAGTGAATATAACGTGTATAACGTATGCTGAGGGGCATAGCAGAGAAATGCACAGTTTCCAAAGCCGCATTAACCTGAAGTATGGAAGCTGCCGCAAGGAAGGCAACTGCTCCTCGAGGGGAAACGAGGAGTCATTATCATCCCAGTGTGTTGTTTTTAAAACAAAGCATATTTACATGTAGACTTTGAAGATTTTCCAATCTGTATCACCCTCCACGTGGCTAAGACGTTTTTGTGTGTCGTTCCCACTGTCTCTTGTCATTGTGTCTGTAGTGATTTCTCCACTGGCTGTACATGATAGATGTACTCCCACAGAATAGTGCAAAAATGCATAGGGGTGAGGCTAGAGTACTAGAGTAGGTACTATTTTTATACAGTCCACCAAAATAAGTTAATTCATTTAAAGCAATTGATTATGTTTGATATTTATTTGACTACTGTTTTTTTTATTGCAGTAATGAGTTGTCATGGAATGTAATGAATGTTTTTTTTTTTTTAAGAATTTTGGAGATGATTTATTTATTTATCTATCTATTTATTTATTTATCTATTTATTCATTTATCTATTTATTGACATATGTGTTTGCTTGCTACCTTGAGTGTTTTAAGCATTGTATTTACAGATTGTTTATTATACTGAATACTTAAATATATCTAAAATTCAACTATAGAAGAGAGGCCAGGAAGGAACAAGAGAATGAAAGTGTAGAATGTAGAGTGAAGAAAAGAACAAGGGTATGTTAGAGACAGTCTGAGAGAGGGAGAGAGAGAGAGAGAGAGAGAGAGAGAGAGAGAGAGAGAGAGAGAGAGAGAGAGAGAGGTGACTGTCTGACTGTCTTAAAGCTAACTACCATTCAAAACCAATGTCCTATCTTTTACACTTCCAAAGCCCGTCACTTTATTCCTGGTAAATTTCCATTTAGGCCGTGTCTGAATGAAGGGCAAGTACCAAGAGCAGACTGTACTGCTCATAGAGACAGGAGCACTGTAGCATCAGACAGCACAGCCTGGCAGCTGCTTCAGAGCTGAGCTATGGCTACATCGACCAGTGTAGCCAGTGTGTTATCTCAGATCTGTGAGTCTGCCCTACCTGTCCAGGCTCCATACAAATTGTACAGACTCTCAGACAGACAGCTCAGCCTCGATGGTCTGTGGCAGCTCTCTGGTTCCTCCACACACAGAAAAGCTCTTTTCAGCTCTTGCCACTTCCTGACTGCGTTCCTCTGCGCTGCACTCCTGATCAACCAGTCTGGAGAGAGGGGCCAGGTAGGCTGTGAGGGCTGAGGGGAGGGGTTCTGTCTGTGGGTATGGGAGAGACCTGGAGGGGAAAGACCCAGCAGTTTGCAGCTACAGAAGCTTGTTTGCTTCTCCCCCCCCGAGCTTCTTGCTACATGTCAGGACGTGGACAGCAGGAAGTTGACATATGCTACAGGTTATTTTTTAATCAACCATCCAAATTTGCTAATCGGCACAACCATGGGTGGAAGTAGATAGTGAAGCGCTCAGTGTATGTATTGGACAAATGGCAGATTGTTTAACTCTCCACCTCATCAGGTACCTCATAAGACCCCTTGCGTTGCACTAAAGATACTCGACTAGACTCGTCTGTCTGGAGGACTGTACTCATGTACTGTAGCCTACACATGACACAATGCTAGAGTCGTCAGAAGAGGCACAGTGTTCAGGAGAATGTGAGGCAGATCTATGTGTATGTCATAGAACTCACTCGATATATCAATTCCATCTGGCTGTCAAATGTGTTACCTGTAAAGTGAGAGCATTTCAAAGTATGAGTTAAAATAAATAAATGTCAGTTTGAATGTCTTAGAGGGAAAGCTTGTTTTTAAACAGCATACATTAAAACATAGCTACATACAGTCCAGTTCCCTTTGGAACCTCTCCAGTGTAAATGAGCTAACTGTCAGCTATTTCTGCTACTCTTTGACCAATACTATTGATATAGGGGCCAGCAAGTGTGTACATTTGAAATGGCAATAGTCCATTTTTATATCTCTTCATGACCTTCATATGCCTCAGACACAGTGTAACATGGCAAAAGTTGCGCTTCTGGTACTGAATGCATTCTGCTAATTCATAGGTGCATATATTAACTCCAAAATCTTCAAATCGAAGTAATTGAATGGTGACTACAGTATAGTAAACAACTATGTTTTCATGGGACGGTGGACATGTCATTGTTTGGTTGATTGTTGGTTTGTTTGTTTGATTGTTTGTTTATTGTGTGTGAATAGTGCATGCTGTGTACAACATGCCTCTGTAGCTGATGAGAAATCACACTATCTAAAAGAAACAAATTTCAATAAAGATGCTGTGCTAAGAAAAGTCTCCTGGGAGTTTAATGTCAAATCTTCTTGGTCGTCTTGGGGCTTTAATCCTCTTTTGATTCCATCATCTTAAAATGGAGCCTTAATCACATGGCTTCAGATGTACTTAGATGTGTTACCTCAAGAACAACAGAGGCAAAGGTATCCTACAGAAAGATAAACAAACAAGGCTGTCATTTACCCAGCCACCAAAACAGACAAGGTCAATGACACCGAGTACTACAGCATATTTAACTCTGGTTTCTCACAACAGAGGCTGACTGCCTACGTCACATTGTCTCAGAGTATTCATTTATCAAAAATCTTCACATTTTTGAGTTCAGTGAGATTAAATCAATCAAACAACAGTGCGTAATCCTTTAACCTCATCGAGCAAGCAATGCTTTAGTGGAGAACGCAGATAAGTTCCAAGAGGCAGGAGGAGTTGCGTGGTCCCAGCTGAATAATTTTGTGTGTTTGTGTGTGTGTGTGAGTGTGTGGGGAGGGGGTGTGTGGGAGTGTGCGGGTACGTCGAGCACTGATCAGGCAGAGGGGAATGGAACATGACCTTACAAATACCCTTACTGCTGTGTTACAATCATTAAGGGCAGGGCAAAGATCATACATACACACACACACACACACACACACACACACACACACACACACACACACACACACACACAGGGGACACAGTGCACCAACCCACCCTTGGCTGGTGAAGCCCCATAAAACCTCACCTCAGTCACTCAGCAGAAAATCCTGAGCAGCTGTCCATTCATCAGAAAACACTGTGAGTACAACTATGAAATATTATACATAGAAAACTCAGAGGCATTTGGAGAGAGATAAAAAAAAAGGTCATTGGAATAGTCATACTGTGTATTTGTAGTACACCTTTTTGGAACAATCACAATAGATTTTACCAACATCGTCTGTCTATGGCCAAGATGCCAACACCTGAAACATACATTTTGTTTTGTGTTGTTGACTTCAAACAGTTTTTAGACACTGAGTATCACAAGCAATGCTTCATCCGTTCCTTTTTAAAACTGATGTAAAAAGCACCTCTGGAGAGGTCTGACAGAGCATCCTTCAACAGATTCAGGTAGGAGAACAAAGCATCTTAGAAACAAATGTAAGTCCATATTGTTTTTGGTGTTTGGGATCTTTCCTCCCTTGTATTCACATGAGTTATTCTTGTTCAGGCAAATCCTCCCTTGGGCGTGGTGGTGTGGGAACATTTACAGATATCATAAAATATTGTGTTAATACGTTGCACTCATCTGAACTCTATGAATAGTACTCTGTTATGCAACTCATATTTAACCACATATTATTTCTGCGTGACGCATGCCGCGTAACGCGTGATACAATCATCACATATGATGCTGTAGACTCTTTGAACTCTGTGCATTGTTTATGTTTTTAACACAAAATAATTGTGAGTGATTCTGCGAACCTATAAGCAGCACTGTAATCCTAAACATGAATTCCAATCTGGGTTACTAATCCCCTCTCTAGGTATAACAGTGCACTTTGTGACAGGCTGCTTTCAAAGTGTCATCTGAAATAGCTGTTACTTATACTGCTGAGTAATGTGAGACCATTGCACAGTATTTAATCCAGCTCTTATGAACAAAGCATTAACTGGTCAATGAAATGTGGAATCTAGGGACCTGTCATAATTTCCCTTAAGTTATGAGGTTCAAGCTTTGCTGGAATATTCACATCCTGCACCAGGCATGCTTTATTTCCCTTCAGCTCTCTGCTACGATACAAAGGAACAAAACAAATAGATTTTGCTATCAAGACGGGAGTATAACATAAATGACTACACACAGACTCCTTTTATCAACTGACCAAATGTTGTATGTTTTCACCCCATACCTGATATAACAAAAATGGATTAATAGCACAGAATTTTAGGGCTTCTGTAGGTCAAATGTCAAATATGCGCTGGTCTGCACAGACTGGAGTCACTCAGTGTTACTGGGAGTCAGATGGCAAGTTGGGTCTCACTGAACCTCAGTGACCCTCAGTGCATTGATTGCCAATTCTCCTTCCGGAAAATGCTAACTCAAGCTCTATAGGCCATCAAAGACTCTCCATGGTGCCATGCAGGGATTGTTCAAATGCTGTGGTTTGTTCACGGGGAAGAGATTAAGAGTCATATAGACGGAGTGAGGCAGAGAGGTGATAAGATTCTCTTCTCTTATCCTTTATATTGAGGTCATCCAACAAAGCAAAAACACATTCACACTGCTGTTGTAGAACGTTTGGTTAAATTACCAAAAAAAAAAAATAAGAAATGCATTAAGATGCAGGTTTATGATCATACAGTACACGCTTGGGGATCTATGCATTAGACATTTGTTTATAATCTCTCTGGAACTCTGGGACAGAGTTGACATGCATCTCTTCCAGCAATCAGTGATGTCCAACATTTTCTCTATTACACTTTAAACAATTACCAGAACATTGGGTAACACTTTACTTGGATAGTCCGCCTGCAGAGACTGTACTGATGGTTTGTTCAAATTGAAGTTCAGTCCTTCTAATAGTTCACTTAACATCATCATAACCAAACCCAGCCCCTAGCCTCAATCCTATTTTAGCCATACATTGTAGTTCAGAGAGTTTCAACAGATTGTTCAACAGATAATCTGAGAGTCTGTATAAAGTCTATAGGTGACAATCCACATAAAGTGTGACAGAACATTGCCCTCAAACTAACAGTACTTAAACTAGGCACACAGTAGTACACAACTTAGTCACAGCCACAATATAAGAACACAATATAAGTTGAGCAAACTGATACCACACTGCTCTTACAGATCATCAGCATCTCCCATGCACAGGCCTAACCCTTCATAAAAGGACCCATAAGAATATGAAACAAGGATGGCATTAATCAGGCAGCAACACTGTCCAAAAGGCCCACACGAAGACACTCAATACAGGCTTGCATTACTGGACAAACATCTGCAACATAATATCATAATTTAAATTCAAATAGAATAGAATAGAATTGAATGTCAGTCAGGAGAAATTGTGTTCAGAAGTTCTAATCAGCAAATCCTCTGTAAAAACGGTAATACTTGGAACCAGCCCACTAATCACTGGTCACCAGGTTACTGTCGGTCAGTGACACCTCTTTAACTTGCCATACATATCAGCCCTTCCCAGTCGTCTCTCTCTCATCTATATGTTATCTCGGGGAGAGGAGAGACGGTGGGGCCAGCCAGGTCTTATCACTGTTTACAAATGTAGTGACAGGGGGTGGTACTGATGACCGACAAAAGGACTACAGTTAACTAGAGTTCATCAGATATCATATACATTCAGTCGGCCTGGGACATAGATGTCCCAAATACTTGATGGAGGAGTTGGAAACCTGTTAGAACACTGCCACCCACTGCCGTCTTCCCAAGTAAACAGTCATCGGAGTCATTACTGATGCTTTTATTTTTGCTTTTAGTTTTGAACACATTCATAATATTTGTGTAAACCAGCATGGTTAGGTAGTTTCTTTCCTAATTCTTTGTGGTATTTAGAATTGCAGTGTAGTGAGATGAAGTGAGTTGAATTGAAATGAAGCAGGTCTCTTCTACCTGGGTGCTGGTTTTCACTCTGCAAAGACACAGCTGATAGAGCAACAGTGTAGCTCTAAGGCAATGTGTTTTGATGTGGAATAACTGAATAGTTCAGCACGTTCCCTCTAAGATTATATAATAATAAGTGCAGGAGGGTCTGCTTTAAGAAATGGCATTTCATGTTTGGACAACTGCAGTGAATTTCTATGTCTGGTTTCTGCAGAGCCCGTACATCCTTCATTATTGGCCCTTCAGTGGACTCCTCCAGGGCCATGGCAACCACTGACACAAGCAACAATGTGAGGCATCGTGACCCCTCAGCACCCCAGAAAGACCACCCGACAGAAAACGGATTATCAAGACCTGGTCAGTCTGCCTGACTCTCTGTGTTTTTCACCATCAACACAATCCTTTTATTCTGAAAATTTCTGAAAACCCGTATGCCAGAATGTCACGTACACTGGAGCAACGGTCTCATCATGACCCTGCTCTCACAGTTATATAGTAATGTAATTTTACTCCCTATGATAATTATGTTTCCATACATTTTATCTAGTCATAAAATGTCACCAAATGAGAAATTGATTCATTCGATTTATGACACGAATTGGAACTGTCAACACCTTTTCAGATTAGGATGGCATGAGATCTTTGTACTCATGGTATACAAATTTTCTGCAAAACCGTCCAAAATTGTACAGCAGTAAAAAATCAATTGTGATCACTCTGAACAATTCTGGCTAGCAGGAGCTGTGTTGGCACAGACAATGGCGTTGGTTGTCTCATGACATAATTTCATATTGCAGCAAAGACCATGTAACAGCTCATGCTCCACTGTCAGCTTTGAACAACCAATCAAACAAAATATGCTCCTTTCCTTTCCTCCTTGATCAATTCTGTGAGTTGGGTGTACCCTAACCTAAACAATTTAACAGTAAATTACAAAGAATTCCCTCTGTTGAATAAAGATTGCTTGTGTTCAGTAAAAGTATATTTTGAATTCTACCCCACACAATTATACTGTGACAAACAGTGCCATAATCTAATCACTGTTTTCCTTTGCTCAGAGGTGAAACCCGCCAAGCTCCAGGTGGATGATCTAAGACTCCGGAGGAAGCATGAGGAGGTATGAAAGCTCATCTTTTCCGCTTCCAGTGAGAATTCCCACACAGCGTCTGCCTGCGCAGTGGGTTCATCCCTGATCCTGAGCAGATCCACCGGATCAAGGCCCTGTACGCTCCTCAGGCTGCCGCTATCGGGGTAGTGACCGCCTTGGGATGTGTTTACGGCCCCATTAATCCGATTGATTTTTGCCAGATTAAAGTAGAGGAAAACCCTCCAAAGCAGCTCTGTCACCAGCTTGACCACCTTGGTCCTGGGACAGCCAAAGCTGGATTTATACAAGTTACTGGCACAGTTGTGTGGCTGACTGTTCCTCATGTTAAAAGCATGTTGACATTGTTGCCATGTTCATCTGTAGCAAGTGAAAGCTGGTGTTCTTGAGGAGGCTCAGGATCAACTCAGCGGCCTGCTGGACAAGGCCATAACAGAGTCAGTGGAGTCCTTCTCCCAACATGCCAACTCACCTGTGGATGGGCCCAAGAACGCCGCCCGGTGAGAACCGAGTGTGTGACTGTTGGTAGATTAACATTTAGTCATTTAGCAGATGCTTTTGTCCAAAGAGATGTACAAGGGGGAGCTACAAGCAATAGAGACCTAGTGTATCAATACATTCTATTTTACATAAGAAATAGAAACAAAGTGTAGGAATGTAACTGCTGTAAGTGCAAGTTATGTACTAGTAGAAGTGCAAGTTAGGAAGGGAGGTGCTCTTTCAAGGGTTGGGTCTTCAAGAGCTTCTTAAAGGTAGAAAGGGACACCCCTGTGTAGTGCCAGGCAACTCGTTCCACCAATGTGGAACTACAAATGAGAATAGTCTGGCTTGCCATACTTGCACAGACGGCAGTGCTAAACGACGCTCATTAGATGACTGTTACTCAGACCTTCAGACTGAACGATGATGATGTTGTGGTTGTTGTAAAGTAAAGTTGCCTCATGTCCACTGCAGAACACACAAGCCAGAGGATGGAAAAGTCTTCATGGCCAGGCAGTCCTTACTGGAGTAAGTGCTCAGTAGCATCAAACAAGTAAACACAAATGTTAGAAGAAAAGGGATTCAGTGTTCTAGTTCCATTCAAAATTAGGCTACAGTTATTCTAACTCTCTTTTCTTTTTCTCATTCTTCCACCTCTTCACTCGTCTCGTTCCTTTTCAGTGAGCTCTTCGAGATCAGCCACATCAGGTCCATATACCACGTGTTCATTGCTGCCCTCTTCCTCTTCATAATTAGCACCATCACAGTGGACTTCATTGACCAGGGCAGGTAAAGAAGACATGTTTGTGCATGTGTCTGTGTTTGTGCACCTGGGGAACAAGTTGATTGACTGCAGAACACCAGACAGTGGCTTAGAAGGACCATTGACCTAGGTCTTATCATTCAGTACACCTGTATCTGCAGGCTCTGACTAACTCAGCTTGTCGATTTGAATCATGCAGTTTTGCCTTCTGAGGAGACTGTGCTGTAAAAGGTTCTGTCAGTCATCAAGAGATCGGATCTCTAGGGTTGGGTGTTTAAAAGAAACCATTTAAATTATAATGACCTTTCATTTGAGAGCTCTGAAGTTCTGAAAAAGACAGAAGAATTTGAACGCACTGTGAAAGGAGTCTAAGACAAAAGGTTTTGGATGCTTTAAATGTACATTAGGAATAAGAGGGCCATCTGATTTGTTATATGGATTTAATTTTTAGCTATAGATAGACTATTTATCTAAATATAAATAATCATCTCAAGCAAGCATTTGGTCTCTTAAAAACACATTATAAATTACATCCTCACACTAATTGCTTGTATTGATTTCCTCTACAGCACTGATGAATAATATTAACCTTCGTAGTTAATGTTTATTTTCACTAGACTGCGGCTTGAGATTGACCTCTTCTTCTACGCTTTTGGGAAGCTGTCCGTTGTGGCATGTTCCTGGCTCTTAATGTTCAGCTACACGCTCCTGGGGCCGTACTTTGCCCTGTCTGTGTGGGGAGAACTGTACCACAGCAGTGGATGGAAGATGCTGGTGTCTGTCACAGCAGGGCTGCTGCTGGGAGTGGTGGAGGTTGCAGTGCTGCTTGCATTCCCCATCTCTATGATCTTACACCACCAGCTCCCTCCGGCCTCTCGATTTTTCATCGCCCTTGAGCAGGTAGAAACAATGTTCTCATCTAAACTGTGAGTGTAGTATGTGAGTGTGAGTGTTCACGTATGTGTTTTGTGTGTGTGTGTGTGTGTGTGTGTGTGTGTGTGTGTGTGTGTGTGTGTGTGTGTGTGTGTGTGTGTGTGTGTGTGTGTGTGTGTGTGTGTGTGTGTGTGTGTGTGTGTGTGTGTGTGTGTGTGTTATCCAGTTCATGGTCAGTGAATCAGGCTGAAATATGAAACCTGGTACAAAGTCATTAACAAACCAATAAATCCACAGTGTAGTCAATGAATAACTAATTAGTCCATATCAAAGCACGTGCTGCTCCTAAGAAAGTAAGAAGCCTGTGCTTTCAGTCTTGTGAAGTTGCCAAGCCCGTGTTAGGTCAACGTTCCTTCGGGTACCCATAAAGGTACAAATTCTGGGGTAAGGTGTACACTAGGAAACACAACGTTCTTCAGAGAATCATGAAATACCTATTAATGTTAATTAAGGGGCCCATCATTTTGAAACAGACTTCCTAAGTTTCTCCTCAGTCTGTTGGATGTCATTGCCAACCCCTGAATTATTCCTGAAACCATGCACAAATATACCTTATACATCCTCTCAAATTCCCATGAAGGGTTTGTGCTTTATGGTGAAACTTGTCAGAGTCGCATTCAAAGTCTCCTAAATCCAGCTGCTCTGCTGGACTCACACCGTGTTCCCTTCTGTAAACAGACCACAGATAGCAGTGGGATGCCTGATTGCAGCAGAAATATCTCTGTAGTAATGGAATGTTATGGGAGAGAATGAACCACAGTGCATTTTCCCATTTGAGAGCTGCAAAGGTTTGAAAAGGACTATAAGTGGACGAGGCAATGAAAAACATGAACATTAAATGCAACCATCAATTGCTTGGACACCCATTTTAAAGGCAATTTCATGGACATGAGAGCCTTGTAGATTTTAGACTAGCTTGCATCTGCAGGTATGCACAAGCCTTTCACTTCCTGTTTCATCTTTGCCCTTGGTTAATCTGTATCAGTCAGATCAAAGAGAGCTCTCTGTGTGACCCCAAAGCAGGTAGCTGGTGTGTCTTTGCAGTGATGCATGCCGCTGACAAAGTGAATCTCTCCCGGTTTCTTGCAGATCAGATTCCTTATGAAAAGCTACGCTTTCATCCGGGAGACGGTTCCGTCTGTCATCCAGAACAAGCCTAACGAAGGTAATGCTGCTCCACCGATAACATGCCTCCAAGACCGATGCATTATTGAAATGTTAAGCTGTCACAGTGGGTGAGGTTACATCACTGGCAGTTGTTCTAAAGCATCATCCTAAATAGAAAATAATTGATATACCAAAATTATTACATTCCAATCAACCCATACATCAAAAGCATTCACATCTCTGATTTTATTGTCTTTTTTTTTTAAGGATCTCCTCCAAAAATACCCGCACTTTCCAGTTACCTATACTTCCTGTTTGCTCCAACTCTAATCTACA
The DNA here is from genome assembly GCF_963457725.1 of Sprattus sprattus. NCBI lineage: Eukaryota > Metazoa > Chordata > Actinopteri > Clupeiformes > Clupeidae > Sprattus > Sprattus sprattus. The sequence goes on along the minus strand of NC_137908.1, from coordinate 26,275,874 downwards.
GGGAGTCTTACCCCAGGTGAGCTTCCCACAGATGCCTGTAATCACAGTTTTCTCAAATGCCATTAGATGTTATATTTAATCATTGACAGTGACCTATTAAGCACGCTCATAGATTACTTATATGTGTAAAATGACACAAAGAATTAGAAAAAGTATTGAGTCAATGTTTTTTATTCCAGAAACCCCTACATTAGGTGGAACCACATTGGATTAAATTTGATGAAGGTATTTTGCTTTGAAATCATTTTTTCTGCGGTAAATTTACAGTGAGGCTTTTCTCTGTAATTTGTTGTTGAAACTTTCATAGTTTTACCTGCGATCTTTTTTGAAATAGCTGCAGCAAGTAATTTGGAGAACAGAAATTAGCTGTCACTACAGGAAACTTAGTTTTCAAACTGTAGCCACATGCCCTCCAGTGGTGTAAGTGGCGAACAGCAGCTATGGATGGCGAAAGACCTGCACACAACCTGAGGCCACAGGCTTCTTAGCCAATGTACCAACAGACTTTTGCTGACTGACGTGATAAAGATAAGATTAAATGTACCAACAGACTATAATTGCCAACTGACGTGATAAAGATCAGATTAAATGTACCAACAGACTAATGCCAACTGACGTGATAAAGATCAGATTAAATGTACCAACAGACTAATGCCAACTGACGTGATAAAGATAGATTGAATGTGACATCTACTTGCTAGAGTGCATAAAGTATTAATGTAAGCTTAGACAGAATATTTCCATCTGCTTTACTCTGTGCAGCAGCACATTGTGTAACAACATGAGTATACCCACTAAATTACACAAACCATTACTCTCTCTCTCTCTCTCTCTTTAGATAATGGCCAGTATTTTCTACTTGAATTTCATCCTTGTGCGACTGGTCATCCCTGTGTTTACCAATGAGAACAGCAGGCCCTTCGACACTAAGACATTAGTGCTTGCCATCTTTCATGCCATGTTGCCAGGTATTGTACCTACTGTATCCCTCCTGCAGTGCATGTATACCTGATGAACCTACCCCATAATGCCAGGCTTCCAATCACCATTCAGTCCCTGAGCACACCCACAGCTTCTATCAATCTGTAGGCAGCGCAACAGATTGTCAATCTGTGATCTTTTTCCTGGTAGCCTGGTGTGTACAACAGGAGGTATTTATATTTACCCTGCACAGCCCGAATGAAACAGAACTACGTGCACCATTACACAACACAGAAAGGTCAAAGCGGGTTTATGCTATGTTGTTTATTATCCTCTGAGCACTAGGTTATGTTTACATTCTCTTGAAGTGACCTGGAGGGTGATAGTGTCGCTATTGACAACCCTCATGCTCAACCCAATGCCTAGTTATTGGATCTTTTTTAAGACTGTATACAACAACTGTAGACAAAGTCTCGTATGCCCCCAATACACAAGATATCCATCTAAGTTCATATCAGCAAAGTTGAAAGTGTTATTCTAATGTACGTCACTTTGGACAAAAGCGTCTGCTAACTAAATGTAAATTTAAATGTCTAAATGTAATACGGTGTTATATGCCTGATGTATATGTACTGCCGGTACTGCACATGTAGAGGGGAGTGGGCTTACTCAACACAAACACAAGGTTTTAGATTCTTACCAAAAACCCAGTGGTACAGCTTCACACCTTATTGTGGTGTTGCTGCTCCAGTCATTGTCACCTCTGCCACAGGCATGTTGATGATGCTGTTGGGGTTCTATGCTTTCCTGCACTGCTGGCTCAATACCTTTGCAGAGCTGCTGCGATTTGCTGACCGAATGTTCTATAAGGTACTTCTTGTTTTTCTAACACACCACTTCATGCCGTTATGGCTTTGTCTGTACTTAGGTGAGGTGCTCAACAATAGCTAGTTTCACTTTACAGATATATGGAACTGAATACATTGGCCTTTTACATTTCCTCTTGTGATATGATAAAAGTATGAAATGGTGAGAAACAGGGAAGTTTGCCATCTATGTTTAGGACTGGTGGAACTCAACCTCTTTCACCAGCTACTATCGCACCTGGAACATAGTGGTGCATGACTGGCTCTACTATTACGGCTACAGAGACATCCTCATGGTGAGTATCTTATCTCGATCTGCTGACACACACACACACACACACACACACACTCTCACACTCCAAAACACACACACTCTCTCTCACACACACACACACACTCACACTCACACACACACTGATCTATTCTAAAATTACACTCCCACAGAGCCTTACTCGGTTCACTTAGTTTCTCTGTTCTCTAAGCCCTTTCTTATCCCCCAGCTGTCCAAGAGAAGGTTCCATTCTGCAGCCAAGATGAGTGTGTTTGCCATCTCTGCAGTAGTGCATGAGTACGCTCTGACCATGCTTTTTGGCTTCTTCTACCCCGTCATGATCTTCACATTCGCATTTATTGGAGGTAAGGGCTATACACATGATATCCACACAGAAACGCTTCATTGTAAAATGAGTGAAATGTTGACATGCTGGAAAGCAGTAGTCTAGTGAACAGGTCATCAGGCATAGAGAGAATAATCCCGGTGGGCTACTGCATCTATGGAGCGACCACCGAAGCAAAGCGTAAATTTAGTTTTTAACTAGCCCAATCTGCATCATTAGTGGCTCTCTGGCCAGTGCCAGCAGACCAGACCAAGGCCACATTTCTTTTCCAGTACCCCCCTGCTGGCAAATGTGGGTCTTCACGTGCCTTGTGTGATTTTTTCAGCATCCTTCAGTTTGGCCAGTACTGACAAACGCAAGAGTCACGTGTGGAACATCGTTCTGTGGATGAGTCTTATGTTTGGCCAAGGGCTTCACGTCTGCTTGTACTGCATGGAGTGGTATGCCCAAATCCACTGTTCCCGAACTGGGGTATATCCTCTCGCCCTCTCAACAGCACCACCACGCACAGTGCAAGCATAACAGACATCAAGTGCATTAAATTACACGGGAGGAAAGAAATACAGACTTAAGCGCTTTGCAGTATCAGTATACAGTTGTAGCTGTGTTGCATGTAGACACAAACATGTGAAGCCCAAAGCACACACACATACACAAACACAAAATCATCTTCTTAAAAGTTGAACCTACCATGTGCACACTGCATAGACTCTTAAGTAAGATTACATTTCCACTCTATACATAAGCACAGATGCACCAGTTGTAAAGTCCTTAGGATGAATTGACAGATGGCCTAGGATGTGCTTACAGTGCTTTGCGCTGAAAAAAGGGGAAAAAAATCCCCCACGTCAATGAAACATTTGCAAGGCGACCAAATGTGCTTGATATAGTCACCTATAAATAGCATCCATTTTAACTAAATGAAACAACACCACCAGAAGACACCCTGACTAGAAAAGCCTTTATGATTTCAGAGATAACTTGTGATTGGAGGGTGTCATGCCTGTTAATGACAAATGTCTCCTTACACAGACAAGCTTCTGGGAACTGGTGACACCAAGATCCTGGTTTTGTGACTTCAAGTAAATCCAAATGAGGATCCTCTGATGAATGAAAGCTTCAACCAGCCAAATGTCATCACTACACATCTGTTTTGCTCTGCCTTATCTATCTATCTGTATCAGTTTATATATATATTTGAACCTTTGGACAATTCTTGAATAATTTCTATATGTATGGTTCAATTGTACATAGTCTATTTGAGAGATGTATATAAGTTTGTATTCTTTAAGTGTACACATTTGTTCAGATATCAGTAAAGCAATCAACATAACAATACAATGTTCTTTAAGGTAGCCTAGTTTGGAAGGCTACTGATAATAAATGCATGCATACGGTATGATTAAGTAGGTTATTAACCTAGTACTCTATGTCAGAGTAAAGTGCATACAAAAGCAATGATGTGCAAATTCTATTTATTTGAATTCAGCCCCTCCTCTAGATTTCAAAATCTGGCCCAGTACCCCATTCATTCTGTGAGAACAGAAACTAGCATTAGTATGAGAACATAAGACCATGCCCTACATTGTTGTGATATCAAGCTATTCTATGGGATAAACACTGAAAACTCAAATGGTCACGCAAGGAAATTGAAAGACTTTCGACATTCTCATGCTTTCTAGGCATTGACTTCACCCAATTAGTTTTTATGTATTCACTGTTTTCTGGTGAGGAAACACCACATGCATGTAAAACAACGAAATAGGCCATTTTACATCAACTACGTGAGCAATTTGATCTAAAACTCTTTCAAGTGGCAGAGAACCTTATATACCTGGCCTCTAGAGTACGCCGTGCCTTCCTTCTGTCTTGGTTCACATCCATCTCAATCAAGCGCGGAAGAGTGGGGATGGGCAGAGGTGGCACTGCTGACTTTTTGCTTGCAAGCCACATGCAATTGTGAGTATGCTTTACCTGCCACAGGCTATCACGGCTGTGCTGGTGTGTCACAGTTTCCCTGTAGTGAAGATCAAGACTCATACTGCATCATATTCCTCAGACGCTACTCTAGTACGGGTCGGCTAACTTACTCTATATTCAGCTGTTGATATGCAGCCCCATGGCATCACATTTAGTTAGCGTTATCATTAGCATATGCAAGGGGAATAACCATAAGGTGGCTACATCCTTGTAAGTAGATGTGTGATGACTGCAATTGGTACCTTTCTGTGATTGGCTCATGGTGTTGAGATAGTTGGAGCAAGGGAGACAAAGAGGAGAGGAAGGAGAACTGAGGAGGTGGTAGAGTGTTTGAGTGGTATCTGCGCCTGTAAGGGGAGGGATTGAGCGACCACTGCAATTTCTTCGGCCTTACTGGCAGAATCAGGAATGGTAAACATTCCTGGGTTGAGCAGCAATATGGTGCTGCCAGGTGAATGCCATAATCCATTTTCATCTGTGGAATATTGGGATAAAGCCTTTAATGTAGAAATTAAGCCTTTAAAAATTCTAATATAAGATATATTTCTTCTAATTTTACTGTTGATTTTTACCTGGTTGAATAAGTACAGCATGCGTGCCATGCAGTTTTTTCGAATGAGATCAATGGAGTCCTGCTTAGTATAACCACTGTTTGTTACGTCTGTTTGCAGCTTTTCCACTTTTTGCAGGTAGTAGTAACACTGTCTTATAGTATGACCATCATTCAAGTTGCGTGCTTCAAGCAATCTGGCATTTAGAATCTTACTACCATCACAGTAAAAGGTATTCATTAGGCCATTTTTTTTTAAATCCACTCTCACACCCCAATTAAGATAGTTGTCCAATACATGATTTACAAAGAAAAACAACAACAAAATAGTTCTAATGAAACTTACAAAAAACAATGTCCTTGTATCTTACCAGACGTGCTGGAGCCTTGCATGTTTCATAAACCTCTGCAAAATGCAACAGAGGCGGTTCTCCACGCTACTCTGCGTCTGCATGATGATGTCCCTGATCAGATGATAGAGCCCAGGGGAGATGCTCCTCTTAAAGAGGGCCTGATCGAGTAGCTTTGCATTAACCCTCTGAGACTCCACATTGATTACGTAAATGGATCCTATTGGTCGCAGCCGCAACAACATCTGGGCCTCCCCTGCCATCTCTGCTGAATATCGATCAATTTGGACTGACTCCATGTTCGGGGAGAGTTTCTGTGGCTCTGGGATAAGAGAGGAAGACTTTGGAAGTGTGTCCTGGACCAGTTCCTTGATAACGTCAGGTATCTCAACCACCTTGGGTCCTTTCACAACCTCTGGGATGACTTCAAGTTCATCCACCACCTTTTGTTCTACCATCTTGGGTTTAGATGGCTTCAGCTCTACCATTAAGGTACTCTGATGTAAAGGGAGAGGGATATTTGCTGGCTTTTCCTCTTGTATTCGTCTGTGCATTTCACACATGCCCTCAAGGGTTAGGCGCATCTTACAGGCCTGCTGCTTTCCCATGTCACTGATGTTCTTTAACATGTCCAGAAGTTGAGACAAAGTGTGGCGATGCCTCTGCTTTCCTGGTTTTGTGAACAGAGCTTTCAAAGATTCCCCGGCATTTTCAATTGACTTGTCATGCTTCTTGATTCCTACACCTATTTCTTTCAGCATCTCACTGGGAGGCACTTCAGTACTATCCCACAGCTCAGACTCAAACAGGGACAGATCTTGAAGGGGCAGATCTATGATTTCTTCTTTACATTGTCCGCGGATGTGTGACATTATATCATCAAAGCAATCGTGCATGGTGGACTGTAGAGACTGATAGAGTTTCACTATATTTTGTCCGTCGGCCTTTTCAATCGTTTCATTCACAGCCCCTGGCTGGTTTGCATCATCCTGTTCCATAGAGTTCTCAAGGATTTCAAACACAGTCTCCCGAAACTCCCGGAGCAGGTTTGAACTCTTTTTTTCTATCTGCTGTACAACGCTCCCAGTCTCCTTCTTTACGGGAGCACACTCTGAGACATTATTTGGACTGGGCAGTTCTGGGGCTTTTTGGCAAGTTGGGGAAGGTTGAGGGTTAAGGGTTAAGAAGGGAGGTAGGTCATTGTTTGTAAAGGTTGGAGGAGTTGCAACTGGTTCTGTATTACTGCTTGGCTGTGAGTCTAGGTACACCTCTACTGATTTAGGCAGGGGACCAGCTCTATGTTGGATGTGATTCTGCAGAGTATGTATATGGAACAGAAGAGCTTCCTTCTGTTCCCTCATATCTGTTAATTTGTCTTCGAGGTTCTTCATTTCTCTTTCCATGTCTACCTGAGGGCTTAGAAGTGTCATCTTATTGCTGATGGCATATTTGTTTAAGTGCTCTTTTTCCTTGACTTGCTTGGATCTTTCCTGGAAAGCCTGGTTTAGGTTATTCAAGCCAGTCTGAACGAAGGTTAAGGCCATACTCAGAGCTTTATTGTCAGACATTGACTTTTGAATGTCTTCCAGTATAAAGGTGAGCTCTGAGGCGCACTTTGTGCCAAAGCTGGCATCTTCCATTATAGATTCTACAGAGGGAGGTTGCAGCTCCTGGATGCGACTGACGGCCTTTGCATCAACCTTTTGCTCTCGCCACCAGTGCCACACACTTCCTTTACGTGCTGCCGAAAAACACATAGCTTTAGTTTAAGTGTTTACCCAAAATATGTAACTAAACACCATTGTTTCCGAAGCAAATTACAATACATTTGAAATAAACATTACATAATGCATAATGATACTTCAAAAAACAATATTAATTATCAATTTAAAATAAAAACAACCATTCAATAATACCAATTGCAATCATCATTATTATTGTTGTTGTTATAATGATGATCATAATAATGATGTATGAAGTATGCTTCAAACAAATTAACTAATTAGAAAATCAAGGCAATATTGAGTCTTCCAGGGGCAAGGACAAGTACAAGCATAATCAAAGCTGCCAAGTTTTCCTGGTGGACAAAAAATAACCACCAGGTGTAACTTGAAAGGACTGGTTGTCGTGATGGCATGTTATACCAACAAGTTTTTGCTGCACACAAGCAGCAGCGGTGTGATTTTCCAATCATTTGACACTAGAAAGCCTGTTCCCCCAGATAAACCAGAGGTATGAAAAATTACAGTCAGTGTGGTTACATAATGGCATAACCCCGTTTTCAGCCAAAGCCCGACTTCTCTATCAATGGGGGGTTATCTCATGGTACATGGCAGTGACAAATCCAGATCTTGGCCGCGTCATTTCAAATCAAATGTGGATTGTTTACAAGCGGGCATTCGCTACCGTTGATTATACAGTAAATAAGTTGTGAAATGAAACAAAAACACATCACAGTTAAAATTGTATTAGTATTGATTGATTCACATCGATATGAGTGGATTACATGACTAACAAGTGGTGGAAAAGTAATAGGCCTATGAAAATATTTGTTCAGTGAATTAGCGCGTTCTGTCCAAAACAGTCGCAGTCAACGTTTCAGTTTCAGTATTTCATAGTGAATGAGAGGGAGCACAAGAACAGTGAGCGTCTAGCAGCGATTATCATATCATAGACATATATGATGCATGTACTGTATATGTCTATGGGCAGGATCTCAAGCATGCGCAAAAGTTGTTGTTGTCCAGTTGTAATCTAGTTTCGAGAGTTACATGTGTCCGATTTCCAGCGTAATCCGATCACTTATCTTGGGGTGTAAATCGGATTTCAGTCGGACACAGGAAATCTAGATTTGGGGAGTTACATGAATTGGATCTTCGATTGAACCCCGACTATGCTCGGAAACTGGACACATGTAACCGCACTGACTGCTGGGTGTGGCAGTGTTTTCTGTTTTTCTCATTTCCATGTTTCAGTAGGGGCAAGTAGGTGAAGGGCCATGAGGACAAAGCAAGAACAAAATCAGAATTATTATCTCTAGGATGTTCCACAACCCTTCACAGAAAATAGAACAAGATGCAGAGGCCTGGTGCACTGATATCAAGTTATGTGATTAGGCTGCTTTTATACATGAGGACACCTTCTGACTTGGCTACATATAACTGGCATGTCATGAAAGAACTGAAAATATATAATATAATAAACAGTGAGGCACAGTGAGATAAGGAAGAGACTTACCTGAGGAACTGCATTGCCTAGGTCCTTTCTCGGACACAACCTATTTGAATTAATTTGATTGAATTAAATATATAATGAAGCTACCTACAATTCTCCTCTTTCTTTGTTGTCTTGAAATCCATGCGGCGTATGGTTTTCCAAAGGATGTTCAAACGTTTGAGGCCGCAATCCATCTCCCACATAAACTTTTCAAGCTTGCTCTCCATAGCCTTTATCCATTCCGAAGACGCCATCTCGTTTGATGCACCTCTATTACGCTCAAATGTTTCAAAGGATTCCTCTGTATACAGTAGGCAAAGAATAGAAGAATATGGTGAGAACATATCTCAATGTATTAGGACCAGTAGACCAGTCACAAAATGTGTCAAAGGAAAACAGAGGACACCAATTAGGGAGAGCAGAGGCGAAAGTAACACTTTCTCAGAGTACAATGATGGTAGACACACATACTTAGGTCAACACAGGTTATTTTAACCTTCATCTATCTGCCTAACGTCTTCCTGTTATGTTCTTTTATTGTCAATCTCAGACATCCGAGCATGCTTGCTTGCCTGAAAAGCCGACATAGGTTTTAATGGCAAATGTGTAGGGAGGGACACTTGTCACTATTGCCCCCACCAATCCAGTACCCCAAATGGTTGAACAGTCAAAACAAGTTACATCCAATGTCCTTTTTATAACCAATTTTTTTCTTGACCTCGATAGAAAAGGCCCTGTGGTCAAGGAAAGACGTCAAGGAGAATTCATGAGGACTTAGGAACAGACAACCGGGCTGCCAAAATAATTTGACTGCAGTTGTACTAGGCTATGCAATTATGTGATGGCGAATAGTATTGACGGTCCACTGTACCCTATGCCAAAGGAGAAAAGGAAAGGAAGCACTGAAGCACCTTTCCTTCAGCAATTCGAGAATGATTTGTATTCACTGTTGGATCTATGAATGTTATCTCACTAAAAGTTAAAATAGGCTACCTACTTAGAAATGATTTATGGTAGCCTACTCACTAGGTAGGATACAGTATTCGGTTGTGAAGTCAACATGATGTTAAACTGGGTATGTTGTTGCATTCCATGGTTCGTTTCAGACGAATGTAATTTCACAATATTAAATGCCCCTTTCTAAATTCACGCAGGACTTTGCTGCCTTACGTAATTCAAACAGACATCAGTCTAGAAATGCAGAGGAGATCGTGCAATAACTGCGTTCTGTAGCTGGTGCCATGAAAACGAACATGGGTGCTTGTAAATTGGCATTGCGGGAGGTTGACATGATTTTAACTGACGTGGAGGGGCAAAAGTAGGCTACCATTGCAGTTGTTCCACTGTTGCTGAAATTATAGCTAAACTGTTGTCCAGGTCTGGAAATGCAACAGTATTTAACAGAGGACAGTTGTAGTTTGTCAGTAAAACAATATTGGCTTTCAGTCTCGTACGATCTATTTGTAAACTACGTTAAATTAAAAAGTGATATTTTGGTCCCTGCTCTCCCCTTAACAACAGTTTGACAATAAACACTGACTAGTGACAGTTAACCAGTCGAGCAGCTCGCTGAGTTCCTCCTCTCTCTTTACGGCTGACTCCATAAATATTCTGATCCGGTTCAGCTGTTCAACCCTCCATCGTCTTTGTTCAAAGTCCATCAGAAATGATGGTAATTCCGATTCCAGATCAACTTCATCTTGTCCTTGGGTAGGCCTATCCAACCGCCCAAAGTGGGACATCACTGAACCTTGCTGCGGGACACGGCCCGCTCTCTGAACTTGAACATGGGGATAGAACGGTCAATTACAGTTTAAAAGTGTCACATATTATGTAGTCGCCACCAATGTTTACTGTATCCAATACATCTACTGACGTGCCCTTTGTAATGCAGGCAGGCCTATTTAGCCTATTGACTAAACGTAGCCATAACGTGTCGTGCTAGGGTAAGACATGTAGACATGAAGACCAACACTCACCCTTTCCTGAAACTAATAGGCCTATCAATATATTTTTGAACACTTCATAATTGAAAAGAAAGAACATCAAGCAATATCGTGTGTAACACTGCAATGAGCCTAATTATTACGTAGCACGCAAAGCCCTGGCGGGCGTCATTTAGACGTCGAACGTTCCGAACACATAGTTTTTAAAATATTGACATTATTTAATTTCCCTTTAAGTTCACCACTGACGTCAATGTGCTACTAATCAAAACTGCCACCCCACCCTCCGCCACTACTGGGGTACGCACTATGCGTATTCGGCCAACAGGAGGGGCTGCCACTTCCCCATCCCCATCTACATACATGCTCGAATTGCTCTAAGCCTCATTGTAGGTATCCTTTCTGCAAATGGCTCAGTCGTCAGCGTTGGACCTGTCAGGCTAAGAGACGTTTAAAATTAGTGCTGATGAGCAAATAAAGTTTGATCGCCTAGTTACAAAAGACAATTTGCAACCTGGCCTGCATTTCCCCAGTATCTCAACATATAATGTCTATCTTTATTCCTCTACCCAAGGAATAGCACATGCCCATTAGTCACTCTGTGCTCAGCCATCATTCTTTAATTTTGGCCATCCATGTCATTCAGCTGCAATCGTCATTCTGCTGCTGTCGGCTTTACCAGCATACACCCTGGATTCCAAACGGAGTTCTTTCACAAACCACTTTGAATAATTAAAAAAGGCCTTTGAACATTTTGGTCTGGAATGGTTTATTTCATTGTGTGGTAGCATTCCCCAAGCACCACCACACACACACACACACATCCATTACATCTCAAATTGTGAACAATGATGGAAAATATTAGAACTTCAAATTGTAAGCGGCATTTCAAATGAACATAGTTACAAAGCAGTGCAAGGTATAATAACTGAAACAGCATAACCCTCAGTCATAGCAACATGTGTGACTATAAATACAGAACACACTTGAATACAACACGGGAGACATCAATTCTCACACAACGGGAATCAGACCAGTAGTTTTACTCACAATGACGGGGAGTTAGACATGAAATCTGTACCTTCAAGGAAATCACAACCCAATTAGTGCAATAAGGAATCAGACAGGCGAGCGAGAGAGAGAGAGAGAGGGAGGGAGGGAGAGAAAAAAATGGCCACTACTGTTCCACAGGAGCACAGTTAAAGCCGACATTCTGACTGACAAATACAGTTGGGGGGAGGGTGTGCAGACACTATAAACACAGGGATTAAAACCCAGCCAGCATGAATCCAGTTCGCCTCACCCAGGGCCCTCATTGAGGGCTGTGGTCACGTGTGGGCAGGGGGGGTGGGGGGGTGTAGAACAGCGCTGGATAAATCAGCTTTCAGCACTGGAGCTCTGTAACTAAGTGGTTTCTGAGAGATCTCCTCCTCCCCCCCCCCCCCCGTTCTTTCCTTTTTCACTAATGCATTGCTGACATTAACAATGAATGGTTAGAAAGGGAGCAGAACAAATAGCTCGACCCGCTGCCGACCCAGGAACAGGGCTGGGCTAGAAAGGGAAGGCCAATCGGATTCTGATAGCGAGGCGTTGAGTCTGTGCCATCAAGTAGATTGCATTGCGAGTTTGCCCACTGGGATTTGAGAGAGGCTCAGCGATGCTTGTCGCCCGGGTGCACAGGGTTCTGAATTCAGCTGGCTTATTGCTTCCCATGAGAAGAGCAATAACCCACAATGCAGTGCGACTGAAATAGAAAAAAAAAAAAAAAAAAAAAATCACAGCCCATATTCCACTGTGGAGGAAATCGACACCGAGTGCCACAGGACAAGGCAGCAGCATTAGTGAGCTTTTTTTTTACATGGTGCATCAAAGACTACGGTTAACAAAAATATAAGAACATCTCTTTGGAACTCATCAGAAATGAACAGCTACACAAGGAACAGGTACACAAAACTTCTCCCTGAACACTAATCTAAAAAAAAAAACATCTTAAAAGGATTAAAACTAACTGCAACACCTCAAAATTAAAAGATGCTCTAAGTCTACTGTGACTCCCATTTTGGTCGTGTAAGTGCTTGGGCAAAATAGGCAGTGACCGCATGCTGGTTATGTCAGAACAGTAACAGCATATTAAGTAGGTCTCCCCAACTTACATTTTACCTTGTAAGAACCAAAAAAAAAAAAAAACATTAGTCATACATTTTGTAAACATCAAACAGTACACTACGGTACTCTGCTTAATGCACCAATGCTTATAATAACCACCGTTGTATATATAAAACAGAAATACAGAGTTCACAAAGACAGGCGGAGAAGGTGGTAAAGCCAAGAATGCTCTTCACTCTCCAATGTTTTTCTTTTCTACTCAGCCTGAGAGGCCCAGATCCTTTTACAGTCACACAACTTGGTCTGTTCACTTTGATATCCCATAGTAACAGACCATACCAATCAATCCCTGCACTGGATGTGTAGCTTGAAACAGTTTCTAGTAACTGTAGGTAAGTTTGGTCCTGCGGGACCTGTGGGTATCAGGGACCATATCACCATCACACCACATCTCTTCAACTTATTCAAACACAAATACCAAATTAGCATACAAGGGAGCATTTGCAAAGTCTTTGAAGATCAGTGCGTAAATCTTCCAAATGATTGATCTTTCTGTTGATCCATTTTATTTATACATATATAATGTAACTGAAAAAATGGGTAACTTGATATGATGGTGGACCATTTGTACTAGTCTGTAAAGGACTGGGTCACTCTCAAATTCAAGTTAACAATAACTTTTTGTTTGTGTTAGAAAAAAAAACCCATCATGTTATCTGACTTATTTAAACAGCATCTGCAAAAGTCCTGATAATTTGGGGAAGTCCCCAATCCTTTGCAACGAGTCACAAACGAATCTGTGAGTCACCTATACATCCTCTTCTCCACCAGAGGTTCACTGTCCATGGTAATGGTCCTTAGAAGGTTAGTGAATATATTATTCGTTCATGCATAGAGAACAGCGAGAGAAGAACCCGGCTTCACATTTCAAAATGTGAACAGACTTACAGCAGTACATCTGAAACATTTAGAGGTCTTTTGGGTTATGTTTATTTCTTTCTATCTTTCTTCTAATTGTGCAGTTATCTTCAGCTGGTTCTCATCATGTCTGATCATTGTTTTGAAAAATTGGCACAAGCGTGACCATAATCCCCATCCCATGTTTGCACATCTATATCTCTTATAGATGTGCATTAGCTGGGAGAGAGCAAACAGGCTTTCCATTGTCAATGTGCCACGTGTGTCTTATCACAGGCTCGGACAGCCCTGTGTAAACACCACGTGGGACCTACTTCTGGGAGCGTGGCCTTGCCAGGCGCCTCATGAAACAACAAGTCACCGTGGCAATGATGACAACACCCACGAAGAGGGCAGACGACACTCCGATGACTAGAGGTATGAGGAGAAGATCCATGACTAGAGGGAAAGAAGAAAGAAAGAACAGAAGACGATTAAAAGAAAATCTATTTGACATCAGAGAAACAGCACAGTTCAAGGACTTCTGAAGACAAACTTTAAGAATGGGAAATAGTAGTGGGACTCTCACCTCTAGCATACAGGTAGACCCGGACCGCGGGCGACTCTGCTTTGGCTCCGGTGTTGTACCACGCTCCGTTGGGGTCCTGTCCCCACACCGCCGCCTGGCACAGATAGTGCCCCTGGTCCTCTACCCTGGCGGAGTGAATCCTCAGGCGGTAGCAGTCGGGAGCCAGGCGGTCAACGGTCAGCTCGCTTCCGTTGGCGTAGATGCGGGACATGCCGTCGTAGGTCAGCGAGGCCACAATGCGGCCGGAGTCATCGACCATGGGCTTCTCCCCCAGGCCCTCCGGAGACTCCCGCTTCCACAGCCACTGGATCTCAACTTGGGAGGGGCCCATGGTGGTCACGGACACGTTGCAAAGCAGGGCCACTGTGTTTCCTCTCTTCAACAGCGGACCACGAGGCAACTCAGCCACCGCCACCACACTCACATCTGAGGAGGAAGAGGAGGGCGATGGGGTATAATGGAAAGATAGCATTACATTCAAGTCCACTCAGCAGAATAACGCAAATTTAATAAAGATTTATGAAGTTAACGGATGAACTCAATCGATTATACAATTTCCACTGTCTTTTGGAGTTGCCTTGGGCTGCCATTCCAGTCAAACTCTTCTCTGTCTTTGTACCTTTAGTCTTGACGTTGACATTCACTCCCTCAGACCTCTGGGTGACTGTGGCTGGGGCCGAAGGTCCCGGGTTCAGCTTTCCAGCATACACGCTCACTGCGCAGCGGTATACCCCAGCGTCTGACGGATACGTTGCAAACCGACGAAGGGTGTACTTCCCCTCCCCTTCCTTCTCCATGGATGCAGCCCCCTGGCGTCTGGAGTCGTCCCCCCAGCTGACCACACCGTCTGGGCCGATCCGGGCCACCTCCACCTCAACCCCACCTCCAGAAGAGCCGTCGCTGCTTGTCGCACCCCGCCTCATCCACTGCACCAGAAGGGAGGAGCGAGTCCAGGAGCCCACCCCAGACACCTCACAGGTCAGGCTGAGGGGGGAGCCCACCAGCAGCGTCACCTCGCCTTTGGGTGTGGAGCTCACCGTCAGGGAGTCCGCTGGAATGACACAAACATATTAGAAAACACAGATAAGGAGAGGACAGAATATGTTGAAGCATAACTGGATTACAGTATGATAGTCTGCATTTTCATCAAATCTACTTCCATTAAAGTTTTCCAGACCTTACTAGTTGATCGCATACAGGCAAAAAAAGTTTTCCAAATTTCCAAAAAGTTATTGTTGGAAACTCACCTAAATAAAAGTTTGACATACTAAATGAAACTGTATTATAACGAGACTCTCTTTCCATCTGAACAATAGCATACAGAGCATTGTCTATGTACTGTGCATTCTTTATCGCAATCCAGCAAAAGAATTTAAGAACGCACAACTGAATATAGGCTGTTACCACAAAAAGGCACAAAGGAGAAGCATCAGGCCATTGTGCGGTGACACACAGCCCGCACTCGTCTATCAGGGGAGACTTTTAGAGAAGCAGAGCACAGGCTGTCTAATGAGATTAACAATACAGGCAGTGAGGGCCTATATTAAGCTCCGACTTTAGCTGCTCCCATTGTTTTGTGAGCTGAGCAGTTATGCCATTATAGTGAGTGCACCAGGCAGCACAGAGTATACACATAGGGTTCAGAATACACTAAAGGCATGGACTTTGTCCTGTGAGTGAGCCAGATGACACACAGACAGAGGGCCTGATTCACTCACAGGGAGAGGTCAGTGCCCTCTCTGAGCGAGCAAGCAAACAAAATGCCTGTTCCTCATTCAGACATTGGCAAAAGGGGAAAATCTGTGTCAGAGAAATCCATTTTCTCTCCGAAACATGGCAAGCAATGGAAAAGCACATTAAGCCAACTCGTGATCTGCAAGCTGTGGGACTGACCCAAAGGCTGGACAGTCAGGTTGCCCAGCTCCATGGTCCTCTGCGCGATTCTCTGCCACGTGCTGTCTGGGTCCAGGATCCACTGAGCCGCCTCACAGAAGTAAGACCCAGAGTCCTCTGGGGCAAGGGCGCCGATTTTCATCACGTACAGGTCGCCGCTGCTGTCCCCGATCCTCTTTTCAAGCGAGATCTCACCAGCTTGATAGCGCTTTTCATAGAAGCCATTACGACTGGGGGTGACCGCCAGCCCCCGGTCAATGGCGATGATCTCCCGCAGGGTGTTTCCCTGGGCCCCCGGAGGGCCCATGGCAGTCTCCGCACCACCCCGCACGCCGAAGGTGATGGACAGGTGGGTGTGCTGCCGGGACAGAGCGGAGGCTTTGCACGTGAGCTGTAGTTCCGCTCCCTCAGTCATGGGCTGGCCACTTAAAGTGCGGGGGTGGCTGATGAGGAGGGTGTCAGGGATCACTGCCAGAAAATAATAATAATAATAATGCATTTTATTTGTATAGCACACTTTCACATACAAAGATGTCTCAAGGTGCTTGGGGGAAACACAAGATTGATGATTGGCCCCTTAACACCACGTGGCAAATCTAGGATTATAGCTGCCACTGTACAGGAATGTAGGGCTATGTGAAAGTAAACAAATGAAAACACAAATGTATAATGTTTTTTGTGAAACTGAGTAAGCACTACAGAAGCTACACTTTTTAGAAGTAACACAATAAATGACCAAAGCTTGTAGAACTTTCATTCAGCAGTATATATACAGTTGTAAGACAAGCTCACTGTTCTATCAGGGCAGGATTTGTAGAGAGAATTTGGTCCCACCTTTCACCACCACAGAGGCACTGTAGTTGCCTTGGTAACGTGTGTCGGTGCTAGGCGTGTAGCATTCGAAGCGTCCCTGATCATCTTGCCGCAGCCTCTGCACCACAAGCCTGGCTCTGTCCCCCGAGTCTCTCTCCACCCGGATCTCTCCTGAGCGCACCCTCGTCTGGAAAGGGGCGTAGGGGAAGCCCTGGTCCCGCGTGGAGATCACCCCGATCTGATGACCACCTGTGTCGGTCCGGTATTGGAACCACTCAAAGTCTTGTGTACGCGAGCCTTCATAACCGGTCACAGCGCAGGGCAGAGTCAAGGGGAACCCTGCTACACGGTACAATGGGCCAGTGGGAACAATCACCTCGCGGCACAATACATAGTGGATTACTGAAAGAGAGAGAGGGGGGGACAACACACCAGTCAATACCCGCTTAGAAAATTGGGTTAATCAAAAGAGATCAATGAGAGAGCCCATCATGGGAAAGGCCCAGGGCATTGTCAGTGAACACGGTAACTACAACTTTTGCTCAAACAAATCTGAATGCTCAAGCAGCATCTGAATATCTGGAATCAGTGAAACAGACCAATGCATGTAGCCAAACAATGACACCTGTGGCTAACCGGATGCACTCTGGTGCCATTCATAGAATACTCTCAGACTTCATTCTAGAATTATACAAGGTGAAATCCTCTAGGCTAGTCAGGGTCATAAGGACTGCCACTCAAGCCCCTCAGCAGTGTCAACATAACTGTTCATTTCAACAAGACCTGTATCCCCCCCCCAACACATTTGTGACATACATAAATAGATCACAAGACTGATAGGAAGAAAGGTACAAAAGCAATATGGGCTGCCCCTTCAGATGAAGTTTTTGCTCCGTGATTGGCAAGTAAAATTAGTAAAACTCCAATAAATGCCGGTCA
Organism: Sprattus sprattus; assembly: GCF_963457725.1. Taxonomy (NCBI): domain Eukaryota; kingdom Metazoa; phylum Chordata; class Actinopteri; order Clupeiformes; family Clupeidae; genus Sprattus; species Sprattus sprattus. The sequence continues at coordinate 26,258,191 of NC_137908.1, read as the reverse complement.
AAAATATCCATAAAAATTGTGCAAACAAAACATAAAATGTACCCTTAAACAAGAAGTTTGTTCTATAGAAGTAGTTCCATATCTTACTTAAAATATAAGTAATAATCTTGTATTGTCGCTAGATAGCCTATCAAGCTGTCCATCTTAGGATGACATCCTTTTGTCTAGGTATAGCCTGGACAACATTATAGACCTACTACAGCCTACATTATATTGGTTTTTGTTCTATAAATGAACTGTATTTGACAGAGGACAGGTGTGGGTCAAAATATTGCATTTCAGTCTCGTACAATCTCTTTGTAAAATACAAATTACGATCCGGTTCTCCCCTATTATGTCCATCCATGTCAGCATCACTGTAACTTCCAATCTAACACTAAAGTGTTGGCTCCCTTGCAAATCACAATGCCCCTCAGTCATGCACTCTGCAAATGGCCTTTTTAGGTAGCTTGCTAGTTTTAGACCCAAACTCCATAATGCAGCAGTTACAATATACACTGATTTACACAACATGAAGAATTTTACTGGTGATGTTAAATATGAGGTGTGAGGTATGAGGCGCTGAGACTGAAACTGTGAACAACTGAGAAACACACGTGAGCAAAAAGTGTGACTACTATCCCCAGTGCTTTCTCCACAGATCAATGACAGGGGACAGTACAGTGGTGGGGTTAACCAAAATCAACTAGGCTGTTCTGTTGCCATGACAGCAGACAGTGTCCATCTTTTTACCTCAGTTGTATCACATGCATTTTCAACAATTTACAAACACATAAAAGGAGCCCAAGGCAACATTAGGGCATCAAAATGGAAATATTCTGGATAAGACCATCTTTATGATTTTGACACAGGCACAGGATTCGAGTCAGTAACGGATTCCCGTCGGCAATTCTCTCCCCACCGGCGGTGCTGGCAGCGTGATTTTCTATCAGTTCTCACCACACAACGACGTCTCATCTTTGCTCCTTGAATGTCGATATGTAATGGTTTGGTGTTATTGAAACTTACTATGTGTCAAAAAGACTAGAAATTGAACGATTGAACGTTAATGTTGCCTCGGGCGCCTTTAAGTAAAGCCAAGCTTTTGAACAATTAATAGCCAAATGCAGGGTTGGGGAGTAGTGGGCTACATGTAATTAAACAAGTAGTTTAACTACATTTTAGACAAGTAGCCTAGAGATTACTTTTTAGTGTAGTTTTTTGTGTACCAACTCAGCGTTGTCTAGACTGAAATATAATATATAATATAATATAATATATCCTTGCAATTTTGTCCTCGTCAAAAGCCTAGATGGGACTGTTTTGTTTAGGACAGGTTTAAGTCTGTCAGCTCACATGTGAAAATCATTTTGCTGTTACCTCCACCAAGGAGGTGTTTTTGCTGCCATTGGTTGGTCTGACTGTCAGCAAGATTACTCAGAAACTACCAGGAAGATTTTCACGAAACTTGGTGGAAGGCTTTAGCATGGGCCAAGGAAGAACTAATTCAGGTTTGGGGTGGATTCACTAATTATTGTTCACTTTCGTTAACATAACAAGATAGGTCATCTGGCCTTGGTATGTATACTATTGTCAATTTTTTTTTTTGTACATTGTCAAAGTACTTTAACCATTTTTTTTCTCAGCAGCTTTGTCCACCAAACCAGATATGTTCCTAGGGTTGCTTTGTGACAGTATGTCACAACTTCCTTTTAAATGGAAATAGGACATGGCGAGACACAGATTTCCTGGTATGAGAACAAACACTTCCCTACCATGACGTTTCAAGCTAAATACTTTAAGCATGGATCTTGGAGAGGAAACAGCTTCTGGCTAAATTACTAAAAACGAAAACCCTCACAAATGTGTAAGGAGACGCCTTGTTCATACTGACATAGAGCCTACAGCCATCCATCATCTACCTGAACGGAATTCACCTGGACATGATGCATGATGACCAAAAGTGCCAGACACACCTTGCTAGACAATGACAACAGTTTGTATCTGACTACTGACTAGCATGACTTGAAAAACTAGAACAGGTTTCACCAAATTTCCCTCTTTCCCACGCAAGACTACGCAACAACACGGCGTCATAGGAACACACCCTCAGATAATGACATGAGAGTCTGGAACAGAGCTTAAGCGGATCAAGCAATAATTAACGCGAAGCTTGGTTAGTATCAGGCTACTGAGAAAAAACATCAGTTCATTCACGCATTTTAAAATCCATGAGAAGTCCGTGATGCGTCTTTGGAATCCAGAAGATGCTTGAAAAAAATGGGCCTACTGGGTTGTAAAGAATCATTTTTGGAGGGGGCTTTTAACTCTGGCAAGCCACCAATTGAAACTGTATCGCTGTTCTTCCACTGTTTATGCAAAATGGTTATTACATTTTTTTTGTATGGGGCGGCTGGGAGATGTGATTTAGCATGCACCACTGAGGACACCCTGAAGGACTGCCACCGAATCAATGAGAATTCTTTAAATCCAACTCTGGGTATCCCAGCTACAACGCAAGCACATACACCATCGGTGAAGGAAATCACTAATCCCATATGGTAGTTACAGGGATAACGTGACGGCATGCTAGCTTTATTGTACGCACCAATGGGTTTGAAGTGTGACAGATGGACGTGGTTGAGTGTATTAAAACATTAACACTCACCCCACTGTAAACAGATGAATGCTATCCGCCACGGTGCCATCCCGATACAAGCCGCGTTTGGTCAAATAAGTGGTTGGTTGCAGATATCGCTAGCTAGTTGGCTCAATGCGGTTTAATGCATCAAGCATGTTCCCTTAACAATTCTTTCACACATCCGAAAGAATACAAAAATGCAGGGGAAAAGGAACCGGGATGTGGCTGCAAGTTGCAAATTGTAGTCGAATTCGGATGAAGGAGATGCGCACGAGCTGTCTATCCACCGATGATTGGCATAACGTTATTGAATTAAATAATTCAAAGTAGTCTTCCCCCTGATCCATAAAAACGCGGAACTATAATTTATGATTCGTATTCATCTAGTCTATTTAAAACCTTGTAATAGCAAGCTATAATTGCATGCTGTCTCGCCTGCACGTTTCCGCGATCCAGCCACACTGTTCTACAGACTCGGTAGGATACTGAGAGAGGAGGAGGGTGAAGAGGGAGGGCGGAAGGAGGCATTATCCGTGCCCGTGTCTGTTTGAAAACCACACAGAGATCCAATTGGGCTAGAAACAATCGCTTTTAAAAGCAACCAATGAGAGTTCAATGTGTGACAAAGCGCTGAGCACAACATCATCAATTCCCATGTCAACGACAAGTATCTAGGCCAACCACGCCTCCTTATATTTACTACAGTTTCCCTAAAACGCTATTATTTATATCATAAAAGGCTTTTGTTTGTCTCATCATGTGAATGGAGAAAATGCAGTGATTAATGCATATAAATGGCTAATTGTGCATATCTTGCTAGTCAGCCAGTAGACATTACAATTTTTACTATATTTTATGAAGGACTGTGCGATTTTAGGCCCATGTTTGCCTTCTTGACTGTGCATGTTTGTGAACTTGATGTAGGCCTGGAAGATTTAGTGACACACCTGGGTAAGTAAACTCAGAGTAAGTGGTACACCTCCTTATAGAACAACCCTATAGCTGGAACAAGAAACCTACACAACCAACTACAGATCAAAGTTTATACAGTCAGTGCCTAGAAGGGATAGCTAGCTTAAAGCCCCATTATGTGAAAATTGGTATTTTTTGCTACTGAGCTCACTTAAACATATGGATTGTATTTCACTTTTACACGACTGTCGTAAATGCAGATTGGGCTTTGAGACTGTGTGAAAATGGCCAGAGTTGATGTGGGACGATGTGGGATGTAGGCTGGTTTGGAGCGGGTTTTGCAGTATAGGAAAACATACGGCGCAGGACATAGTGGCTTCTTAGCAAAAATAACTTTATTAACACCGGGTATCACCCCAAAACAGATGTAGCCTACCTCTCACCGCTCTCTCGCCGCTCTCTCGCCGCTCTCTCACCGCTCTCTCGCCGCTCTCTCGCCGCTCTCTCACCGCATGTTCACTTTGTCTCCCCTCACTAGACAGTGAGGCACACCTTATATAAGGCCGCCCATTGGGCTATATTGGTCCAATTTGTGTCAATTGGACCCCTCCACAGATGTGGGGGAACCCAGACCCAACCATTCTGGTAGGGGAGTCCAGTCCTTCTTCCCTTTTGGGCCATGTTGAGAAGGGGGAGAGATTTCACCTTCTTCCACAATGGCACATGTGTATTTGTTGACAAGCTCAAAGATATGAAACCGGCAAAGACAACATCACAAGCCAAAGAAGCATGTCAAGGTTTTACACAAATATGACTCAGCCTAGTTTTATTTATTGTGACATCTTAGATGTATGCCAACATAACCAAAATAACTGGTTTGGTAAGCAGCAGCATGCCAAATTACCCAATGTGCTAATTTGGGTCGGGGTAAACTTTCTCCACAAAAACAGCATTGGAAAAGGACTTGGGGAGCTCAAAAATAATGCTGATCACTGCCTTTTTTACATAGTACTTTATCCAAAGTTCTTTTCTGAATGAAGGTGAAATGTTATGATCATCATGATTGGATAACTTTACTTGGTTCTGAATAAATGAATGTGGCGTGCCAGATTGTTCCATTGTTTCTCAACAGGTTGTATTTGTTAATACTGTCCCGTCTCTCAAGTGATTGTTAGCACTGTTACAAAGGCTGCTCCACCAGCTGCATCCAGCTGTGCACCCCTCTGTGCTAGCCACTCACGGGACCTGGGGTGATAGCGGGATCAGTTGATCCCAGGCTTCCGTGGTGGTCGTAAACAGTGAGATTCACTGGCCATTTGGTCACTGGCCATTACTCTCTTGAGGGAGATGAGGGATGGAAACCATCAAGCCCTGAGGGAGATGAGGGAGAACAACATGCAGTTCAGGAGGGATATACTGCAGATGTTGCAAGCCCTCTCACCGTGTGCTTCAGATGCACCACCAGCTCAATCCACCAGCTTCGCTGCTCCACCATCAGGACGACTCCACGTTGCAGACAGTGGGGTATCCAAGGCCAGTCTTCAGGTCCCTGACTTCTCGTCCACGCCGCTGCCAACAGGTCAGGCATTCATTCAGCCAGTGGAGGACCTACAAGGTGTGCCATGGCCTGCGTCCGCTGGTGGTCCAACCAGATGATGACACGTTCCCGCCACCACCTCCACCAGTGTCATACCACGACATGGTCAGTGCAGCAGAGCAGAGATCGCCATGTCAGGTGTCACGCCCACATCATTCGCCGCCACAGCTTGTGGCTGTCCTGACTGACCATATGCAGAGCATGCATATGGGTCCAGGGTACAGCCCGTCTGCTCACGCACCGACATTTGAGGTGCCAACACAGCAGGATGATGTGCCATTCATCATGTCCAGAGCACCGCTGGAAGAGCCACCTGACCGCCAGAGGGGCGCCAGGGGGAATCAGAGCCCAGCCTCGCCTGTTAAGGCAGTGGAATCCATCAAGCCGATACAGCATCCACCACGGAAACCAGCGCAGCCTGAATCTGGCACTCCGAACCATCCGTCAGGACATCAGGTCTGTGCCAGGGAGGTCAGTCAACTTCTCTGTTGCATCAGCCAGTCAACCTCAGAAGCGGTTCAGGATAGAGCAAGCTTTCACCTCAACAGAGCTAGGCTTATCCACCCACTCATACCCAGTCAAAGCCCTGCAGAAGGCCTATCATCACCTCAGAGGTCTTCCTCTGCAGTCATTCAGTCAGGCCCAATCGCTGCTCCACATTGGGTCTGACTACCCTCATCTCATCACCCCAGTTGAGCGGGTGCTACTCGGCCCACCAGTTGGACCGGCTGCACTGAAGACACGCCTCGGTTGGACACTGCAAGGCCCTGCCAAGGTCCTCTTGCATCAGTCCTCCACCCCTCAGTGTCTACTTACTGGGACTCATCCTCCAACTGTTCAGCTGCTCCAACATATGGCTCAGCCCTGGCAGATGGATGTCCTGCCCTCCCTGAATGTGAAGCACATCACACGGTCGAAGCAGGACACAGCCGCTGTCAGGTCACAGGAGGAGAAAACCATCAGAGTGTAGGTGGATCGCCTGCCACTTCAAGCACTCCAACAGTCCGTCCTTGGCCACCAGTGTGGCACTGGGAAACGGCTGTGTCAGGAGTCCATCCGTGCAGAGGCACGCATCAAAGACAGCAAGAAGAGGAAGAAGCCTTAACAGCCAGCAGGTAGAGATGAACCATTCCTCCATGAGCCTGCTGACCTGCGGAAGTCATCCTTCTGTGGTAACGTCTCTGTGACCTCTGCTCAGTCTCATCCAGATGCAGGGGGTTTCAGCAGCTACCAAGGGCTGCTGGAGGGCTCTATCAGAGCATGTCATGGGGCGGCCACACCCACAGACCCCACAGCAGGGGACGTCAGGCAAGCTGAGCTTGCTCTCCTCCGGACAGTCCAGAGAGACTGCTTCCTGGAGGAATTAATTCTTCTTTCCACAGGGAAACCTGTCTCTGCAGCCAACAGACTGCACACGTTGGCTCCAGAGTTCGGCACAAAGGCCCAGCTGATCCGTGTGGGGGGGGCGGCTCCGCAGGTGTGAATCCCTGGAGGAAGACGCATTGCACCCCATAGTGCTGGATCCTCATCACCCCATCACAAAGCTCATCATTCAGGATGGTAACAGCCGGCTCATGCATCCAGGCCTGGAGAGGGTGTTTGCTGAGCTAAGGGGACGGTTCTGGATCTTGAGGGGGAGAGACGCCGTCAGGAAGCACCAGCACGGCTGTGCTGAGTGCCGAGGTTGGCGCCGCAGCCCAGTCATTCCCAAATGGCTGACCCACTTTCACCCTTCAGGTTGCGGCTTTCCAGGCCGCATTCTTCTTCAGCAGGGGTGGTTGCATCGAACCATACCCCCTTAGCATACGGACAGCGCAGATCCAGGTCATGGACCGGACCTACACGCGGCCCGTTGCCATCAGACTCCCATCATCAACACAGGATGCAACTGGCTGGAGTCACTGGAAAGAACTCTGCTACGCAACACTGCTAAGTTGGGGCGGCTGTTACAAAGGCTGCTCCACCAGCTGCATCCAGCTGTGCACCCCACTGTGCTTGCCACTCACGGGACCTGGGGTGATAGCTGGGTCAGCCTATCAGTTGATTGCCCTCCCCTTCCCGCCCTCCTCTGACCATTTTGTGGGTCAAGAGCAGAGCTGGAGAGAGGAGCATCAGGGAGTTTGTTGGACAATTAATTTGCGATCATTCACTTGCCGTGCGTCATTGAGATAGTGAGTGTTTGCTATATGTGTTATTCAACATCTTTTCATGTCTTCACTTTGTGTGTGTGTTCAATAAACATCAGTCATCATTGGACCTTTGGCATCCATTCTTGTTCTGACCGGACAGACCTGTGGAGATTGTCACCTATTTCAGTTTATCAGCTATACAGTCCTTTGTGGGATTCAATCAATATCCCCTATCTTATAAGCACAATACTATAATATTCTTCAAAAATGACTTGGGGTCTTGTTGAACTGAAATTGTTGACAGTGAAATAAATGGCACTCAAGTTACCTGAAAATGATATTCAGTTAGTTGGAGACATGCTATAATCTGGTATGGTGATAAATTACTGAATGAACGAGATAAAGTAAAAAGCTTATTTGGAAATAAGGACTATACTTCCAGGATATCATTTAATATTGACAACATAACTAGGTATTTTGACTTGACTTGGCAAACCGTGACAAATGGACATGCATTTTGATGGCACTGACATATTCACTGACATAATTATTCCATTTTGAGAACCAGACAAACCATTTTGAATGAGTTGCAGGCTTTAATCCATTGTGGGGTGCTGTTTGTATTACAATACATGCACTGTTTTGAAAATGTTAAGGATGATTCGGAAATGTACCAAAGCAACAGATGAAAACTGTAAATGCCACAATATCTTGAGTCTCTGCGTGAGTGATATAGGCTTGCTATTTCCTCCTGGGAAGTTGATCTGTCCGTTGTTGTCTGTTGTGATGACATTCAAATGACAGCTTGTGCACTCATGTCAACAAAAACAGTTTTGAAAGGCCAAAGTGAAAATGACTACTATTTATAAACACTATTTGGGACATCTTATTTTAGATACTCCACGAAATGCATAATCTCTGGTCTAACGGTCTAACAGTCTAATCTCTATGCTCAAAACAACTTGTCAGTTGACTTTTACAAATCAGCATGTTATGAGACTTCCGAAAATAACTTTGCCATTTGATCAAGTCCAGAAAAAAAATAGCTAGTGTTCAGCATTATTTATGCACCACACATTTTCCAAATGCTGTAAGGTTATTTGCTGTTTAGATTGACCCAAATGACATTCTGTATGTAATTTGGCATTCTGCTTCTCACAGTATAAAACCCTTCTAATTCTCATGAATGGGATTCATGTGGATCATTTTGAGGAGGGTAGGATTTTGTGTTTTGTTACTGTAAACCCAATGATGAAAATATGATTCAGGATATTGTTGCCTGTGTCACACTGTTACCGCACTGGATTTTCCCTCATGCTGGCCTGGCACGTCGTGGCTTGGTGGCAAATTGAATCAATTCAATTGAATCAATCCTCATCCATCACATGTAGACAATCAAGGTTTGAATGGCAAGTACACACTACTACAGTAAAAGGGACACAAATCAAAGGAGTCAACATGGTGCTCACTTGTCCTCGTCCTCTCACATTGTTTCTTCTATCCATTCTCAGACTTTCTCCTTCCCACCT
>NC_137908.1:26131904-26244404 GCF_963457725.1 Sprattus sprattus | reverse complement strand
AATGTGTTTTTGAATAGAATGTGTGTGTGTGTGTGTGTGTGTGTGTGTGTGTGTGTGTGTGTGTGTGTGTGTGTGTGTTTGTGTATGTGTGATATGTTTCCATATGTGTTTTCATTTGCAAACACTAACTCCCGTACACACACACTCCTACAGACATGTGCAAATGCACATATACACACAAACAGACGCGCATACGCACACGCACACACACACACACACAAACACAAACACGCATATTACCGCATTGCACATACACTCACAGATACACACACACACCGACACACACCGACACACACCGACACACACACATACACACACACACACAATCACACACTCCACAATGCAGTGAGTATGTGTCATCAGTGTGGTGGTGGTGGAAGGGGGAGGGGGTCTTACACTGGGAGACAGACGCCAGGCTAGGTTTGGAACAGATTCTAGGGAGGACTGTGGTTGTGCCGGAGTGTGGAGGGGCTCTGGGGGAGGAAGGGAGAGAGAGAGAGAGAGAGAGAGAGAGAGAGAGAGAGAGAGAGAGAGAGAGAGAGAGATGTAAATAGAGGAGAGAATGGAGAGGTGGAAAGAGTATGAACAGTTAGTAGGAGAACAGGAGGTTGGAGAAATTGTGCGTGTGTTAATGTAATGGTGTCTGTCAATGTATGTCAGTGTTTGTGATTGCATATCCCTGTACATCTTTGCGTGTGTGTGTGTGTATGTGTCCATTGTCCATGAGTGTGCCTGGACTTGTGTGTTTGATTGAATGTGGTGGGTGTGTGGTTACTTCTGCATATGTGTGCGTGTGCATTTATCTGCATGGGCATATAGGATTTATTGTATGTGTGTATCTGTGTGTATGTATGGTTAAATGTGTAAGCGTGCATGTGTGTGTGTGTGTGTGAGCACACACTCTGGAAGGATGGCGGGGAGGGGAGTGGAAGGGAGGGGAGGGGAGGGCACTCATTAGGCAGTGCGAGATTGGAGCCCCAGTGGTTCGCTCGCATTCAACCACAGGAGCCTTTGATGAGGGCAGAATCCTCAAGCTCAATCAGTCCCACATGAGTCCAACTGAGGGAGAGAGAGAGACAGAGACAGAGGAGGAGGGGGACGGAGGGAGGGAGAGAATGAGCGGAGGAAAGAGGAGATGGGATGACGGAAGATGAAGGACAGGAGAGGAGGGGAGATGAGGGGAGAAAAGCAGTAAGGGAAAGCAGTTGGGAAAAGTGAGGAGTTAAAAGTGTTATAAGAATATAAAGTGATATTATCAATGATATAAGAAAATGAAATTAGGAAATAACTGTGAGACTATTGAGGCATTCTAAGGAGGGAAGCGTGCATGTTTGCTTTGCTGGGCAAATCCATATCTCTCTCTCTCTCTCTCTCTCTCTCTCTCTGGTGTGTGCGATAACTCTTACTGAATGTATGCTACGTTGGTGTGAGACAGTGTGTGTTGGCAGGCATATGTCATCCGTGTATACATATGTATGTGGGTGCTTTTGCATATGTGTGTGTCTCTGTATGTGTCTGTGTATGTGGTGTGTGTGTGTCTGTGTGTGTGTGCATTTGTGTGTATACATGTGGTGTGTGTATTTGTGTGTATACATGTGGTGTGTGTGTGTGTGTGTGTATATTTGTGTGTATACATGTGGTGTGTGTGTGTGTGTGTGTGTATTTGTGTGTATATGTGTGGTGTGTGTGTGCATGTGCCTGGCGTGTGCCATGGCGTCACAGTGCTGGCTGAATGTGGCAGCCATTAGTGGTTCCCCTTTTCTCTCGCTCCGAGTGTAAGCGTGCGTTTGTATGGGTATGAATGTGTGTGTGTGTGTGTGTGTGTGTGTGTGTGTGTGTGTGTGTGTGTGTGTGTGTGTGTGTGTGTGTGTGTGTGTGTGTGTGTGTGTGTGTGTGTGTGTGTGTGTGTGCTAAGATCCATCATTACCCCATTAGTCGGAGGAAGGCAAAGAACTCTCCACCCCTCTTCCTCTTCTCTCGCTTTCTTTTTTTTTCTCTCCAAAAGTTGGCGTACTGCAGGAAGCAATTAATTGCCTGACTCGTTAAGGGCATAATTAGCAAGCATTTAACTAAATCAAAACATCTCGGTGGCGTTGAGCTCAGCTCCAGTTGATTCAGCCTACTGTTTTCTTTAGTCCTGACGTGCATCCATTTCTGACTCTCTGCCAGTGTGAAGACATTCACGGTAGGGTTTGGGAATGCCATTAGAAACGTTAGGGTTTGGGAATGACATTAGAAAGGAATTTCTTTGAATGAACCCAGCTCAGCTGAATAGGATAAGCATTTAGTGCTTTCATCAGAGGTCCGTGATAAATGTCGGATTTTAGAGACGCCGTTTTGCAGAGGTGAGAAGTGATGGAACAGTTATGAAAACATCGTCAGTGTTTATCGGAGCTAGCCATGGGTAAGGTTTTGGATTCGAACAGCGGCTCTATCATCGTGCCCTTGCATGTATTCCTCATGCCCCTTAGCAAAATGATGTCTTTGAGGTTGCTTTATTGGTTTCCTTAATTGGTGCCAGTTTCCATTTTTGCTTCCAAAAATAATTACAGTGCATTTACTCTTTTTTTGTGTGTGCATCTGTGTTTTTTATTCATGTGTGAGGGCTTGTGTGTGTCTGTGTATGTGTGTGTGTGTGATTGTGTATAATATGTGTTTGCTCTTTTGAAAATGCGTGTACAGTGCGAGTGTGAAGACTAAGACCTAGAGGCCGCTCAGAACTGCAAAACAACTGACTTAAGGTGGGTGAAGAAAACAGAGCATCACAGCCTAAATATAGCACTGACTTAGACAAAAACACCCAAACCTTTTGCGCCCACAAGAGATCACAAAAGCCATTTAGCGGCAGAGACGAGGCAGAGGGAAGAAATCTTTTAGATAAACACACGTGTTGGGGCTGTTGAGAAAATAAACAAACGGAGGAGAAAAGACAGGAAAATAAATTGAGAAAGAGAGAACAAAAGTCATAGAAGGTCAGAGTGGCCACACTACAACACGCTTGCCCTCCCATGGCAAACCCACAAGAGCGGTCAGCTGTGAAAACGCAGTAAATTAACTATTATTTCCCAGAAATGGTATATGTCTTTATTATGGCAGAACATGAAAAATAAGTTGTCAGATGATGAGCTGACTTCCATCGTGTTTGTCTGTGCGACTCTGGCGTATCAGGGTCTGTGTCTGGGGCCAGAGAGTGGGGATGTGTGCCAAACGAGAGCGGCCCCAGAAAATAAACTAAGAGCAGGAGTCAAAGGAAGGAAAACAAGGGCTCAGTCCAGAGGCCAAACCAAATGGGTACAGTTAAGCTCAGGTAACAGTCTGTACACGTCACTCAGACTCACTGTCTCTCCCTCTCTCTCTCTCTCTCCCTCCCTCTCTCTCTCTCTTTATCTCTCTCTCTCCCTCCATCTCGCCCTCTTTCTCTCTCTCTCTTTCTCTCCCTCTCTGTCTCTCTCTCTCTCCCTCTCTATATATCTCCCTCTGGCTCTCTTTCTCTCCCTCTCTCTTTTTCTCTCTCTTTCTCCCTCCCTCTCGCTCTCTTTCTCTCTCTATCTCTTACACACATACACATTTCTCTTGGTCTATATCTTTCCCTCCCTTTCCTTCTCGTGGTATTGGTCAGCAATTGACTTTTGGGTGGAGTTGAGTGAAAGCACACCACATGAGCGCGTAGACACACACACACAAACACAAACACTCATACACACACAGACACAAACACACAGACACACACACGCGTGCACTTGTACACACACAAACACAATCGTACAGCTTTTTCCAGTGAATGTGATAATTGCATACTGTCTCCATCGCACAACAGAGCACTGACACAAATGGAGTGCAATCTTGCTCTCTTTCAAAGCCTCTGAGCATGTTTCAACATAAAGTCACTTCTGGTTGGTTGTCATCCATACTGCAGTGGAGAGGAGATGGCACAGTGGGTAAAATCAAGTTTACGGTAGAATATACACTCTTCACCGTCGTGTCCCTTTTCAAGTATGTGTTCTGTGTGATTTGGTGGCAGACAATGTTTTCTTGTGTGTGGGTGTCAAAGGGCGGACAATATGTGTGCGTGTGTTTATAGGTGTGCCTGAGAGTTCCCTCACATTGGTGTGGGGTGTGTGTGAGTTTGTGTGTGTGTGAGTTTGTGTGTGTTTGTGTGTGTGTGTGTGTGTGTGTGTGTGTGTGTGTGTGTGTGTGTGTGTGTGTCTGACTGTGCATATATTTGTTCATGCATGTGTGTGTTTGTGTTTGTGTGTGTGCAAGTGTGCGTTGGCAGTCCATGGCTCCATTGTGCAGCCTTTGACCACAGTCCCTCCACGCACCCCACGCACCCCACGCGTCCCCCCCCCCACTCTCCACAACAAAGGCCAATTAAACGCCGCTGCCTTGCAAGCCGGGAAGCTGACCGCCAGCCGCACTTCCACAAACAGGCAGATCTGTTTAAAACCGACGGGAGAAGCAATAAAACACAACCTAGCGAGAGGCCTCCCCTCTGCTGATTTGAACCAGAAGCTCTCTGGATTCGCCCAGTGACTCCTCTCTAACCCCCACCCTCCTTCGCCCACTTTCCACATTAGCTGAGCATTAGCATCATTTGTTTGGGTAGCGCCTATAATCTTTAGCTTTAAAAAATTAACCGAACCGTAATGGCGGCACATGTTAAAAGCACATTGCGGTCGAGTGGAAGGGGTGGAGTGGACGTTGTTTTTGCCTGCATCCATTTGCTGAACGGAACTGAAAATTTGCCCTACATTTGGGATGTGACCCCAGAGCAGGTGTTCCGTAGATCTGTGCGGAGGTTTGCATCTGGTAGCTCGACGTACATAACGTTATACATGCAATTAGCCACCTGACACCCACATCAGCTCATACCATCCCTGTAGCCAAAGATCATGTAGATGGAGCCACGTGCCGTGCAGGGGCCATGGAAGCCCTGTAGGGCGCGGTTGGCGGCTAGGGTGCACTATCACCACAGTCCAGCAGGGGGTGATGGTGCGAACGTGTTGAAAGGGGGGGTCGGAGAGAAAGGGCGGGCGGGCGTGAGGGTGCAGGGTGGAGAGGCGGTGGTATTGGCCGCCCGTGGTGGATCTGGTCAGGCTGACTGGAGCCCTTGGGCGCTGGCACAGGGCGAGGGCGTCCGGGAGGGGCCCCCTCAAAAGCCATCTCAGAGGGGCCACACCCACACAGGCCCATTACGGTGGGGGCCGCACTCAGCTCTCAGGCTCTACGCTTCCCCGAGCAGGCTGCCATTTTTAGAGTCGACACATGCAGACCGCGCTCTGTGGCTTTCGAGTCGGGGGGGATGTAGGGGAAGGGAAGGAAAGGGTTTTTCAGTGTTTTTTTTTTTTTCAGGGCAAGTGCCGTGGATGTTCGCCGGAGTTCGAGCTTGCGTTTGTCCTTTCTCAGCGTGCAACATTTCATAAGCAAGCACACTCTATGCCTCAATGTTACCTCAGTGAAAGTGTATTTCCACCTAATGTTTTTATATCTATTTTTTACTAGTCTTTTTTTATCCCAAGCCCATCTGAAATCAAAACTAAATTGAAAGGTGTTAAGTGTTTTATGCCTTAAGCCAAATGTTTTTTGACCCTTAAAGATACTTTTTTTTCGAACATTTTCACCTAGAGCTATTTCCTTCCTGCTTCCCCGGGCATGCGGGCGAGCCATTGGGTGGTCCAGGGAGGAGAACTCCTGTGAGTTGCCTTCAACTCACATATGGTGTGGCTTGGACTTTTCTGTTTTGTTTGGGGCTTTTCAAGTAATAGAGTTTCCTTTAGGTACAACATGCTTATTTGACTTAGATGTGATACATATCTATTTTCCCTCTCTCTTTCCCTCCCCAGACTCTCTTACTTCTTTTTAGTTTTCTTTCTTTCCTTCCCTTCTGATTTTTTTCTGTTCTCTGTCTCCCTGTTTTGTTTTGTTTATTTCGTTGTTGACACACTTTCTCTTTTGTTGATACTGGCTCCAAGCATTTCAGCGCACTATATAGCCTCAGGAACTCCCTGCTCCATAGCCATCTCACGGAGCGTAGCCTACATCCGTGACTCGGCCACAGCCTCACAGAAGCTCTACAGCACTGACAAACTCTCCCCATAACACACTGCTCGTCCATCTCCACCCTCTTGCCAGAACGCCACAGGAGCCCACGACTCGCTCAGTGTTATCGCCCCTGACGCCACCGCTCAGATATGCGCTGGAGGAGATGTGAGAACACGTGTTCATCCCGACCCTGCTTTAGACTCCTGCTCCCCCTCCCAGCGAGAGAGGCAGCGCGAGTCGCACTTAAATAAACTCTATAGTTTCCCACTCCCAAACCACATGACCATGGCCCTAACTTCAAATACAAAGCTCTGGACAATTCAATCTTTTCAAAACAAGAAATGGGAAGGAGAAGGATAGTGGCCTCCTTCAGTGAGTGAGAGACCACAGACCTGGCCAACCCGCTCCAGTGCACTCAGCTCAACAACGCATCCAGTCGGCTAGAAGAATAATATGCCTGTGTGGAGAGGCATAGCACTCAGAGGATTGTGACAGCTGCTGAAAAATCCCTCAATTTCAGAGAGAGGCCCACATTCATTGGGCTATATGGAATTAATTTCCATCCAAACCCAAATCGAGGGTAAGGGTATGAACACGATGTGCCAATCCGTCTCGGGTTTCGCCGGCTACTTTTATAGTAGTTAGCAACAATGTAGTTGCCATAAATGGGTTTGAATGTCATTGCAGCACAGAAAATGTCTTGAATGGTTTTCTAGTAGAAAAAAAGCATGTTTGCTGATTTAAATCTAAGGCATAGACTCATCCATTGATTTTTCTCTTCACAAACTTGGCTTGCCTTAATAACTGAGTGTTGAAACAATTAACCTGGAAACCTGATGTCCCATATTTATAGATCCCCCTGACAAGGATTTAATTGTAGCCATACTGCTAATGCCTCACCATACCAAAGTCGTCACAAGAAAGGGAACCCCGACTGATGCCCCCCCATCCCCACATCATTACCATCAGAGGATAGAAATGAATCTGCGACCAAACCTCAGGAGTGTGGGTGCGAGTGGGAGCACCAGGCGCCCGGATGTAAGGTGGGCCCGCACCCACAAAGCTGCCAGGCTCTTGGGTTACCCGTCCGTCCTGAAGAGGCCCAATAAAAAGTCAACACGGCAGATCAAATGGCAGCTAATTGCTCCAAGGTATTGAACTGATAATGTTGCACATGAAAGAACACTTCCCTTTGTACACGTGTGCAGATACACCCAAACACACACACACACACACACACAGACAAACACACGGAAACACACACCACATCATACCCAATCATCCAGACACACACACACTCACACACCACACCATCTCCCTTCCTCCCACAAAAACACACACACAGACACACACTAACACACACACACACAAACACACAAGTACACACAAACATACACACAAAGTCTTTAGACCACTGCCTCTGCATATGCCGCAAACCCCTTCCCTCTTTAAAGCCAAAGTGCTTTTTCTTGTGGTTGTTCATACTTCTCTCTTGCTTGCATCCATGCTCCCCCATTCTTTCCCTGCATCGCTCCGAGCTGGGCCCGTTTCATGGAGACTTGTGGAGGGTTTCATCAGGTTTTAATGATGTCTTACTCACAGACGGGTGCCGGCTGCGGTGACTAGACCCCGGTGATTGCCCCCAGTGGTGCTAATTGCCCTCCTGGGGAGTCACGGAGATTACAGAACAATCCCATTCTTGTATACATAGAAAAGGGCGTACTGTATTTTTGAAGGTGTACTGAATTAAAACACTAAAATGGAGATTTTGTGTTCTGTGAGAGAGCATGACCTCCCAGGAGTAAACCAAAACATGGCACAGCAAGAGACTGTAGTTAGAGCTCCACTGTTAGGAGGGCAGTTCAGAGAGTTTCATTCGGTTGTACTTGATTTGAACAAGGCTGAAGCAATACCAGAGAAACTGGAGAAACAGACGAAACTCCATGATTGTCAAGCCGGAGTGCTCTCTCTGCAAGGATTGTTTGCAAAGTAAATCCAGTTGACTTGATTATTATCTTTTGGACCACATTCATTTATGTCTGGTATATTTGTAAGATGTTAATTACCACAAGTTAAAGACCATGACTCACTGTGGCCCAAATGGCAAAACAGGGTCATCCCAGGCGTCAAGCTTGCCGAGTTCCTGTCATTTCTGCTAAAAACATGAATAATTTAAGATTTCATAGGGTTTTTATTTTTGGAAAACTTCATTTGAAAGTGACTACCCAGACACAACTGCATGGATCTGCATTGCTTTTTTCTTAAGAACTGTTTACCATTTCTACTTTGTATTTTGAAAATATTGTCATACTGTAAGCATGCTGATTAGATCCTATTCGTATTAGTCGGATGTCTGACTATGCAGTGCAGTGTCTGTTTTGGTTATCATCATTTGTCAGACATGACACTGACATTTTCACTATGCAAGGACTTCTCCTCCACAGAAGAATACCTGCACATCAAACTTCCAGTGACAAAACCACAGTGGAAATATTAAATCATTCAAACTGTTCTGCCCTGATGTGTCAGATAAGCAGTGTGTGTGTGTGTGTGTGTGGGGGGGGGGGGGTTAAACCTCCCTTTCATGTTTGTTCAGCATAGTCAGTCTGGAATGCCTGGAGCCTTTTTGGTTAACGCCATTCTTCCTTCGCGAACCACTCGAAAAGGGCATGATGTCATCACTCGCAAGACATTACCTCCTCTGTGTCCCCCCCTGCAGCCAAATGAGTGAGTGAGTAAATGAGTGAGTGAGTGAATGAGTGAGTGACTGAGTGGGTGAGTGAGTGACTGAGTGACTGAGTGACTGAGTGGGTGAGTGGGTGAGTGAGTGAGTGGGTGAGTGAGTGAGTGGGTGGGTGAGTGAGATGAGTGAGTGGGTGGGTGGGTGAGTGAGTGAGTGATTGAGTGAGTGGGTGAATGAGTGAGTGAGTGGGTGAGTAAGTGAGTGAGTGGGTGAGTTAGTGGGTGCGTGAGTGAGTGAGTGAGTGAGTAAGTGGGTGAGTGATTGAGTTAGTGGGTGAATGCGTGAGTGAGTGAGTGGGTGAGTGGGTGAGTGAGTGAGTGAGTGGGTGGGTGAGTGAGTGAGTGAGTGGGTGAGTGAGTGAGCGGG
This sequence comes from Sprattus sprattus, assembly GCF_963457725.1. Taxonomy (NCBI): domain Eukaryota; kingdom Metazoa; phylum Chordata; class Actinopteri; order Clupeiformes; family Clupeidae; genus Sprattus; species Sprattus sprattus. Next base: position 26,235,253 of record NC_137908.1, on the reverse strand, counting down.
TGAGTGAGTTAGTGAGTGGGTGGTTGAGTGAGTGAGTGAGTGTGGATAAGCAGTGTGTGTGTGTGTGTGTGTGTGGGGGGGGGGGGGGGGGTGGTTTTAAACCTCCCTTTCATGTTTGTTCAGCATAGTCAGTCTGGAATGCCTGGAGCCTTTTTGGTTAACGCCATTCTCTCAAGTGAGTGAGTGGGTGAGTTAGTGGGTGCGTGAGTGAGTGAGTGAGTGAGTGAGTAAGTGGGTGAGTGATTGAGTTAGTGGGTGAATGCGTGAGTGGGTGGGTGGGTGAGTGAGTGAGTGAGTGAGTGGGTGAGTGAGTGAGCGGGTGAGTGAGTTAGTGAGTGGGTGGTTGAGTGAGTGAGTGAGTGAGTGAGTGGGTGAGTTAGTGAGTGTGGATAAGCAGTGTGTGTGTGTGTGTGTGGGGGGGGGGGGGGGGTGGTTTTAAACCTCCCTTTCATGTTTGTTCAGCATAGTCAGTCTGGAATGCCTGGAGCCTTTTTGATTAACGCCATTCTTCCTTCGCAAAACACTCGAAAAGGGCATGATGTCATCACTCGCAAGACATTACCTCCTCTGTGTCCCCCCCTGCAGCCAAATGAGTGAGTGAGTAAATGAGTGAGTGAGTGAATGAGTGAGTGACTGAGTGGGTGAGTGAGTGAATGAGTGAGTGAATGAATGAGTGAGTGACTGAGTGACTGAGTGGGTGAGTGGGTGAGTGAGTGGGTGGTTGAGTGAGTGAGTGAGTAAGTGAGTGAGTGGGTGAGTGAGTGAGTGAGTGTGTGTGTGTGTGGGTGGGTGAGTGAGTGAGTGGGTGGGTGAGTGAGTGGGTGGTTGAGTGAGTGAGTGAGTAAGTGAGTGAGTGGGTGAGTGAGTGAGTGAGTGTGTGTGTGTGTGGGTGGGTGAGTGAGTGAGTGATTGAGTGAGTGGGTGAATGAGTGAGTGAGTGGGTGAGTAAATGAGTGAGTGGGTGAGTTAGTGGGTGCGTGAGTGAGTGAGTGAGCGAGTGAGTGAGTGGGTGGGTGAGTGAGTGGGTGGTTGAGTGAGTGAGTGAGTAAGTGAGTGAGTGGGTGAGTGAGTGTGTGTGTGGGTGGGTGGGTGAGTGAGTGAGTGATTGAGTGAGTGGGTGAATGAGTGAGTGAGTGGGTGAGTAAGTGAGTGAGTGGGTGAGTTAGTGGGTGCGTGAGTGAGTGAGCGAGTGAGCGGGTGGGTTGGTGAGTGTGTGAGTGAGTGAGTGGGTAGGTGGGTGAGTTTGTGAGTGAGTGAGTGGGTGATTGAGTGAGTGAGTGAGTGGGTGAGTGGGTGAATGAGTGAGTGAGTTAGTGAGTGAGTGGGTGAGGGAGTGAGTGAGTGAGTGAGTGAGTGAGTGAGTGAGTGAGATGAGTGAGTGAGTGATAGAGTCAGTGAGGTGAGTGATTGAGTGAGCGAGTGAGTGAGTGGCTGGGTGAATGACTGAGTGAGTGAGTGAGTGAGTGAGTGATAGAACGCTGGAGTGAGTGAGGTGAGTGAGTTGGTGAGTGAGTGAGTGGGTGAATGGCTTGGTGAGTGAGTGAGTGAGTGAGTGAGTGAGTGAGTGAGCTGGGCCGGTGGCTGCATTAGGGCAGACCTTTAGGAGTGGTTGAAGCGAGAGGCAAGCGCTGCGTTGTGGGCCGTGCCGCTTAATTAGAGGCCCGTGTCGTCCTCAAGGTCGGCCGTGCTCTTTTTACATCCCAGAGTGCCCACTGCCCTCATCGGGTGGCCAGGGCTGAGCCAACTGTCTGCCCATCTTATGAAAACACACAGACACACAAATACACTGTCATACATTGCACACCCACACACATACTCTTGCACAGCGAGTGTACCAATTGGAGTTCTACACAGAAAAAGATGTTAAATTCCTTTGGCTATTGGTTGAGGACTTCCCACAGCGACACATCTTCTCCCTGCAAGTACTCATACCCAACAACCTAACCTAACCAATATAACAACTACCCAACCATAGATCCTTAGCAACAGGATACCACAACAACACACCACTGCCTGTTGACAGCCACAACACGCGCCACATGCTGTACCTGGGATCCACAAAGGGCCGTCCTTCACGGTACAACATGCACTGTCTGTAGCCCACAACTGCTATACACATCAACATGAGTGGCCAACCGTAGAACCTGAGCAGCAGGATACACCAATAACAACAAAGCTTCCTTTGTGACCATTTCACTGAGGTTTTCAAGCAAGCATCTTCCTTCATCAGTGAATTAGCCCCATGGCATCTCCAGAAGGCTCAACACTGGTGTCTGGTGTCCCAGACCCACCCTTTTCCATACTCATGATGGGTTAGGACACATGCCACCAGCAGAGACAACAACAGATACACCTCATAGAGACCTTCATACCATTCTACTATTTATACACACATACAGCATAGTTTCATACACACACAAGTGAATACTAGATGGACCAATAACGGCATATCCTGTGATGTCTGTTCACACACAAACACTAGCGTAAACAGCAGACATTTACCGCTTACACCCAAATATCCACAGGCCTTTCATGGTGGCCCCATTAGCCATAGCAGGCAGAGGACGTGAGGACAGGCGATGTTTGGGGACTCTGGGGCTGATGGCAAACCCAAAGCCAAACCGACTCTTTCCACTGCCTCCATTCATGCAGTGTGAGGTGATAATGGCGGAAAAGTCTTTCCACCCACTTCTGGCGATAATTATCAGAGGAAACGCAACACTTTGACACCCTTCACCCTCTCAGACATCGGCCTGGATGTTCCTGCTTCACGTGTTACTCTATTGTAACAGTGGCTTTGATGCATACCTTTTTTTTCACCATGTACCACTGGACACGGCGCAACCCACATCAGCTGTAAATCACCTGAGGTGGTCAAATCAAACCAAACACCAGCCCTTATATAGATCTTTCTCCTCTCTCTGGTCTCTCTTTCTATCCTTCTTTCTCTCTCTCTCTCTCTCTCTTACTTTCCCTCTCTTTCCACTATTTTCCGTCGACATGCCTCTGTTTTCTGTGACCACACCGACTGGAAAAATAACACACACAGTCATACTGCAAGGCGAGTGGCTCTCTGACCCTGATTCCCTCTCACCACATTTCCATCACCAGATCGCCTTGCACACGTCTAATCATTTCGCTTTTTCCCCTCCGAGGCAGTATTATTAACATTGTTAATTTTCTGAGGCCTGCATCCCGAAAGAGGAATTCAAGGGAAATGCATTACTGAGAGCTATTCCATCGATTCCCATTATACCGCTCTTGGCTGCCGCCGTAACCTGATGACGCTGCGGGACCAATCCAACCAATGCAGAAAGCAGATAGCCCACCCCCTAGGATAAAAAATAAAACCACTGACAACTTCTGAGTCTTGCCAAATGGTTAATAAAAATAAGTATGTTGAGGCTTGCAGAAATATCAAATTTTCATACAGTCTAATTGATGAGAGGCATGGCAATGTATGGAAACCATCAATCCATGACTTCAGACTAGGCCCCCTTTTTTACAAGGGGTTCAGGCCTGAACATGCCTGAATGAAAATTAACTAACTCATCTATCATATTTGATTACAAAACGGCAACATGGTGAAGGACGACGAATGTATGCTAATGCGTCTTAATGAAACTCAGGCTTCGGGAATAAGCATCAGATTGCAGAGACAGTGCAATCCAACTCTGTTGGCAGTACATACCATGACATTGTTTACAGATTATCTCACAAGGTGACAAAATGAATGTGTCTGCTGGGTTGTGCCATTTCCTTTCCTAGTTATAAAATGCCATTTCAACCGTTTTCAGATCCCATTCAAACACACACAAAAATACCCCGCAACTACCACTACTGTTACCACACACACACTCCCTACCTTAACAGCCAATAATCTTTGTTTTTTATTGGGGAATTACCCTACCCAGCAAAAGCCTCCAAAGTCGAAGTTTTAAAATAGATCAGGGAAAGCATTAAACGTTTTCCTCTGCATTTTCAAGGAACTGTTAAGGGCTTAACACAATCTCTAATTACAGATTGCCTTCCAACTCTTTGAAGAGAGCTGTTATTGGTCGAATGCCATAGAAATTTGAATAAAGAAAAACACACACTAATAAACTCGGGAACTCAGAATTGAGGCTCCTTGCTAAGCCATACAGTGAACATGGGTAAGGTTCCTTTACCTTGCCTTCCAATTTACATCAAGTCTGTGGGCATGCCATTACTGATTATCAAAGTGCAGAAGGAAATATTTTCACTTCGTAAAAGGAACCCAGATGTTACTCACAAGGTCTCACCAAATAGTATTTGAAGTATATGCCCTAAGCAGGAAGCCAATTGTTGGCCTGCCATAGAAACCAAACGATGACAGCCGAATGCCAGTAGTTTGTCACATTGTGTGTGTTACTATTCCTGTGACAAAGCAACATGGAAACAACTGATAAGGGCCTATGAATGGTAACTCACCTATCATGTATTAGTTTACTTTGGTGAATCAGTTCATAATGCTACCCATTACAAAGAAAAGATTATGGTCATGGATGTCTGTTAATAACACAAATCTATGGTTTTAACAGTTTGGAAGCAGTGTACAATTTTTTTCATTTTGGAGTCCTTTATCTTGTCAATTAATCTGGCTTTCATGAGAGACAGCTGGATCAGTCAGTTGACAGTTGACAATAGTGCTTGGGCTGTTTGACTGTGATTTCATAACTAAATAATGCAGGAATGCGGATGAGAAAACATTACACATTTCAAAACAGCAGCAGGTGCAAGGCCAGAAAAAAAAACTTGCTATGAAGACAAACCCAAATATCCAATCATTGTCCCACTTTCTTCCCCCCAAAGAGAGAGAACACGCACGTGGTGCTCAGCATTTGGATTCAGAATCATTCGGACCAGGATGTCGGCCTTGTTCCTTCTCTGAGGAGGAAGAAATGCAAAAGAGTAGGGTCAGTCGGAGAGCAGACTGCTAAATATAGTCTGTGTGCTCATGTGAGGGCCAAACGACAAGCCCGCGCTGACTCTGCCTTGTAATTGGGGAAAAAAATAAAGAATGAAATTACATGTTTATTTTTGAAAACAATTTTAATCTTCTCTCCACTCATTTTGAAAAAAAGAAAAAGAGAAGACGCCCACAAAGACACACCAAACCGAGATGGGATGCCGGAAGGCGCTATAGACTGGCTGTTTATTTATTTGATGGATGTTCTCAAGTCAGCCACTCTGACGTCTTAAGGTTAACACTGGACCTGCCATAAACTATGCAGGAAATGCAAGACCCAGAAAAGAGAGGAAAAAGTCAAGCTCCATGTTGATGTAACAAAGACAAGGACCTGACTTCTAAATGGCATGTGGCTCGTGCCTTTGAGAGTCACTAACCATGGCAAAGGAAACCTATTTTTGACAACAACCATCTCCTGTGTACTTTATTGTGTGTAAGCCTAGAAGTCGTTGTTAAGAGGAACTCTTTGTATTTACTGTATTTGCATTTGTTATAGGTTACCTTCCCAGCACCAAATGATGGTTCGGACTCCTTTATCTTGACATAGATAGGGATTGTACAAAGATATTCTCTCAGCATTAAAACCCAAATGCAGATGTTTCAATGGCAAACCCTAGTAATGAACATGCTTCTTCCTCCGTAAACCGAGGTTCCTAAAACCTCTCTCCTCGCGCTCTCACTTCATGGGTATTTACATGTACTTTGTCTGTATTTCTCATAGTCACAATCCTTTCTGCATTCTTCATCTTTCTTTGTCTTATCCTTCCACAAAGTATTTTTAAAATCAATCTCTCTCATTTCGCACTGTGTATTCAGGTCCACGTGGACTGGGAGCGTGCTGTTATAGCTGTTCCACATGACCTTGTGTTGCAATCTAGACTACAAGCCATGACGAGTGTGATGTTGCTATATTTTGAGTTGAGACACCAAAAAGCAAATAGTTCAATAAAAGATTTGAAGGTTGAATATGTACCATGTATTTCATTTTTTTAGTACACATTCTAAACAAAAACAAAATCTCGAAAATGTAATTTGTGAATGTGACTTTTATGGAAGTGACGAACAAACGCGGCTCTGTATATTCACCAACGGCACTAGACAATTTCCTGTCATAATATATTCTCTCTGAGTGTTCCTCGATGCTTTTATAGTAATAGCATAAAGGCAATGTGTTTTTCATATAGGAAGGTTAACCGTATCAGTCAAAACAGCCCAACTCATGTGCTTCAATTTAGTTTCTTTGCCAGCGAATATAACGTTAAAACCACACGAAATGCTCTGTTACATCCATGATTTTATAGAGTAGCTTCTTTAGGAGTATTCCTGTATGTTGTAAATACAGTCTTATCCTGTTATTTTTGCGATATTAAAACCTAACATCTGGTATTTTGCCTATCTGACTTATCAAAACACAAACACATGAGCAGAAACATAATGTGCTGCTACTATTTTGAAATGTTAATGATACTTTTCAAAGGTATTTCTGAATAATTATAAGAATTTTTTTTTTTAAGCGAATACATGCATGCACTCATATTTGTAGCCCACGATTAACCGCACATTCCAAGTGTGAAGGTTCAAGACGGCTCAGCGCTTTTAACACAGAAATGTAAATATTCTCAAATGCACTCTCCTTGATTCGAAACTGCTGTTTACTTTAATTTGTGGGATTTAACAGGAGGAAAACTAATGAAGAGTCCACCAGTGATTTTTTTCAACCATTCTTTTTAAAACCTGCGGTCGGAATTTATTTTATTTGTCATGATAATGATTTCTTTATTTTTATTTCATGGTGCCAGTTTCGGCATCCTTTCTCCGGGACGCTGAATCATTTAACCCTCAGCTTATGCCTACAAAAGCAGTAAATGCGTTTTAAAATATTGAAAACAAAATGAGGTTTGAAAACCAAACAATAAAATCTAAAACAGTAACCACAGACTCGACCATCTTAATTTCTTGATTTATACATGTGGATTTATTTTTTTCCCTCTTCCTCTCTCAGTTAAAACAATCCAGGGTAACTGTAGCCTACGAGCAATACGAACTAAATTATCTGGCTGTTACATCTGGTTTTGTGACACTGGCTAATTTGAAACGGGAAGAATGAAACTCGGTGTCATCATTGCTGTTACTTGTTCTTCAAGTAGTGATGGGCAAACAACAGCAACATCAGAACATAATTGTACTGATGAGTTTTGCTTTATTCTGTCGCAGTATACCCATAGCGTGTAACCTATGCAAAGACAAAATGAAAATGCAGGCCTCACCTAGTTACACCCAGGGCGCAAATGGGCGCAAAAGTACGTTGTGATGCCCTGTGGAGATAAGTATTGACACTGCAGAATGTAATGAGACGAAATGTACACCAAGGTCAAGTAACTACCTCCGGTGCAAGTTCGCCACCAGAAAATAATAGGCCATTTACCAGTGACAACATGTAAATGACTAGTGTTCAACTGCTATTCATCCATATGAGCCCACAAACTTTCATTTTATGTCAATGCCGAGCCATAATTCATTGAATACAAATAAAGCGTGGCAATCTTAATGTTGAAGTGATTTCTCCCCATTTCGCCCCTGTCCTCACCGTGTTACCCTTTCTGTATATTTTCTCCTCTTTTCCCCTTTATTGCCTCTTGGCGGTTCTTCAAAGGGTCCGGACCCTGTAATTAGGAGGCGGGACCTCTGTCTCCCTGTAGAAGACTCTGCGCTCGTGCCGAGGTTACTCCACACTGTCCCGGGACTGCGAGCCGAGACCCCCTCCTCGTAGAGTCAAGACTCTTGGGATTTGTTTCTCAGGGATGGCCGCATCGATTCTGGAGGTATGGAAACCATCATATTTTATCCGGCTGTTTGACCACGCGAGTCAATATCAGAGGTAACTCACTGCTTCAGTGGTACTGTGGTGCACTTATGTAACTCATTCATAAGAAGCAAATCTGGGCAAATCTCACAGAGCGCGTCACAGTTCGACGTTCGGCTGAATGATAGAGTTTCGGAAGCGAGTTTCGTGTAAGTTTGATTCACTTCTCCAGTGACAAAATTTGATGCGATAACCAGCTTGAGTTCGTAGACAGCGGCAGTGTAGCACTTTAAGGTGCATGAGGGAATTACTTGGAAAGGTGAGTAAGGCAATATTTGAGCTCTGTGTAGTGTGATGTAAAAAGCCTATGCGACCACCGGAACGCGTTTGGACTCTAGGATCAAATCATCGCCAAGAATGCACAGATGATTAAGATAATACAATGCAAATCTAACAGATATTTATTCAGACCAGGCTCTTTCGCATTTGATCAAATTTGGAGGGCACTTACAGCCTTTAATCGACACACGTATGTTATGAGTAATTAAAGATAGGGTTGTTCAGCAGGTAGGTTTTAATATCTGCTTTAAGTGGCCATACGATGTATCCAGCATGAAAACTGATCTATGCAGTGATGAACATAGACTACGTAATGCCGACCCCACAATTAGGCTCCAGAATGAAATTTCCATAGATCATCAAAAACGAACCATAGGAAATAAAACACTTGCGGGAAAGCCTCCGAACGCAGGCATTAAGGATAAGTTAAAGCCGGTTAGCCCTATAATGGAGCGCAATTAACCTGGAAACAGGAGCTAAAGCAACAGGATATACGCCAAGTTAACCGCAGGCGCTTAGCAGGAATAAGGATCCGCGTTAAGTCCCGGAGTCTCCGCAATCACTTTGCCTGACATAGTCTCTGGTCAGACAGGTCAGTGTGAGATTAAACTTTACACTTCTGCAGGAATTAAAGGGAATAGTTATCTCTTGCGTAAAGTGATTGGAGAGGACGTTTTCTGGATCACTTTGGATGCTTTCATGAGCCAAGACTTCAGTCATGCCATTTGCTAAAAGTTTTCGTTAGATAAGTAAAAGGATTTTAAGAATTTTGATGGGGTATACTTCCAATTAAATGGAACATCAATCAGTGGCAGCACTCCATAGTCAAAAGCTGTTTTTATTTGTGATTAAACCTCAGTGGTGTTTGTTATGTTAGCCCTACTTGCATGCATGTGAAACCCATACCATCCCATACACACAAACCCACTTAAAAGAATTAATGGGTAAACAATATTGTAGTACAGTAGAGTACAGGCCAGCTCTTTGTACCATGGGGGTCAAGGCCCTTGATGACTGACAGAACAATAATGACAAAAAATGTTGTAGATGCAATAATGTGAGCATTGGTGAAACTCTTGCTGAACATAAAACAATACTCCTTTGTTGAACACAAGTTAGTGTTCATTAAAGACACCATGGTGACTGACAGAGCCAAACATGTTTAACAGGACCTGTTTCTTGTATGTCGTTTTGAAGAAACAGCATATAGCCTGACAACTGTGGAGAAGTTAAGGACAAAACATTTCTCAAATGCCATGTGGTACCTTATGCTTGTCCCTGTATGATAGTGGCTTTATATTATAGCAAATACATCACAAACCAGTAACACCCAACTAAGTTATCAAAAAGGCATAATTGGCCTCTTTTGTTTCAGCTTTTGCCCAGAGGGTAAAAGGTCTCCTTTGTTTTCATGGCTATTTACATGATGTAACCCCACATGGGCAAACATTATCCTCAGTGTCTCAACGTTCTGCCTAACTCAACAACAAACCAACAACCGCAGGTCTGCTTCACATTGTTTATCAGAGACAGAGGCCTATGTAGGCAGGGAAACACAAACAAGTAGCCTTAATCATTGTCAACTGTTAGAGAAACCACTCAGTCAAAACTAAGAACTCACAACCCCAATCGTTCTGTACTTGTCAGTGTGTTCAAAGGCAAGATTGAATCTATATCTGTAATTGACTAATGCACGTCTGCGTTGTAGTATAATTGGTTAAAGTGAGTTTGTCTTCTTGTTCCACAGGAGGAAGCACGCTATGGCTCCAGTCCTCTGGCTATGTTAACTGCCACCTGCAATAAGTTCGGAAGTACAAGCCCAGTGAGAGACTCCATCACGCCCGGGAAAGCAGGCAGCATAGCCCCAGGAAAGAAGCTCTACACCATGACCACGGACCTCCAAGCACCCAAGAACGGCCGCAGCGGCGACGGTCTGCCAGACTCCTACGCTGCCTCCTTCGGCGTCGGAGGGGGTCTCCTGACCCCCACGGGTAGCCCACCGCCCCAACCAGGGGGTTACAGCTCAGAATACAGCCCCTTCTCCCACTCCTTTCAGACGTCTGCTGGATCGCAGGACCCCTCGCTGCTGGTGAGTAAAGCCCACGCCACTGCAGACTGCCTGACCAGCGTCTACACCTCTCTGGACATGACCCACCCATACGGCTCATGGTACAAAGCGGGCATCCACCCCGGGATCACGACAGCCCCCTCTAATGCCACATCGTCCTGGTGGGATGTGCACCCCAACTCCAACTGGCTGAGCCCAGCGCAGGCTCAGCCCGACGGCCTTCAGGCCTCTCTGCAGCCCGTGAACCCACAGACCTCCCTGAGCCCCCAGCTGCCCAGCTACAGCTCCGACTTCACCTCCCTGAACCCGGCCCCGTACCCCTCAGTGGGCCTGAGCTCCTCCTCGCACCTGCTGCAGTCCTCCCAGCACATGCTACAACAGGACATGTACAAGCCTAAGCCCGTGCCCATGGAGAGCCCTATGGGTCTGAAGCCCACCCGGGGCAGCGGAGGCTACGGGGGCACCACCACGGGCAGGTCCACTTGCGACTGCCCCAACTGCCAGGAGCTGGAGCGCCTGGGGGCCTCGGCCGCCTCCCTGCGCAAGAAGCCTGTGCACAGCTGCCACATTCCGGGTTGCGGCAAGGTGTACGGCAAAGCCTCGCACCTGAAGGCACACTTGCGCTGGCACACGGGAGAGCGCCCCTTTGTTTGCAACTGGCTCTTTTGCGGCAAACGCTTCACCCGCTCGGACGAGCTGGAGAGGCACGTGCGCACCCACACGCGCGAGAAGAAGTTCACCTGTCTGCTGTGCAACAAGCGCTTCACGCGCAGTGACCACCTCAGCAAGCACCAGAAGACCCACGCCGAGGCCAGCCTGCAGGGCAAGGGCCCTGGCGGAGAGGGAGGGGAGGCAGACCCCAGGGCAGAGGAAACCACTGACCCCAACAGCACCACCTCCACTGCTGCTGGGCCGGGGGGAACGGTCCCAGACCCCACCACTAACGGAGAGGAGAAGAACAGCGTGGGCAACAGTGTGGAGACGAGCAGCGGACTGCTGGAGATCTGACTTGACGTGACTTGCAGTCAGGTCTACTGTTCTTATGGTGCTAAGCAGGAGGGCAGAGGTGTGTTTTTTTCTGTGAAGGAGGGGAGAGAGCAGAAAAGACATTTATGTGTTCAGAAATAGATTTTATTTTTCTCTCTCTGGTACTGTGAGCCAGAAACAAGAAATTGGAGAAATGTAAGCCAGCAACTTGCAAAAAGCCAAGAGACTTTAGCATCGGCAAAGTTGCTGGACATTAAGGAGATGCCACACACACACGGAGACGCACACAGACATACACAAACACACATACACACACAAGCACACATGTGCCACTAAATCACTGGGAGAGCCTCTTATGAAGACATTAAATAATGGTACATTTGGGAATATTGAGTGTCAAACATATCTCTCAACAGCTTTTTATGGCATTTTTCACTGAAACTGTCTTTTGTGAAAAAACAAATTTGCAATTGTATGTTTTTGTGTAATATATACAGCATAATTTCATTATGAAGGACCAAGCTGTTAACAGAGTAGCAGAATTGATCATGCTCAGCTCAGTGACCGAACAGTTGCTGATAATGTGCAGTTGTTGTTCTTTACAAATGTTAATTTTTTTTCTCTTATTTTCTGTTTAATTTAATTTCCTGTAACTTTTAAAAGATATATAACTTATGTCTTAAATTATGAGAGGTTAATCTTGCATTTCAGAAGCATTAATGAAGGTCTGTAGCTGGCCAGCTAGGAAAATAAGTTAATTGTTTTCTTTTATTTGACTATTTATTGATTGTTTAAAATATTAATTGCAAAATGGTGGTGGTGTCCAGTTTTGATTCTGTCTTTTCAATCTGCTTTGAGAGTTAATTGTACAAGCATCCCACCATAACCTGTTAACTAGTCTGTGTGTTTTGCTGAAGTAGAAAGTGCCTTGTCTACAGAACTGTACATACAGTGACAACAATGAACAATGTTTTTGCCAATAAATTCATAAGGTCATATTTATTTTTGAAGAATCTGTGACTAATTTTTGATGAGCACGGTGGAGCATTGCAAAAGTATGAACATAAATGGTGGCAGTTGGTGGGAACTTTTATGGCTATTAGCAATGCTGTTAATTAAGTAGCCTGCCTTTCAGAGCAAACGACAGAAGCAGATGCACAGGAACCCCTTGTTATATCAAAACAACCACATATTGTAAGCAGCATAGCAGTAGCAATCTACAACGCATAAGGCCAAATGACTAAATAAGGACTAATGATTTGCTCCATTCCTAAGAGAAACAACCACATATGTAAGGGAAATACTACAGGGTCACTTATTTGTTTATTCTAGAGGCAGTGCATGGGTTACTGGGAATATGGGTTAGTGTGACCGGTTAGTTCTTTCTATAACTAGTTTTTTTCATTTTCATAAGCACAACCTGGAATCAGAAATCCACTGGCATGGAGTATGTGAAAGGAACCTAATTCTATTCTACTCTATTGTACAGCTCTACATTGCTGCAATCCATCAGCTTTTCACCAGTGCTGTGAAATGTGTAGCAGAAGCCTTTGTTTGCTGTGTGCTGTAATGAGATGATTACTATGTGTCCTGTCGCGTCAAAGTGGGGTTGAATAAAGTAAACATGTCGGTTATTTCATTTTTCCACTGCCCCCACTAATGTAAGCGGAGCTCCGGGGGAGTGATGCCCACGGCACACCAAGCACGTTTCCGACAGGAGCCAACTCCAGCCGAGCACAAATATTAACACTCCACTTCAATCTGGCCGCCTGACACAAACAAACACTGGGGCTCGTGTGCGCCCAAACATCCTCTCTCTCTCTCTCTCTTTCTTTCCCTCCCCTCACTGTCCATTTCCTTTCTCTAGTCCCCCTCCTCCTCTTCCTCCTTCTTCCTCACTTCTGTTGTATCTCCTGCTTTCTGTCTGCCTGCCCCATGGCTGACCAAATACCTTAATTAGTTTTTGCGGCACAAACAAAGCAGTTCACTCAGATGAACTCTCATGCACACAATGATCCCTTTCAGTGCGCCACTGTAGTTACGCTTGAGGCAATTACGCCTCTCCACTGTCTGAGAGGGTCATTTACTCCTACCGATGCTCCTGCAAAGTTGGGGGTTGGGTGGTGGTGGTGGTGTGTGTGTTGGAGGGGGTGGGGGGGGGGGGGGGGGTGTCTAATTGCATTGTTTATTGGATAGTACCTGGGGCTATGGCCCAACAAAAGATTTCAATTAAAACTAAATAGGGAGGAGAATGGGGAAATCTACAGGTATTAGGTATGCTTGATTAAGTGTTACTAAAGTCACCTCCAGTCCTGGAAAGAGGTGAGGTTAAATTGCTTGAATCTAATTATACACCTCTTCATTTAATCATATTTACTTAGATTAAAAGTTAGACATATATCTTGTCTTTAGCAATAGGATATGTGACAAATTTGCTAGCTACCACAGATAAACCTGCCCCCTTGGTACTTTTTTTAGGAGCAAAAAAAAAGTTTTCTTTTAGTTTGCATTGCATTCATTTAGGCCATGTTTGGTTTGCACTGCAACATGATATTGAGCTTTCTGTGTGGAAGGCTTAGGGTATGTCTCCACATGTCAGGGTGTTCTATTCTCTCACTTCATGTGATATTTGGTGTTTTCTTGTAAATCCGGTCAGATGTTCCACAGGTCTCCTCACACCACAGGACCTACCTCACGCCTTGCATTTTAAAGCACCATGAGCAAGCTTGGCCTGTGACTGAAGCTATTTCCATTTTAATTGGGACAATAAAAGTTAGTTATGGTTGCAGGGTGACACCCAAAGAGGAAAGGGTGGGGTCCCCGGGAGCTAAAGGACCTGTCCTAAACCCCCACCCCTACCCCCACCATCGCCGCCACCCTCCCACCCCTCATCTCCACCCAACCCACAACCATCCCCACCACCCCAGCCTCTTGGTGGCTGACCCCCCCCCCACACACTTGCTCCACGATCCGAACTTCCCCCTGCTGCATGGTTCCAATTTAGGGGATCTAATGAGCTGTAGTTGAGGTCAATTTATATAAAACATCTTGGGGCGGACTCTGTCATCAGGCTCTGACATGTTTATGGTGGTCTGAAGTGGGCACGCGGTCCAGTCCACAACATAAAAGAGCTAGATGGGGAAACGGAGTGGGGTGTGTCAAGGGAGAGGGGGGGAGTAGGGGATGGTCAGTGGCTCGGACTGCTGGTATTTTTCTCTTTACTTTTTATACATCCCAGTTACAGTGGCAACCTTGCTTTATTCCATTTTTTCTCCTCCATTTAAGACAAAAATAAAGGAAACTGGCAGGATTCAAGAGTCACTTCTAGTAAGGCAGTGAAAAAAAGATAAATAGATTTTGTGGCACATGAAAAAAAGGAGAGGAGAGAGACTTTGCACAAAGTGTTCCACATGTGTCTTCCTCTCATTCACTCCACTCAGGCCATTCTGAGGACGTCCCCTCAACACCAAGGAAAACATTTTGGTGGCAGTTGAACAGCATATAATTTTATTTCTCACTTCTTAAATAGATAAGTGTCTGCTGAAGTCTTTCAAACAGCTCTGGGCATTTCACCTTCACAGAGGTTACTTTGACATAAGACTGTTGAAACTTCACCCACACACATTTTCTTTTCCTTTTGATGTTTTGTGAATAACAAAAAAATATAAAATAAGAAAATTATGCAGTGTAAAACTGGCCTTTGTGTCAATGCGTTCTTGACTTCACTCAGCAGCTTGTGAATATGTGAGGAAACAATGGCCTGTTCTGACAAAGCCTTGCCCTGGCTTCCCCTCACACTTCCCAACGCCCTTGGGTGAAGGAGGGAGCATCATTTAAAGAAGGACAAAAGCACAGGTGTCCACAGGTACCCCTGGTCCCTCTTTCAGGGAAGAGGAACGGCTGAGGGTGGGCAGTTGGAGCCCACCCTGGGGGCTAAGCAACTACAACAATAGTCAAACAAGATAAGACCAGAGAGTACTGAAGACAGACAGTACTGACCTCTGTGAACCAAACAAGATGTAGAGGTCAGCGCAGGTTAGATTAAGCCCTGATAGCACAAAAGGAGGAAAGAGAACATTAAGTTTTCACAAAGGTGAGAAAGATTGATCATCATTGCCCCAGTTAAACCTATTGTGCTTCCATCAGCCTGGTGCTTAGCTCTACTTATCTTCCCCCCTTTCATGGCAAAGGCTTTAAGGCCCTCTGCTCTTTGACTGAGCTCTCTCTGTAACTTTTGAGATGTAGGCAAATGCACCACTAAACGAACCAATTCTGTTTATAGGAACTGTGGGCAGGCTGTGGGCGACTCCATGCCCCTGTAAAAAGATAATATGTTCCCCATTTAATGTCCTCCGGATGACAAATTGGTTCCAGAAAAAAAAATGGAAACTGAGGAAATGAGATGTGACACTTCAAAATAGACAGCCTCTCTCCTTAATTCCTCCAAATTCATAATTCTGCTAGATGCTAATGGGTCTTCAGTCCCAACTTCCCAATGTCCTCTTTTATATTTATTAAGTCATATTTGAAAATTGAGCATGCAATATTCTTTTTTTTTTTTTTTTTTACATCTTTTGATATGCACTGTGCCTTTTTCAGAGCACTGGGTTTAGGATATCTGGCAAATATGGCTTAGGGGAGACATGTTAAATCTGTGTTTGCCAGATGTTGGACTTTTATAGTTTTACAGTCTATTGGGACTTTGTGTCCCCTGGTTGTAGCAGTACAAATAAACTTTATGGCTACAGAAAAAGGCCTCTGCCTGATCAGGTTTTGAAACTTAAATTTCAGAAGCTACCAAAAGTATTTACTCTGCATATGAATTTTTAATTGTAACTCTATGATGAAGTTAAACTTAAAATGAAAGGAGAGCCATAGTGATACATGCTGTATTATAAGCACTATGCCACATTTCAGAATAATTTGTTTAAAAATGTTGGAGTTGTTACACTTTGATTAAACAGACCTAATTCAAGTGGTATGCTTTGAGGGAACAAAACTAGATTTGGGTTAGTGACTGAATTGGCAACAGAAAATATCTGCATATGGACGAATGTGCCATATGGACTACTGCCTTTCGCTAAATGCGTACTATATTGAAGAATCTGATGTTGCTATGGTATTCTTATTCTGACGCACTACCCAAACCATCCGTGTTTCTATTTTTTCAGGGAAGGCCACTAAATACTTCCTGGGAACATTTTAAGAGGGAATGGATTTTTAAAAAGAGGGAAGAGGTGGATGTATGTGAGAAAAGGAAACGCAGAAAAGGTGAAGGTTACAGAGAAAGTGGCGATGAGAACCTCTGTGACTTGAAGCAGAACAATAAGAAATGAGCTATAAATTATACTTAGAAAGGACACTGACAATGAATGAGAGAAAGAGCAAGAGTGTGTGGATGTGAGGGAGAAAGAGGGAAGAGAAAGAGAAAAGGAGGGTAAGAGACAGAATGAGACAGAAAGAGAGAGAGGCAGGCAAGAAGTGAGTGATTTGGGTTGGATGAGAGAGGAAGGGTTGGCAGGGTTTTGGCGGAGGAGTGTGGTGGTTCAGAAGTCCTCCAGAGCGAGGCGCCAGCGTGTCCGGCGGGGGCCCTGACCATGAGACGCTGCACCCCCCCAGAGTCATGGCCACAACCCTCCCCCCTCCCCCACCCCTCCCTGGCCCTCCCCCCTCCAGAGCGACTGGCAGGCAGCAAGCGTGTTGCTGGGGCTGCTGCCGCTGCATGTTTATTTAATATCCCCGAGAAATTGAAATATCTTTGTGGGTTAACTCACACACACACTCACACACACATACACACAAACACACAGACACACACACACACACACACACACACACACACACACACACACACACACACACACACACGTACACACATATGCAATCACAGACAAACATGCTCAAACTCACGCACGAACCCTTACACACATGCAAATAAACACACACACACACACACACACACACACACACACACACACACACACACACACAAACACACACACACACACACACACACACACACACACACACACACACACACACACACACACACACACACACACACATACGCACACACATATGCAAGCACAGACAAACATGCTCAAACTCAAACACTTACACACATGCAAATAAACATACACACACAGACATGCCAGACACACATACATACTTGCCTCAATTTAAAAAAAAAAGTCTAATTCACTTGATCTGCTGCCAGAAATAGAAAGAAAACATCTTTTTTACATAATGTTTCAGAGTGTAGAGGGGAAAGGAAAAATGCCTGGCGCGGCACAAAGCATCCTGACTATGGGCAGAGAGAGAGAAACAGATAAAGAGAGAAAAAAAAGTCTGACATACCTGTATATTAAAACATTTTATACACTTCATACCATTCCATTCATTTTAATTCCATTCCATTTTTGCACTTATTAGTAGGCTGACTGTCAACTGTTATATAACTGCTGAAAATACAAAAACAATGAATCCCCTGAGGTCTGTCTATACCGTGTATTGCCTTTATTGTTTCTCATAAACTTATAAAAAAGAGTCCTATCAACGGTCGTCTAGTGTAGACTGTCTTGTTGAGTGATTCTAATCTTTATGCATGGGGAGTGTGCTATAAGCACGGGTGTGTAGAAATTAGCTAAAAGCGCAAAGGCACATCTCAGACTTTGTGTGTGCCCATAATGACTCTGATCATTACAGAGGGATTCTTTCAGGCAAGAAATCCCTTAAACAGCCTCGGTTTTGGACTGAGAGTGATCCCCCCTCTCTGTCTCCTCTCTCTCTCTCTCTCTCTCTCTCTCTCTCTCTCCCACTCCCTCTCTCTCTCTCCCTCTCTCTCTCTCTCTCTCTCTCTCTCTCTCTCTCTCTCTCTCTCTCTCTCTCCCTCTCTTAGAGCCACCAACCACTGCTCCAGCCAAAAATAACACTGGAGCGCCACTCGAACCCGCGCCTCACCACAGAACAGGCCGGCCACAAGAGCAGGGATCAAAACACACAAAAAGGGAAATAGAGCACATTGAGAGAGGAAAAAATTGTTCATATAACTCAAGTCATTTTTTTAAAAGATATCTTGAATCTGCTGATGATTTTGGCCAGAACAAAATGGGTGGGGGATCAAATGCACTGAATGCCAGGCCAAAAGAAGAGAGGGAAGTGTGTGAGTGTGTGAGTGTGTGTGTGGGTGGGTGTGTTTGTGTGAGTGTGTGCATCTTCTATGAGATTTTGTGTAAATTAATGTGTTTGTGTGTGGATTGTTAAGATTCATTGAAACATTATTGCCTAGAGTCATCAGTCATGTAAGGGTGCTGTCATTAAGCTCCAACTCTGCAACAGCAGTTAGATTAACAAGTTAAATGGCAGAAAATGGAAAACCACACCAGAAAATGATAGGTTGGAAAACAAGGCATATTTGTACCTCATACAGAAAGAATAATACAACACAGACATCGGGAGCTGTAAAACACAAGCCACAGTAATAGTATAATTATGATATCCATGTTTGTTCTTCCTTGATGCCTACTTTTATCACTGCACCGACCAAACAACTACATGATGTCTGAGACACTCAGAGCCATGAAGGCCTTCAAGTGTGGTCATTATGCATTGTTATGCTTACCTAACTACTATGGCCCTTGGCTCTCAGCTGTAGGGTGAATGTAAAATTCCATTTTGAAAAGAACTTGGAATGTTTGTTCTTTAATGTTTTTTTTTTTTTAAATACCACTTATGCTATGCTTCTACATTTCAGACATTCTCATCAAATGTATCAGTATCTAAAACAAGTCTCTGGCAGACAAGTGACCATCAATAAACAGTCCCAGTGTTAATGACATCAGTTAAGGCTGTAGGGCCATGAAATGCAATACAAGTATGACTAAATTCTGCCCCCCTCAGGTCAACTAATTCATAGCTTTTCAAGAAATTGTCAACACTTTCCTTGGACCTGTTGCCATGCTCCTCACATGAGGCACGTTTGAGTGAGTGATGAAAGGGTCACTTACATGGTTTAAAAAGGGTTTGTTTTCAGTGATCTAAACATTCCTCAAATTTACCCTTTTCTTATTTTTGGGGCTTATTTATCAGGTTTGCTCAAGGAATATGCAGGGGAGCAGCAAAGATAGACTATCGGAGAAATCCTATGAAACTATTCCCACTGAAACGGACAATTGATTTAAAGCTCACTTTACACTTAAACAAATGACTGATAATTCCTGCCTCAGCTCTAAAAGTGCCTAATTTTTAAGGAAAAACATAAAGGCCTTCCTCGGGCTGTCAAGTCAGGTTGTGCACTCAAGTGTTAGCTTTTCTCTGGTTTCTATTATTTATACAATACCAAACAAACACAACGATTAAAAAAAACCAGCAATATCACCAAAAATAATCTTGAACTCTAAAATTGAACTGACTAAGGTGGACCACTGCCTGGCTTCAAAGATCCAAATAGTAGATAAAGGTAGAGAATTATGATGTTAAATAGGATGTTTTTCTGCCAGAATGACAGTTCGATATACCTACTAATTTCTTACTTATTTAATAGTGGCTTGACAATACATTATCTAAGAATACATTAATTTTAATCATTACTTTCAATGACAAATCTAAACAGACCACAGACATGGATTTATGCCCATGACCCATGTGGTGAAAACGGATACTGTTGATGTTTTTAAGATACCTAAGCACAATGACAGTAAATAACAATCATTATGTTATTTGTAGGCTAAATTCTTTGCCTGAACGTGTAAGGGTGTGACGTCAAAAGCCGGCGACGGAAGTTGGTTGATGCTAAGAAATATCTATGCGGGAAATATATTTCCAATACACTGCCATCGTGCAGAGGAACTGCGAAAGGAGGTCGCAGTCTCCTAATGTCGCTGCCTCCTCGTCTTGAGGGACCATCAATGACATCTAGGGATTTTTATTTGTTTTTTTGGGGGGGGGAGTTTGGAATCTGAAACCGACTGGCTTTGTCTCTGTTATTAGGGAATGAACGACGAGAAAAGCCCGGGCAACTGCAAGAGAAACTCTGGGAGTTCCAGGTAACATGGTCTATCAAGCGTAACCATGATAAATGAGAATGCACACTGGCAAGAATTAGCCAACTATTCCGTCGGACCTAGATCTTGTCCTTACTTGCATGAGATGGGGATGTTGACAGTGTCACCACACAATCCATAGCAACATTGCCACTGTGGTTTTGCTAATGCTAGCTACTGTAACAGTCACCATTGATGTTAGCAAACTAACGAGATGGCTAGCTAGCAAATTAGCGATAGTGCTCTTTAAAGTCCAGGCAATTTAAACCCAATTTGAATGATGAGGTGAACATTAGATCACACTGGGCGTGGACTTTTCCAGGTAGAGCCACGTGTTTTTGTATTGGTTGACAGCTGCTCATCTGACTAACTGTCTGTACTGTGTTAGTATTGAGCAAATGCTGGCTGTGAATCCCGGGAAGACGCCCATCAGTCTGCTGCAGGAGTATGGAACGCGGATAGGCAAGACCCCGGTGTATGACCTGCTGAAGGCCGAGGGCCAGGCCCACCAGCCCAACTTCACCTTCCGCGTCTCCGTGGGCGACATAAGTTGCACCGGCCAAGGGCCCAGTAAGAAGGCTGCAAAGCACAAAGCCGCAGAGGCTTCTCTCAAGATGCTCAAAGGAAGCATAGGGGTTGTCGGAGGAGTCGAGGGATTTGCTGGGGTCGAAATGTCTATAGATGGGGAATGGTAAAGTCCGTTATTGATATGGTATCCCAATGTGTTTGTGTATCTTGAGCTGATAAAAAAATTATCATATTCTGTCTGCTAAATTCTGGTTCCAAACTTTGTGCAGTATTCAAGCAGAGATGAAGTCGACCAGCTCTACCCAGCAAGTCGAGTGCAATCCAGTAGGAGCACTACAGGTGATAACATATTATCACTCTAACATTAGACATTACACTCTAACATGGGCATTAGTCTCTCTAACTCTGCAGTCTGTTATTTGAGTTTATTCCCTATGACAAGCGATTCACGTTATGCCACATAATTTCTACGTTTACCCTAGGTTTTTCATGGCTATTCTGTCGAAAGATTGAGCTCTTTTCTGCTCCCCACTATTCTTAACACTCTTCACTGTTTGCCTCCCCATTCGTCTGGTAGGAGCTTGTAGTGCAGAAAGGCTGGCGTTTGCCTGAGTACACAGTGACACAGGAGTCTGGGCCTGCACATCGTAAGGAGTTCACCATGACCTGCCGCGTGGAGAGATTTGTTGAAATCGGTAATGTTGAGTGGGGGCCGGGCAGAGCTGTGGGATTCATGGGAGACTTTCCTTTAAAGCACTGTTTTACCAATGCTCAGGTCGCCTATAAAACGTTCAGGTTCTATAGCAGTCAGTGTCATTAAAGGCTTGCTGTTGGTATTGAAGTCTCTGGATTTGCTGCAAAGTTGATAACCACCAGTTATTGAATGCAGCTGATGCACATGACATTTTTCCACAACACAGTGAAACATTTCTTTAGAAAATAGGTGTGCACTGGGGAAAAAAAAGCTAATTTTTTTTCTTTTCTAACCTTTACCTAAAATTAATAGGCAGTGGTACATCCAAGAAACTTGCCAAGCGCAATGCGGCAGCGAAGATGCTCTCCAGAATCCATGACGTACCGGTGGACCTGCGCAGTAGCCATGAAGCAGAGACGGAGGAAGATACCTTCACTATGGTGAGATGGCTGATCATTTCACCAGAGCTCTCATTTACCAACATTATGTCAATGATGTTGTAAATGTGGGCTTACAATTAATGTTAATTGTGGGTTAATTAATGTTAAATGTTTATTAATGTCATTACAGCTGACTAATGTTCTGTAAAAGAATAACTTGTGCAGTTGATAATTTATCCTAAAAACACAATGAACATGTAAAATGCAAGTCATTCAATACCATTTAAACTTGTCATATTTCTAGTGGGTCTTTTATAGCCCAATTCTGAAAGAGTTTTTTTTTTTTAATTTTTTTTACTACTACTGAGATCCCCCTAAATTTGCAAAGTGTAGCTCGCTTTTACACCACTATCCTAAGACATGGGCAGAAGTTAAAGAAGCATGAAGACTGACAAGGTCTCTGAGTAATATCACAAGATTTTACATAAATATGACTGCATAGTTTTATTTATTGTGACATCGGAACGCTAACATAACCAAAGCATCATTTTTTTTTTTTTTGCAAGATGCTTAATATACATCGGATAGTGTAATTTATTAAAAGTGAACTGTTAGCTATTACAAGAAGCGCCCTGAGACAATTTTATTTATAAATAACGCTGAATTGTTAGGTAGATGAGATTGTAAGATTCCAGTAAAACTCCTTCTTAGATGTAAATGCTGTGTAGGACACCAGTACACCTCTTCTCATAGCCTTTCCTCTTCATGCACTCTGACTTCAGCAGCACCGGTTGGAGGGTGGAAAGTGGAAGGGTTCCGGCTGCACCTGGGACTCTCTTCGCAACTCGGCGGGCGAAAAGATCCTGCAGCTGCGCAGCCACCCACTGGCCACGGCCAGCTCCACAGCCAACTTCTGCTCCCTGCTGCACGACCTGTCTGAGGAGCAGCGCTTTGACATCAGCTACCTCGACCTGGGTAAGCCTAGCCACAAGCAGCTACTCTACCTAACACTAACATGGTAACAGTAATAGCTCATAACTGCATCTAGACAGGTTGTTTTAATATTTCAGAATGATGTCTATAAATAATCTTTACCCACCCCTACTCAAGTCCAAAAGGTATAATGTCCTAACCTTCTTTCCTACCTCGCTGTCTAGTCCAGAATAGAACCTGTTACTTGGTTATCTATTTTATTTCATTTCTCAATCAGAAATCAAAACTCAGCCGAGCCTTCTCCATGTCATTGTGCTGATTAATCTCATCTGGGAAGTGTCACCATTTGTATCAGCATGTAGTCTAGGTTTAGTGTGATGAGTAAACATGTTGTTTAATTGTAGTGCTGGAAGGGTTCTGCTGAAACCCCCTAGCTCCACACTGCAGTTTTGCATTGCTAATTAATCACCTCTGGCGGAAACACGCGGTTTGTGGCCTCCCATCTCATTTGGTCATACTTAGTGCAAATATGTAAGTGGAGTGGCTTTGGTCGCCCTTATGAATGTCGAACACAGTTTTGTAAATCAACCACCAAATTATGTGCCCAATGCCATCCTTAAGTGGGTTGCCAGAGGCTATTTTTGGGGGAGGAACCAGGGCAGAGACCCAGCCGCAAACCTTTAGTCTGCTATTAGTCATATTTTCCCACCCTATCTCCTGGGATGAAATGGAGCCAGTCTGGCTTGGATTGGTTTGTTGACGATGTATTTAAAGATAACTTTTTTTTGTTTGTCTCATCAGTGTAAAATGAGAGCCAAAGTCTGCCTTCAACATATAGTAATGAAGTAAATGTATTGCTATACATGATGTCAAGGACGTGTCCCCCCCAATACTGAGAAAGTACCAATCTGTCCCCCCCAATATACAACAGAAAATATGTTAGATATTTGTTCTCCTTTTATGAACCCTGTCAATGGATCGGTCTCCCGTTATGTCCTATTTATTTTCAATGTATTTCCGTTTGTTAAGAAAAACATAAGCGTGTGACTCCCCCCTCCTCACTTGTGTGAATTAGTTTGAATCCACCTTGCGTCGTTCTGCGTTGTCATGGTTACCTAACACTTTTCCAGACAGTAAGGAAGTTGATACCGAGCTTAATGTGTAAGCAGATAAAACGTGTAGCCTCCTAAAATCCGAATATAAAATGATAGATCATAAACCAGGGGCACCTTGCAACCGATTTAGTGAACTTATTTTGTTTAATTTTAAGAGTTAGAAATAAAATAGTCCCGAGAAGCACAGGACTCCCGCCTGTATGATATTATTGTGGCAAGTGCACGGATTTGGTCGTGAGTGAGCCTCGCGAGTGTGCAGTCAGTGATAACGTCTAGTAAACAGACTTAGGAGACCTGACCCAAGCTGGTTAAAGCTGCCATAACCAGATGCTGGATATAAAGGTAAAGCACATGAAGTTTAAAATAGTAAAAGAAACTAAATTGTTAAATCATCACGAGCAAATGGTAGATTGCTCTCTTGAATCCTGCCTACTCAGTAGCTCCGCCAGCTATAACTAGCTAGTGAACTCTAGCCTACAACGTTAACCTACTCATTTGAGCTGCAAATCCCTATCATGCTAAAGTATAATTAGCACCTTTCTAAGCAGATGTCTTCAACATTTGTATTGTTATAAATGTGTTAATTTCTCTTTAAAACCCACTAGAGGACACTATTTAAAAGGATATTTTCCAAAAAATCTTATGGGGGAGCATGCCCCCTGACCCCCCTAGTTTTGCTGGGTAACAGGAAAAATAATAGGTTTTACCTAGGAGCTTAGCCGACCCAAAATATGGGAACCTAGATTTGCCCCTGCCATGAAGGTTAGTCGCTGTTCTTCTGATAAAATGACAAGTGGTAACAAGACAGGCATGCTGAAAGCATTGGCCAGACTAGACAGGGACATGCTCTGGACATGCGGGTGATCAGGTGTGAAATTTGAATGTAAGACTAGACTTACAACATTAGTTTTAATCTAGGCCTACTATTCGCACATTTAGAACATAATATCTCAGAGATATTACACTATTCCTTTAGATGTGAATTCAAGTGGTCAATGTAGTCCTCGAAAAACTATGTTCTAAATGTGCGAATGCTCATATATAAATATAGAATTGTAGGCAATGCACATCATTTTTATTTTTTATTTGGACCCCCCAATGTCTATACCATGGTTACGCCCTTGCATGATGTTGTCAAAGAGAGTTTGATGTAGCATTCGGATGAAACTCTTTCTATTTATATTATAGGCCAGTTATGATGGGGGGGGGGGGGGATTACACATTTTAAATATGAACTCAAGATAAGTCTTTATACTTCAAATATTTTTAGACATTGAAAGTGTGTGAAAAATGAACCACTGTACTCCGTGAAAGTGTCAGACACAGACAGACAGCTTGTGGCTGTAAAAGCAGGTCATCTGTTTCACCAGGAAATACAAAATTTATCTAAATGAGGTGTTCTTAGATCAGCTGGCTTAGTGGCTCAGTTGTCATCCTTCACATATGTATTGTAGTCAGCCAGGATGGGTTAGTTTCAGTATTATTTAAGTACTGTTTTACTCTTTTTTTTGGATGCTGATGAGTAAAAGTACTAATAATCATTAGCAGTGTTGTGCATGAACGCGTTCATAAGATCGAATTCATTGAACACGTTCATTTTTATGAGAACGATGAACTGAACGCCACTTAATGGCAAAAAAAACGGTCAAGGTTCATATTATCTGAGGTCCGGTGCCTCTGAGGTCTAGCTAAAGTGTTACGGAATGTTTTCCTTCTCCTGAGGAAAGACGCTGTCTAAATCGAATGCTTGCACCATGTTGTTGCTCAGTACCCGTACAAACCAACTAACTCGACTTCGCACTGCGTTACCCATGAATCATCGCACACACATTTATACCAAACAAGCAACGTATTCCAAGACAACTGCTCTCGGTATCATATAAAAATGGCAAGTGAAAGCGAAAACAAAAACGCAGACTCAGCGAGTACATCCGATGCACCTTATTATGTGCGGGATTTTTACACACTGTCTGATAAAGATTCCAACAGTAAAAATCTCACCTTTCTGTGCAAATGATGTCCTCCTGAAAAATTAGCAATAATTTTAAAAAAATGTACATTTATTTTAGGAAATTATACATATGAGGTGCAGTTTATGGCAAGGAGTACATGGATGGATAAAGTTTTCTTTAAAAAAACAAGTTAAGTCTTTCATTCTCACGTCCCACCTGAAAACTATGAAATGAACTGAACTATGAACTAGTTGAACTATGAACGTGAACTATTCATGTTTACTTGTATGAACTGAACTTTGAACTAGTTTATGAGAGGTGTGAACTTGCACAACACTGCTCATTAGGCAGCTTTACAGATGGATTGCAATATCTATGCTAGTAACATTTTAATTCTTTCATATATTGTAGACTATTTCACTGCAGGTTTCGTCATTCTGTTTTCTGTTCAATCGAGTTCAAATAAAATGTAGATTTGAGAATGTCTAACCTAATCAGTCAATAAATATACTATTATATGCATGATATCAGACAAGTGCAGTTACTCACGTCTGCCACTAGTGGGCATTATAATAAGCCAATGCTTTAGCTTTAAATGTAGACCAAGACAAATGTAGACCTTCAACGTTTTTCAGGCCAGGGACCCCCAAACTGATGGCGAGATGAGCAGGGACCCCCTACTATATAAATTGCATAACATTTTGTTTATAATATACTGGGCCTAGTGCCATATAAACATAGCTACCCTGTTATTGTGCATTCAATAGTAAGCTTTTCAAATAATACAAAGGTTAATATATTCATTAACATTTTTATTTTTTAACATTGAATTTAACCTAACATTTTTGAACAATGAATTTAACTTAACAATTTTTTACATTGAATTTAATTTAACATTTAACAACATGAAAGGTACAGGGTGCCCTTGCCACTGCCATTTATAAACATACATCTTGCATACAACTCTGAGCTAACAATTAATAACAACTTATTAAAATAATTCACAGATATATGTTTCTATTTCATCATACATAAAGAAGGGACAGTGAATCCTCAAGCATCTGTCGATGGCACACATCCTCCCACATTAGTGAGATGTATCTTCTTTTCAATAACTCCTGACTTGCACGATCCAACGATTGACGGAGGAGGAGTCTGGCGCATGGGGTTGTGTTGACAACAGAGACGTTATAGTGAGATTGACAGGTCAACAAACCAATCACACCGCTAGCAAGTTGTTAACCTTGTAGGTAGTAGCATGCTACGTTAGATAGGGGGCTCATTCACCTCGCAAATCCTCTCAGACTTATTTTTCAGTTACAATTAAGGTTTTTTGACCTTGTACAGTGTCTATTTCTCGGTAATTGTTTTAAAATCTAAGCAAAAATTTACATATTTAATTTTGCAATTTATAGGTAAAACAAGACAAGCTACAGAGTTTGGTCCGCCATTTTTTGATCTTCGAGCTCTTTAGACTTGAGCATAAACGTGATCTGATTGGCTAGTGCCTGTGCTGTTGTATTTGCATGAAAGGTGCTGTGAGGTGAACCGGTGCCCAGCTTGAGAGAGCTCCTGTGGGTAGCTGAATGTGTAAATTGGACTGAAAGATAACGTCTTCTCGATCAATTTATACGTTCGCTACAATATGTTGGATTTATGTTAATGTGAATTTAAAGGGAATAAAAACAATTCTGATTTGGAAGACATTTAGATTTGTGGGGAAAAAATGTATTTATTTATTTTTAGAAATATATTAAAATAATTGTCTTGTCAACCAAAGATTTCGCGACCCCCTTGCAGTACCTCCGCGAACCCCCTGGGGGTTGCGGACCCCCTGTTGAAGACCTTTGATGTAGACCATATTGTTTACTGGCATACAGAGGCTAATTTTAGTTTCCCCTGAAGTAAATGTTCTGCTACTTCTGTCACATTTCAAGATCTTTAAACGCAAGCTGAGTTTAATTTCAAAATCTCATATTCTTCCTTCCATTCTCTCTCTCTCTCTCTCTCTCTGTCTCAGAGGAGCGCAGTCTCAGTGGCCTGTGCCAGTGTCTGGTGGAACTCTCCACGCAGCCCATAACCGTGTGCCACGGCTTCGCCCAAAGCCAGGATGCAGCGCGGGCTAACGCTGCCCACAATGCATTGCAGTACCTCAAAATCATGGCAGGTGGAAAATGACCCTGTTCAACGGACAAGACCTCACTCTCTTTTTTTCCCCACCCCCTCCTTTTGAAGGGGGTGTTTTATCAGAAATGGTTAAGGTGACCTTTTCCAAATCCTGGCCATGTCCTCAGTTCTGTGAAGTGAGCTTTGGGTGGGATTCTGTCCCTCCCAGTGATGTTACTCCCCCATGTAAGATGTCACTTGAGAGTATGTAGAGCCCTCCCCTATCGATAACAAAATTAAATGATTCCCCTCCATCTAGATGTAGCATATAGTGGCACCTAAGAGGGGAGTTTAAGGCTGACATAATGTGGCAGTACATTATATCAATTTTAAAGTCAAGTTGTGCTATTTGTATTGGCCCATGTACTGCACTAACAATTTTTTATTGCTATTGACGGTCCCATTTTAGTATTATTTATCTTGTGACTCCCCACTGGATGCTGATTTTAATAATTGATGTTTGAATTGTCTACTATGTTTATTGTTGCTAGCTTTTAGCTGTTAACATTTTCCAAAATTGTGCTTTTAAACAGCTGTGGCCTTTTTTTTTTTTACCATGACATGAAATCATTAACAAATCCGATCACTGGCACCTTTTTAGAACTTTGAACTATTTCACTTTGTCTCTACATTAGTGTAATAAGACAAAGTGCTACAGTGTTCATATTTTAGAAAGGTAGTCCTCAGATGTAAATTAGAGTTAATTAATTGATCAGCAGACTGGCAGAATCCTTTACCTTCAAGAACAGGTCCAGTTTAAATAATAGTGAGGCTTCAAGCAAATGCTAGAGCTTTGAAATGACACAGACTTGATGGCGATCATCCCAAGAAATGACATGAGCTTGAACTATGTTTTTTTATAACCAGCTCAGGACGTTACACATAATGTGCATTTCCAGCTCCCATCCCATCACCAGACATCAACTGTATTAAAAGGTATCTGTTAAGTAATGCATCTATATCCTAACTGGCAATTATCCCAGTTGAATCCCTTGGATTAAAAAGATAGAAGCTCCCAGTCCTTTTTTATGACTCTTGGAAATATTTTCCAACTTGTAATTACGGTCACCGTGTATGGGCACTACATCAAGATAAACGGGGAAATTGAGAAATCAACGCACACTCAATTGTATAAATGTTGGTCAAATTTTGTTGGATTTTATTTACAGTTATACAGTATTGCAGTCAAACATCTGTCTGCTTTGAATTTTTTTTTTTTTTTTTAAATAAAACCTTTGGAATACATTGCCCTTGATTTGTATGTGTGTTTGTACTAGTAAGTTTACATTAATTAGAATAATGTAATTCAAGTTTGTGAGAAAACCCAGACATAGAGGGCTAACAGCAGTTTTGTTGAAAGGAAGAACAAGACTGTTACTGGCCACTGCGTTATTTAACATGCAGCACACTGAAATGGAAAACTGTTTATTATCTATACATTTCTACATCTTTCAGTGCCATGTTCTGGTTTCCATGTACCCTGTGCTGTTTAGTGAGTGCTTACGTAGGAAGCTAGCACCCTGGAACACTCAAACTCTGCCTGCAGGTAAAACATTGAAATTTGAGATGGGAAGCCCTCGATGGGAATTAAGGGTTCAGGATGGACAGAAGATCTGTGTTTGCATTCCATGCCTTTAACAAATGTTTGTTGTAGCCATTTATCATCTGGTTGACTTCATCACTAACACACTGGACGTTGTTAATGAAGTGATATAGTTTAGCTATTCCACATAATTTAATCTGCACTGTGTGAGTAGCCGGGGGAGGCTTTTAAATGAGGTTGTCCTATTAAGCAATTCCCATACAGGGACGCACTAGGATTCACCTCAGTTGGCGAGGCAACTGTTCTCTCTCCACTGACAAACACCATGTTCCCTAATGCTATTGGAAATAAACCACGGAAAAGTCGACTGTGACAACAGCTAACATACTTCTAGCATGAAAAAACCCTTCCAGTCTGATAATATTGAAACTACTGCTATGGAATCCGTAGCAATACTGCACCAACTATAGTTCCGGTTCCGTGGCCGATGGCAAAAATAAAATAGGCCTGGTTGTTGTTGTGCACGTTGCCACCAACAGGAGGCAGGGATGCTCCACATATGTGATTAGGTTTAAGGACTTGCTGCACACAATCTGAGGTCCTGAAACATAACAACAATTATTATTTTCGAACCAGAGGAAAAAGTCTATAATGATGATGATGTTTCCCAATCACACTATGCATTTTACTCCTCTTGTCTTTCTGTTTCAGAACCTTTCTAATGTTTTTGTTGACATTACAGGGTCCTCTTACTTGCAAACAAATGCATACAAACACCTCAAACTCATCAAGACTACTATAGGTGTTTGAAGATCTAGAAGCGTTGCACATCTATCACAATCACAAAGTGGTAAGTATACCTTTAAGTTTTTACAAGCTGATCATTGAAGATCATTGAAGTTTTCATAATTTACATTTAGAAACTGGGTGTAGACCTCCCCCGGCCACTATATATTCCCCTTATATACTACCCATGTCCTTTTTAATATTATACTTTTGTAGTTTTTCCGATAAATATTTCACTTTATTTCCTCAATGCTGTGTTGTTTGTTTTTGCCATTGATGTGTTTTACATCTTAACATCTGAGGTCATTTTTCGAGACTTTGATGGAGCATGTGAGTAGTCACACTTCACATCAGTAACTGCAGGAGTGTCTACTTATAGTATATCCCTGAGTAACAGGCCATTTATAAATGTTAATAAAGTAAAGATAGTGCCTGCACATTTGGCACTCTAGGCGAGCCTCACTTTTTTTTCAACGCCCACTTTTTTTTTCCCCACGAAAACGGATTGCAACTTTCAAACGCAATTTTGCCCTGTGAGACTGCATTTCTTTCACATAAACACAACAACGATCGCAACAATTAACAAAAATGTGTTCAAGAACTAAATCACGGAGAAAATGCCTCGCCTGTGCTGAACTACGCTCCGGCCACGCCCCCCTGTTCTTACTCTTCAACCCTGTATCAACGTTTATGGACACACACACGTCATCTTCCCAATCGCCTGCAAATAATGTTTTCTTAGTCTTCTGTTCTGTTGATGGCGGGCAAACATAAATCTGAGAAGGTCTGGGTCACTTGTGGCACATATTATTCACTCATTTAAAGCCTATACACTATAGAATCAAAACCAACTTTCAACAAACAAAGCCTGACATTCTTTTTTCATTCTAAGATGCATATCTCTTGATTAGTAAAATCATGTCTTATTAAACTGGCTAGCTCGCTCCACCAAACTAACGTTGTTAGGGTTAATCAAATCATTATTTCATGACACATCGAAAATTACCCAAATTGCGGTAGGTCTACAGCTGAACTTGAACTGATGTTTCAACTGAATGGCAATAGCAAGGAACGTAACAAGTCACTGGCTAGCTAGTGTTTGCTGACTAGCAAGATTACATTCAATCCATTCGCTTAAATGACAACACTTGGATTTTCACCAGTATTCCTCACTTGTTGACAAGTTGCCGTGTTTGTCTTCCTTAATGGGTGCAACGAGTAAGATTTTTGTAGCGTTGTTGCACTGCCTATTGGCTTTATATGTGCGCCCCTATTTTAATCATGTATTTTTTGTATAATGTAGAATAAATGGACATATCATTTTTTTAAATACCCGCCTCTGTAAAATCATTAATGAACTATGTGACAGGGAGTAGGAAAACTTTCAATGATTGGATAGGCATACTGTACATCTTTTCTTCTTTACTCCACTAAAGTACCCGCGGCAATTCACGCATTCATGAACGTTTTCTTAGCTGGGATTCATTCTAGGCTAAGAACAGGATTTACCTTTCTCCTTTGCACGTTTCTCTTCTTCTTCCTTTCTTTTCTTCCTAAATTGCACCCCGGATGGCTTTTGCCTCTTCATTAATTCGTTCTTCAAAGTTTCTTGAACACACACGTACACTAACCAAACGCCTTACTGTACTAGAATGTTCTTGTGACACTAGGCCACATATTTAATAATTAAGGATACACTGTAAATATATTACATTATATAAAGAATTAACAGGTATAATGTGGTGATCCTAAAGTTATGTTCCTGCCTTAATGTGTACCTGTGGCCTTATATTTATTTGTATTTATTTTATATTTACGACGATATTTACGTTATTGGTTTCTGACCGGGATCTGTGTTCCACAAATCAGCTGACGTGCCTGTCAGCTGACGGGATGAGGTTCGAGAGGTTTTAAATAGAAGGAAGTGAATTGCCGGAGGATGGGCACGTAATGAATGAATGGAGGGAGTCTAAGAGGGACTTCTAACAAACGCCAGTCCAACTGAAAGAGCTTAATAGTGGGAAAGCTTTAAAAACCACTGACACAAAGTCGACACCTGTTGCCGATGCATTGGAGACGTCGGTAAGAGCGATTTATATTTTTTTGCTGGAGGTTTTTGTTACAACCTGGGTCATCTTTTTTCTTTACCTGTCTTTTTCCCGGATTACCTATTTTTTCCCCGGAACGTAAGAGACTGTTTGCTTGCGGAGTTTTGCTCGGGGACATCGGGGATTTGTTTGGATATTCTTTTTGTTTGCTTTGAACTAGAGGGAGAACGTGCGAGTGTGCGCAAGGGCGCGCAAAAGGAGGCCGCTTATTAACGCGGTTATCAGATCACATCGGTGGAAAAGACTTTTGGGGTATCTGGACTGTGGGTTTATTTGAGGCTTGTTTGGTGAATGTATATGGAACTATGAACAGTTTGAAAATATATGGGTGAATGTAATTTCCTGAGCTATATCCTCGTTATTTGTAGCATTGTTAGGTGGTCGCAAACGAACACAATCAATGTGCTTGGTTCACAAATTAAGAAACTCGCGTTTCTTTAGTAATAATTGGGCTAGGATTAGTCGAAGTGTTACATTCTGACGAAACCAAGGAGGTGTAGCCTACCTCTTCCGTTTTCGATTTTTGGCTCATTTTACCCTAATGTTAGATTTATGTTTTAATGTCAAAATATTGGTTGGAGATATAGAAGGAGCAGCAAAATATGTGCCCGGGGGAAAAAAATAATATTATAATTGTGTTTTTTTTCCCATTTTTTTTTTTCCGGGCGCATTATTTGGCGCTCCCCCTCTAGATGGCGCTCTAGGCGGCCGCCTATACCGCCTGTAGGAAAGGCCGCCCCTGGTGCCTGCTTTAGATCAAGCACTGCAAAACACTTTACTTATCATTAGTAAATGGTCTCTATAGTGTGTCCCTCAGTAACAGGCTATTTATAAATGTTTATAAAGTAAAGATAGTGCCTGCTTTAGATCAAGCACTTCAAAACACTTTACTAATGATTAATACATGGTTTCTAAAGACCTATAGTATGCATCAACTGCTGTATTACTACTAGTGCTGTCAAACGATTAAAATATTTAATAGTGATTCATTTTGAGTTAACTATGACAAAAATGCGATAAATCGCAAATTTGTATCTATTCTAAATGTTCCCTCAATTATTTTTTTCCATCATCTTTATTTTATTTTAATGCTCTTATCAACATGGAAAAGTGGATTGGCTTTTTATTGAAAAACAACATTGCCAAACTGGGCGGTACAAAATTAAATTATAAAGTGCACATTTTTGATAAACAAGCCTATAGTGCAGTTAAACCATGGCTTAATATTTTCTTTTTTTCAAGTTTGCTTTGAACATAGAAGTCAGGCCTCTTATTTCAAAAACAATGAACCATAACAGTTAGGTTACCAATAAAAGGTAAGCCTACTTCTTCTGTGCTTTCAGCCAGCTGCCTGTTGACATTTAAAATGGCGTTAAAATGGGTTTGCGTTAACGCCGTTAATAACGCCTTAAACTGACAGCACTAATTACTACATGTGCAAACATTTATGAATTCACTCATGAATTAGACAAAAGCTAATGCATGATAAAGGTTATTCATAATGACCCATAAATGGTGAGCAGACCATTATCACATACCTTATTCCTTATTTAGACCATTATCACATACCTAACTGATCTTGCAAATCATTAGTACATAATTTAAAACTGGTTGATTAGTCATTTCTAAATTATTTATTAAAAGTGAGCAGACCATTATCATATACCTTATACATTATCTTATAAATCATTAAAAAATCATTTGAAACATGTTAATTAATACATGACTACTCATTTATAAAAAGCTTACTAAAGTTGATAAATGTTGTAACAATGATTTGTGAATGATGAACAGACTCTAAACAAATGCTTCATAAACACGGTCGCCCTCTAGCTTTTTCTTGGTATTGATGAGACTGGTGTTGTATTTGACATTACAATGAAATGTACAATGAAACACAGCAACAATTAATACCACAAATTGACTTTTCCTCATTATTTCACTAGCTTACCTGGGAGAGCAACAGTCTTGTCCTCTGATAGCATCATTAAGGTGGGTACCACTTTACAATAAGGCTCCATTATACATAGTTTATAAATGGTTTATAAATATGTTATTAATTCGGTTGTAAACCCTTTGTAAGTCATTAATAAGCCCTTATAAATTAGTTACAAACAGTTTTTATACATCGATGCGGGCTCACTATTTGGGAAGATCCCCATCTTGGCAACCCACTGTCTATCCCTTAACTTGCTCTTCTAGCCCAATTGCACACTCCCTACCATTCTTGTATCTGTTACTAGAGATTAAACCTATAGTTCTACCCCAAAATACTACCCTTTCAGATCACCACCTAATTACATTCAACATGAAATTAGAACTCCGTCCAACATCGGAAATAACCTACTTCTACGGCCGTTGTCTATCCGACAGGACTACAGCTGAATTAATATCAAAACTACCCGTCGCCCTCGCCTCAGCTCTTACCGCTGGCAAAGTAAATGGCGTATGCACTCCCCCACCTCATATCGACCTACTAACTGAAGGTGTCATACATGCGCTGCACTCAACCCTTGATGCTGTTGCGCCACTAAAAAAGAGAATAAGGAAACTGAAAAAACTGGCCCCATGGTACACGGATCAGACTTGTGCACTTAAACAAACCACACGAAAACTAGAAAAAAAATGGTACTCCACCAAGCTTGAGGTATTCCTCCTGGCATGGAAGGATAGTCTTCTAAGCTATAAACGAGTACTCTCTGAGGCGAAATCGGCTTACTATTCTTCATTGATTGATAATAATAAAAACAACCCAAAGTTCCTATTTAACACTATTTCTAGGCTAACAAAAAACGACAACACAATCAACATTCTGTTCCCATAATCTTTAGCGGTAATGATTTAATGACCTTTTTCAATAATAAAATCCTTAAAATAAGAGACCAAATTCATAGTCTCCTCCCCCTCTGTGACCTTACACCCCTTCCAAAATGCGCTATGGCAACACCCACCCACTGACCTCCCTGAACTAAACTCCCTGATCCTCTCATCTAAATCATCGACATGCCTACTAGACCCTATCCCCACAAAACTACTTAAACATGCACTTCCCTTATTAAGTGAGACACTACTCAATGTAATGAATAATTCACTAATTTCAGGATACGTCCCACAATCATTTAAAATAGCGGTGATAAAACCATCTCTCAAAAAACCTAACCCTGATCTCGATAATCTAGCTAACTATAGGCCCATATTTAGGCCCAATCTCAATACTTCCCCTTACCCCTTATCTTTCCCCTTACCCTTGAAGTTGCGCGTTCATGTGAGAGCTAGTGGTGTCTCAATACCCAATTTGATCAAGATTAAGGGGTAAGATTAAGTGGTGTATGGCCCTCGTTTTTAAGCTGATCTGAGAGCTACCTTGCTCCTCCAAGGGCTATCCCAGAGCACACAGCGAAACCAGCTCGGGAATTTTTTTAAAAAAATGGCTGCTTGAAGCGAGGAATATTTTACATGAATAAAGCTATCTACACAACTTTTTATATGTTTATAATGACTCGGTTTGATCTGAAATCTGCTACACGAACTATGTATTGTAGGTCTTAACTGAAGCTTTCAAACGGTAGTTTTAGGTTACAATTAGCGCGTATGCCACCACTTCATTGGATTATATGGTAGCTTGCTAGGACTAGCCTGACTCCATGCATGTGTACAGATAACTTTATTATCCACGAATTACGTTTGATATCTGTGAATGACAGCACTTGCTTTGGAGACATCGATCCGTGCTTTACATGTACCGTCCACAAAACAATTACGACAGTCTAGTTTTGTGCTCTATACAGTCATATATATATTTGCAACCATAATTGAAACTTTTTTTAAATCGCTAGTTTAATAGCTCATACAGTCACGCATGTCTACAGATAACTTATCCGCGAACTCCGTTTGATATCTGTGAATGACAGCACTTGTTTGAAGACATCGACCTGTGCTTTACATGTACCATCCTGTATTATCCAGCGACGCCAAGTGACGTACCCGAAACCGAGTGGCGTCTCATTTCATAGGGGAAAGTTTTCAGCCCTTGGCCCTTACACTTTCAAGTGCTAGGGTTAAGACAAAGACAAGACAAAGCAAAAGGGGCAAGGGGAAGAATCGAGATTCGGCCTTAACCTCCCTTTCTTGTCAAAAATACTTGAAAAACTAGTAGCTAAGCAAGTTACTTCCTTTTTTACAACAAAACAAAATCGAAGAAACCTTCCAATCTGGTTTTAGGGCCCACCACAGCACTGAAACGGCCTTAGTCAAAGTCCTGAAAGACCTTCTAATCGCATCTGATCATGGGTGCACCTCAATACTAGTTCTCTTAGACCTTAGTGCCGCCTTCGACACTATAGATCACCATATCCTGTTACAGAGACTTGAACATCACATTGGCATCAAAGGCTGTGCCCTATCTTGGTTTAGATCTTACCTCTCTGTTCGCCATCAATTTGTTCATGTCCATGAGAAGTCGTCAAATCACACCAGAGTAAGCTACGGTGATCCACAAGGCTCTGTCCTTGGACCACTGCGCTTTTCCCTTTATATGCTACCCTTAGTTGCTGTCATAAGGAAACATGGCATTAACTTCCACTGCTATGCTGATGACACCCAACTCTACCTATCCATGAAATTGTACATCTACCCAAGATAGAAGCTTGCCTGCAAGATGTAAAATCTTGGATGGCTAACAACTTCCTGCTCCTCAACTCTGATAAAACTGAGGTTATGCTTGAATCAATTGAGATCAATTGAGAACTACACTATCTACCCATCTACCCACACTCAAAGGCTTCCCAACACCCAACATTAACATAAAAAACCTTGGTGTAACAATCAACCAAGACCTCCTTCTTACTCACACATAAAACAGATCTCAAAGACATAATTTTTCCATTTACGCAATATTGCTAAAATTAGAAAGGTCCTATCCCTCCAAGATGCAGAAAAACGAATCCACGCATTTATTACTTCCCGCTTCGATTACTGCTACCTCAAGGAATTAGTTGTCCCCTATTGCCCTCCAAGGCTGCTCCGTTCCCAGAGTGCAGGCCTCCTGGTATTTCCAAGAATATCAAAAACCACAATAGGAGGCAGAGCCTTTAGCTACCGAGCCCCCCTCCTCTGGAACAATCTCCCTGCCTCCATCCGAGATGCAGACACCGTACCTATATTCAAATCAAGACATTCCTCTTTAGTGCATCCTATAGCCACAAGTAATTGCATCGACAAACCCATCACCTGCTGTGCCAGCCACCCAGACATATCCGAACATAAAACATCTTCTAATAAAATAAAAAAATATGTGCTACAGACAGCGCATGTTGTACTGTGTAGGAATGCCTTTACGGATCCCGGGTACAGCATATGGCGCGTGTTGCGACTGTCACCAGCCAAATGGGCAGTGCTGCCCTGCAACCCTAACAAAGCTTACGACTAAAATCTCCACATATACCAAACCAAACAAAATGCTAAATGCCAGCAAAACTAAACATATCTAAACACATGCAATACCCCCCTAATCAACAAAACTTGGCTACAGAAAGCGTATGTTGTACCGTGAAGGAGGGCCTTTACGGATCTCAGGTACAGCATACGGCACGTGTTGCGACTGCCACCAGCCACTTGGGCACTGCTGTGTACCCTGCAACCCTAAAGCTTACAACTGATATCTCCATATGTAAACTACCAAACATAATGATAAATGCCATTATTAAGCATATCTTCTCCCTATCTCTCTCTCTCTCTCTCTCTCTCTCTCTCTCTCTCTCTCTCTCTCTCTCTCTCTCTCTCTCTCTCTCCTTTCATATCATATCGCTTATGCCTATAATAACACTGATAAAATAGCCATATTGCCTACTGTTAAATCTACTACCCAAAGGTATCTCCCTATCTGATTCTGAAGTTGATGTCTACTAACATAAATGTTCTGTGTGTGACGGGGCACCTGAGTGACCCTCTGCTGCAGCTTGTAGGCTGCTGCCTTTACTGAACTGGATGCAGGTGTTTTGTGTGTTTTGCATGTTCTTGTACATGTACAGTTTATATGATTCGTAAACAACATATTTCTGTTTCAATAACCACACAATTTCAATGTCTTGTCATAAATGTTCCGTTTATTTAGTTTAAAATCATACCTCATAATGTCATTTTTCATAGCGTCTGTCTAACTGTTGTTTAAGTCTTGTCTTGCGTGCGTCTGTTAGTTAGTTGAGCGATTGTTGCGCGATTAAGCACGAGTTTTAAAACTACCGGGTTGACCCGAGGTATTAGTATTTGGCTGATTTGTCATGTGTGGCTATGTCGTCACCGAGCCTAATGGCTACCGTGTGTAGTCTGTGTTTCCCAGCTGATTGGGACATTGTTTAGTTAAGTATGGCTGCTGTGAGCCACAGGTGTTGGTGCCTGAGCCGATGACACACCTGCTATTAATAATTGACCCTTCGCTAAGCCACGCCCAAAAACCGCCCCAGGCCAATCGTAGTTTAGCAACGGGTAACTAAGCGCGGAGGACCTGACAAACTTTTGGCAAAGTGAAGATTCCGAAGCACTGTGCCTATGGGTTGTGCAAAACCGACAGCCGATACCCAAAGAGTTTGGAGGGTTTTCCATTCCCAAAACTCAATATGAGAAATGCCGTGAGTGGAAAAAGAAGTGTGGGAGACCCCAATCGCAGCTGAATGTTTACAAAGAACACTTACATTTGCTTACAACAAGCTAATGTTAGCAAGCGAGCTAACTCATCTCAGTATTGCTTGCATATAATTACGGTCCTTTGTTCACAATGCACATATTTTAACGTAAAATGAGACTATAAGATACATATCTACTGTTCGCGTTTGACATACTGTTGAATGTATGTTGGCACTTTGTTAAGTGTCCAACATGAGGACAAGCTAATGTTATCAAGCTAGCGGATAGTTAACTCATCTCAGTACTGCTTGCAAATGATTACGGTTCTTTGTTTAGAATGCGTACATTTTAACGTAAAATAAAATGGTAAGAGACAAGATGCAGGCTCGCTTTGACATACTGTTCAATATATTTTAGCATTTTGTTAAATGACGGCCGACACACGACTTCCCCAATCCGATTGCTGCTCTCCCTGTGTCAGTTCCTACGTGGGAGCATCAGGGGGGTTGCCGGAGGTTTCAATATGTATTTTCCCATTGTCTGACTTCGCGCAGATATCATGTATGTATCCCTCAAAAGCATACTGAAGCCCCTTTTGCCTCGTTCTTTCAGAGATCTCCCCTGAACTCCAGAAATGAGTTATTATCTCTCTGAGGACGTCAGATAACGGCACTTATCATTGAGATTGATATGCCAGGTACGAAAGCTTGTCAGGCGTAGCAACAGTAGTTAAGGTGGGCGGGGCTTAGCGAAGGGTGAATTGGCATGAGCCAATTGGAGGTGGTGTCTAGGCTACTTAAACTCCCTTTTCCCTTTGTTCGAGAGAGTTACCTGTTAATAAGACGTTAGTCTTAGGTGCTCTCACTGGACTAGATACCATGTTCCTTTTACTCGCCTTTGTTTTGTTTTCAATGAGAGTGTTCGTGTTTAATAAGGCATACGCCTTACGAACTCTCATCAGACCAGTGAATGTGGTCTTTTATGCATAGTCGACTGTGAATTGCTTATGTGTTTGTACCTTTGATGCCCATGCATTTGTTCTTGTAAGGTCTGTGCTCTGTCCCTGTCTTGTTTCCCTATGTATCCCTTGTGTTCTCACGTATTTCTGCATTTGTGTTTGTTTACCCATGTCTCCTCGTGTCTGTCTCTTCACGCCCTCCCCTTGTTATTCTGCTTGTTCTGTTTATTAGTTTGTCTCCCTTGTGTCATGTGATCTTTTTTCCTTGTCTAGTCATTGGGCTTCCTTGTTCCCACCATGTGCTTTCCACCATGTGCTTTCCTGTGTTTGTTTGTGTATGCCATGTGCCCTCTTGTTGTTGTCCGTGTCTCCACCCCTCACCTGTTCCCAATAATCACCTGGTTTGTTTGTCTTATTGGTTTCTCCCGTGTCCTGTTAATTCCCCTTGTTTAGTCCACCTGTGTCTCATTGTCTGTCCTGCCTTGATTGTTATCACCTGTCCCTTGTTATCTGTTGTGTGTGTATATATACTCCATGTGTTCTTGTCTCTCGGTGCCTGTTCGTCATAGTTGTTACGTGTTGATTATCTGTGTCTCCTTCGTGTTCTCTCCGTGTTCCTCCGTGTTCACAGTGTTTAAGTAAGTTCCTCGTGTTGCCGACCCTGGACTGTATTTTGACTTCTCTTTTGCCTTGCCCAATTGGATTTGTTTGCCTGCTTGTTTGACTGCCTTACCGTGTACCGAACCCTGGAAAGTAAAACGTTTTCTCTGTTTAATCTACTGCTGTTGTCTGAGTTGTGCATTTGAGTTCACACATCACCTCCAATTCGTAACAGTTCTTATTCAAAATTGTCTTTAGTTATATTGATTTATTATTGTCATTGTTCTTACTGCCTAATGGGCCTTATTTGAGTATAATAAAAATGCTCATCATCTTAACCATCTTCTCCCTCCTGAGTCCTCTATGAGTGTAACATCCTAGCTCTAGGCACGAACGATTTCAACCTTTAACACTCTCCCTTATAGCTTCATAGCTATGTTCCAATTGCTGATGGAAGTGGTAACATTGCTCCTCACCCCCACCACTCCTCATCTACGCATATGGACAGCTGAACTCTACCCACTCATTTTCTTCCTTTTATTTCCCTCCTAATCTAGACTATTGCCGCCATGGGACGCTGCTGTAGTCTCTCCACCTGGTCTTCCTGTTGAAACCCTCGGCCAATTGCACCCACTGCCACTGCATTGCCGTACACTTACTCTACCCCATACCCTATGCTAGCATTTATATACAATATACATTATTGCCACCATTGAAGTGTTTCTCTGTCCCTATATCCCTTACCCCTGTAACAGTAACCCTATGAGTACAGTAAACTGGTCTTGCCTGTATCATGTATTTACCAACGGATGTCTGTATATATCAACCAAATGCTGGCTGTGTACAACCCCTGTTGTTTCCCTTCCCCTTCTGCCACACAACCGCCCCCCCCCCCCCCCTCCCCCCTTCCTATCTCCACCCGGCCGACCTCAAGCAGATGGGTCCCCCCTTATGTGCCGTGGTTCTGCTTAAGGTTTCTTCCTGCCTAACAGGGAGTTTTTCCTTGCCCCTGTTGGCATTGTGCATGCTCTAAAGGTGTTCAGGCTCTGGGCTCCATTTTGCCAGTTATAAATGTTTGTAACTGATTACTAGATGATGATGTGTTTCACACTTTACAATAAGGCTCCGTTTTGCCAGTTATAAATGTTAGTAACTGATTAATAAAGGGTGATTTGTTGTGTAATGAGTAGTAAGCAGTGACTTGATCTTATCTGATGGATACTTTATTAATCCAGAGGGAAATTTTAGGACATCCAGTAGCATCCACACACAACATCCATTTTTTTTTTTCAATTTGAATTTGAATTACATGGGATGCACGCTATGGTCTTATCTGGTTTTCCAGAGCTGATATATAACCAAAAAAAAAATTCATTGTGCTTTCTTTATTAGCTAATGACGTGACGACATAGGTCAGAAGGTCACAGACCAGCGCGCCCACGGCAAATAGGTAGCTTGAGTTTTATATCTTGCCTATATGGGGGGGGGGGGGGGGGGGGGGCGAGGGGGCTTCTTGTGTACTGTTCCGTTCCCACTCCTTTTGAACGTGTTCTCCCTATGTGGATGTGATTTGTGGATGTTGTTTCTGGATGCTACTGGATGTCCTAAAATTTCCCTCTGGATTAATAAAGTATCCATCCATCCAAGATCAAGTTACTGCTTACTACTTATTACACAACAAATAACCCTTTATTAATCAGTTACTAACTGGCAAAACCCTTTATTAACCAGTCACAACTGGCAAAACGGAGCCTTATTGTAAAGTGTGAAACACATCATCATCAAGTAATCAGTTACCTACCTGATATAACTGGCAAAACGGAGCCTGTTTGTAAAGTGTGAAACACATCATCATCTAGTAATCAGTTACAAACATTTATAACTGGCAAAATGGAGCCTTATTGTAACCCCCCCCCCCCCCCCCCCCCCCGGGGTTTAATCTCTAGTAACAGATACAAGAATGGTAGGGAGTGTGCAATTAGACCCGTAGAGCAAGTTAAGGGATAGACAGTGGGTTGCCAAGATGGGGATCTTCCCAAATAGTGAGCCTGCATCGACGTATACAAACTGTATAACTAATTTATAAGGGCTTATTAATGACTTACAAAGGGTTTACAACCTTATTAATAACCTATATACAAACCATTTATAATGGAGTCTTATTGTAAAGTGGTACCTTGTGTTTTATTCAGAGACTTTTTCTGGTTTTGACATTGACCATCTTTACCTTGAGCTGTCTTTGGACTACTCCAAGCTGGTTCTGGGCCTCGGATGCCTAATGATTGGCATGGCTGAGCTGTATCTCCATTTCATTGAGGTCTCCGTCCATCTTCTTCTTCTTGACTCTCACAGGCATCATCCTCTGCTCCAACTCCTCATCCTTCTCAGCCATCTTCCTGTCAATCTCACCCTTGACCTGGGTAAGCTCCAGCTGGACACAAAGACTTCTCATGATCAAGGGTGCCCTATTACAGAGGGTGGTTTAAAATCAGTTCATGAGACTTTTTAGAGGATGTCGCAAGTATAGAATTACAGATGATATTACCTCTGCTTCCTGTAAGGCAGTCTAGACTTCTGATTTTTCACTCTCCACTGTCTTCTTGGTCGCTTCCAGCTCATGAATTATCTTGCCAGTCTCACCAAAGTGTTCAGTAAGATCGAAAATCTCCTCTACATAGAAAAGAAAATGCAGTTATGAGAGTTATCTACAAAATACTGATATTTCATACATGTTATGTAATACGTAATTGTATTAAATTGTATGAAAATGTAGGTTGACATAGCTGCAG
Source organism: Sprattus sprattus (assembly GCF_963457725.1). Taxonomy (NCBI): domain Eukaryota; kingdom Metazoa; phylum Chordata; class Actinopteri; order Clupeiformes; family Clupeidae; genus Sprattus; species Sprattus sprattus. The sequence continues at coordinate 26,191,852 of NC_137908.1, read as the reverse complement.
GTTCTTGTTCTCCCTCTTTAGGGTCTCCAGCTGGTCGCAAGCCTCTTTCTGAGCACCTTCCAGCTCCGCCTGGCCCTTCTCATACTTCTGCTTCCATTCTGCCAGGACCTGATATAAAAAATTTTATAGTGTTTCAGAAGTAAAGTCTTCACAACTAAAAACAAACACAAGTATTATCAGCTTGGTATCTATTATGAGGCTTGAGTGATTATTACTTTGTCAAAGTGACTCTGTTTTTTTGTCAAGGTTAGCAGCCAGTGCGTTTGCCCTCTCTACATCAATCATTAGAATCAGAATCAGAAAGGTTTTTACTGCCAAGTAGGTTTACACCTAAACAATACACATATTAAGTACTTTTTGAAACATAGGAAAAACAATATAAAAAATTTACAGAATATGTTAAAGGGAAAAATGAAAGAGCTGTGCAGTCTATGCAGGAGTGTGCACATAAAAGGGCGGCGGCGGAGGGGGGACGTCCCGGGCCTTGTTGATGATGTCAACCACAGACGGCTGCTCTGGTGGCGTGAGGTTTTGGTCCTGATGGACATAGGCCTTCTGCAGGATGGGAGTGGCACAAGGAGTTTGTGTCCAGGGTGGAAGGGGTCAGCCACAATCTTACCTGCACGCCTCAGGGTCCTGGATGCATACAGGTCCTGGACAGATGGCAGATTGCAGTCAATCACCTTTCCAGCAGAATGAATGACACGCTGCAGTCTGCTTTTGTCCTTGGCAGTGGCAGCAGCGTACCAGATGGTGATGGAGGAGGTGAGGATGGACTCAATGATGGAGGTGTAGAAGTGCACCAGTATTGTCTTATTGTCAGCTGCCCCAGGAAGTACACCTCTGATGTGCTTTTTTGGTGAGGGAGATGATGTTCAGCTCCCCACTTGAGGTCTTGGGAGATGATTGTGCCCAGGAAGGGGATGGACTCCACACTGTCGACTGGGGAGTAACTCAGGGTGATTGGGGTGGGTGGGACTGGGTTCTTTCTAAAATCTACAACCATCTCCACTGTTTTCAGAGCGTTGAGCTCCAGGTTGTTCTGTCCACATCAGGTCAGCAGATGATCAAATTCCCACGTGTAGGCAGACTCATCCCCACCAGAGATGAGTCCAATGAGGGTGGTGTCGTCCGCGAACTTGACAGACTGGTGACTGGAGGTGCAGCTGTTTGTGTTCAGGGAGAAGAGTAGAGGGGAAAGAACGCTACCTTGAGGGGAACCGGTGCTGATGGTCCGGGGATCAGAGACATGTTTTCCCAGCCTCACATGCTGCCTTCGGTCTGACAGGAAGTCTGTGATCCACCTGCAGGTGGAGTCAGGCACACGCAGCTGGAGTAGCTTGTCCTGTAGCAGAGCAGGGATGATAGTATTGAAGACAGAGCTGATGTCCACAAACAGCAGATCCTCCATTTCAAGCAGTCTCTGCTTGGTCTTCTCCAGAGAGGCAAACTTTGGAGTTCACAGCCTCAATGGACTCTTCAGTGTCTTGGGAGACGCTGGGTAAGCTTTTTCCTAGAAAGGTTGTCATCAAATAGCTTAAGACTACAGAGAAACAGCTAGCAAACCATCTATTCATTCAGCATTTTTGTATTATATCATCATACTTGGCCTCCTGCTCCTCCTCAACCTGCTCTCTGAGCATGTCCCATGTAACGAGCTGATTGGACAGCATGAGCCAAGGCATTCTTGGCCTTTAAAAAACAGACCTATGTCTCTATGTGAGAAACAATATTTCTTTATTTCTTCAATATTCAATATCTTGCACTCCTGTTTTGCATTTTGCATTCTACTTTCCACTATTTTTTTTATATTCATTGTCTATACTGTATATTTGTATCTTATATATTGTGTTTTTTTTTGTTCTTATGTGTAGTACTTTTCTTATGTGTATTACTTATAGTGTTTGTATGTTTTATGTTTACTGTATGCTTGGCAATAAAACAAATTCTCATTCTGATTCTGATATTATGTAACTTGTCTTACTTTGACTTCCTCCTCAGTGTTCCTCTTCAGCTTCTCAATCTGCTGCATATAAGCTTACTTGCCCCTGGTCAGCTGAGAGACAAGAGCTTCCTTCTCAAGTTGGTGACCAACCTCACCTTTTTTTGCCCACCCTATTTTACTCACCATTCTCAGTCTGAAGCCTGGCCTTCTGCACATTTATATCATTGAGTTGACGAATATTTTCATCACTTTTGCTCTTCAGTTCACCAAGTTGGTCCTCAAGGGTGCCCGAAAAAGAAAAGAAACATATTTGATCATAAGCAATAAAAGAAATTACTTTTGCCTTAGCAACAGCCTCTATATTGCTGGAGAGGTCATCAATCTCCATTTTGTACACACACGTCTCCTTTTCCAGCTTCTGCTTGACACACTGAAGGTTGTCAATCGGCTCTCCAAGTTCGGCTACACTGTCAGCCTGCTTCTTGCGGAGAGCAGCTGCAGGAGTTGCTTCATTCTGCAAGGTGGACTCTTGCAGCTTTTGGAACTCCGCCTCACGCTTGTTGTTCATATCAATCTGAGCAGCAGTAGTCCCACCAGCCTCCTCAAGCCTCTCACCAATCTCCAAGTTCCCTGGAGGTATCAGCTCTTTGCTTTTCCACTTTGGCCCGTGCTGCACGTTCAGCTTCAATCTTCTCTTCCAGTTCCTCAATACCAGCCTATACAGAACCATGATCAGACATTCCACGGTTCGATTCTGATTGTTATACTGAAGCATTCAGAGGCACAGGCAACCAGTGTTTTTTTTTGCCTAGTCATCTATGGACAGTCACACAGTAAAGCTAGACATTGTTTTTTTTTTTTGGTACGTAGCTTTCAAGTATGTTACTTATTTTAAAATGACACATTTTCCAACTGTAAATCAAGCATGTTTCAATAATTCATAACAACATGTCACCTGGAGTTCCTTAATGTTTTTTGAAGCTGGGATCCTAGTGACTGTTCATCTTAAAACTGCTCAGTTGATTGATTTCAAAGTCCCTTCTTTAAGGATTGAAATGAAATAAACGAATCAATTGTGATTATATGTAATGGCTTGCTGGTGTTTTAATGAAGTGAATATCCCTTACTTCTTGATCTTTTCTTCAGACGGCTGTTTATCATTCTCCAGCTCCATTATAGATTTCCTGGGCTAGTTTCAGGTCACCCTAAAGCTTTCTCTCGGCGCTTTCAAGATCCATGCAGAGTTTCTTCTCTTGCTCCAATGAGCCTTCCAGCTGTTGATGGAAAAATTGCATGGTCAATTCCCTTTTGGTCCATGACTTCCCTTACTTATTATTGTCAATATGCGGTCGGCCTACTCACATCATCCACTTGTTGTTCAAGTTTGGTCTTTGATTTGGTCAGAGTGTTCTTTCTCTGCCTGGAGATCATCCAGAGTCTGCTGGTGTGCCTCTTGGAGGAATTTTTTTCTCTTTGGTTAACTTGGTAATGCACTCATTCTAAGAGGCCATCTCCTCATGTCATGACTTGGGACATTGTTTGGCCTCCAGAGGTCGCCAAAGAAAAGACTTGTCCTGTTGTGTCGGCATGTGTTTTTTGTTTACTTCCTGCCTTTACTATCCCGCCATTTTCTGTTTCACCTGCTAGTTAGTGGTCACATGACCAATTAACTCAGGTATTTATACCTGGCTGTTTTTGGTGCTCAATACCGAGTCTGGTTTCAGGTACTGGTCAAGTTAGTGTTGTCTTGAGTTCTTGCATCCTAAGTCATGCTGGAATCTACTCAATGTGTTTTGTACGTTTTTGGAAACTTCTAAGTATCAAAGTAGTATCAAAAACAGAGGGCAAAAACAAGGCCGTTAACTATGCCGCAAAGGCTTAACTAAACAAGAGGCTAAGAATTCACAAAAACTATGAACTATGAATGGAGACAAGGACATTTGAGACTAGGAAACTTGAGATCAGAAAACTAGAAATCAGAATTCAAACAAGAAAACTCTGAACCAGAATTCAGAACAAAGACACAGCAATGAGGCTGAGAAACGGCGACGTATAAATACCTGACTAATTAGTCACATGACTCATTGACGAGCACGTGAAAACAGAAAATAGCGAGAAATCAAAGGCAGGAAGTGAACGCATGCACATGCACACATAACAGGCCAAGAGTCCATTAGGTGGCAGCCTCCAGAGGCAAAATATCCCAAACAACATTAGGCCTCATTCTCGAACATTTTCTGAAGTTTCTTCTGAAATGTTTCTTACGGACTTCGGTAAACCACTGAAGAAAAACATCTCCGCCAGATTCATGAACACCTGAAAATGTGTTCTTACGCAGCAGAAGTGCTTAAAGAAAGAGGTTTCTTTAATTCAAAGCACGTTCTCGTGCACCTGGATTTGCATACATAAACGCCCCCCCAGCTACTTATAAGGGTACACAACCGTAGATACGTGTGCAGGCGGAATCGACCACACAAAAGCAACTCGTAAGTGAGTTATGTCAAAGTGGAAAGCGAGCACTGGTCGAGTAAACGCAGAACTTACTTCACTGGTGCAGAGGTGGAGGTACTTTTGCAGGATGTAGATGTGTTCATTCTATTCCACAATGGCTATATCAACGTGATTGAGTTAAGTGCTTATTTATTTATTCACTTACATTTGCAGTGTTCGTATAGTCCTTTTATTTACATGTATTTTAGGACATCACAACGCCTCGTAGAATCATGACTATAAATGTGAAATGTAATTGTTAATGATACCAAAATGTATTTTTATCATAATTATTTAAATCTGAGGATGTCTGTAGAGTTGATGTGAACGCAATCAAATTCAGCCCTTAAAACTTCTTACAAGGAGCGGCCCAGTGGGGCATCTTGTGTTTTTTTTGAGGAATCGCATTGGAGAAAACTTACGACTGCTATTTCGCGTTCTGAAAGTCTTCTGAGGTTCGAGAATGTGGCCCGTTAAGAGAGGGATCAAACTGCTTTAACTCATGACTTTTTCCAATAATTCTGCCGTAAAGGTTACGTAGCTTGACATTTCTGTAAGAAAGAAGTTCATTTCTATAAACTATTTTTGATGTAAATGACATAATACTTAATGATCAACTTCCTACCATAGTATGCTCAAACTTGTACCGAATGTGATCTACATCAATGGAGCCTAAGAGCTTCTCTGCAGCTTATTTGTTATCAATGAACTGACCCTCTGGGATGACACTGGCAATCGATACTGTGTATCTGTAAGAAAAGGGATTTTCTGAGTTAACTTGTCAGATATAATTTCCTACCCCAATAGGTTTGATGTATTTTCAACGTATTAACTGCAGTAGTATTGCAAAAATACCTCTGCTTGAAATCACCATAAAGGATTCTGCTAGGGAAGCCCTTTCTGCAGATTCTGATACCCTCCAGCACACCATTTCACCTCAGCTGGTGGATGACTAAGAAGTTCTCCACGAGACCTAGAACAGAATTATTACGTTTACAGCAGAGATTAATGTGCAAATTGAAAACCAAACTAAAACTTAGTCTGCCCGGGAGTCATTGCTCCTCATGTTGGTTTTCAGTTTGCCCAAGTTTTCCTGTAGAAAGTAGTTTACATGTGGAACAGGAAGTGTCCCAGTGTTTCATTGAATGGTTTATAGGTTGAGATGTATTGGAATGCCTGTCTTTTCCCCACCAATGTAATGTTGATATTATTCCACATGCATATCCTTTCATTATTTGATTATTGTCACTTTTAACAAAGTGGGAAAGGGGAAGAGAGTCCTATCATTGGGGATGGTATGTTTTCTATGAATACTTCTGCTGTGCACTAAGGATGTATTAAATTAAACATTAGTTATGTAGGGGATACATAGTCTGCCAGGCAGCATCGAAAAATGAATCCCGACCGTATGAACAGGACCCCGACATGCAGCAGACTTGCAACGATAAAAGACATTCTCTTGTAGGCGGAAAAAAAAATTGTTCTTCACACAAATAGAACTTTAAAGTTTGAGGTGTTGCATAGCAACATATTACTTACTGATTTTAAGTTACAATGAATTTGCATGGGCCTTTATAAAGAAATATAAGACCTCCAAACGTTTTGCAACTTTCTGAGGATGTGGATAATAAAGTGTGTTCCCTAATGTATACCCCCAAACCCCATATACTACAATTGTTGTAAGAAAATATAATAAACACTGTGTCCCTAGTAAGTCCTCTATCTTCTTATTATCTCAGCATAATGTACATTACTGATTAACACATCCACCACTTCTTCAAAAAGTCTGGAAGGAACCACTTCTTGCCTCCCTTCTAACCACCACCACCATCAGATGTTTAGGAAAATAATGAAGTGATTTAGTTATATAAAATCAATATTGCATACAATTAGATTATTCAATTTAATTATTCAATATTATTGTTACTGAATATTTGCTCAGGAGGCCGTTATACCTTCAGTGGAGGCGTGAGATGAAAACAAGAAGGCCAGTAACTTCATTGTAATTCAAAAAATACACTTTTTGGTACTTTTACCACCGGCTTTTCAGTACTGTAGAAATTCTTCATATTACATAGCACGTATTATAGCATAGTACAGTAAATCTTTATACTTTAAGCAGCGGTGTTAGATGCATACAAGAAGCACAGCAGTTTAATTGAAGACTTGGTACAGAAGCACAACAGAGTCATTCAATGGAGCCTTGTTCTTGTCCAGCCATCCATTAATGTTGTAGTCCACAGCAGGGAGGGGTGGGTTTCTGCTTTACCCTTTGTTGGTTTGGGTTTCTCAAGGCACTTGTTTTTACCAAGATGGTGGTCATTCAGCATGATTCTTGAAGGTGGTGTCTGAGGCTTTAGGGAACATACACTCCTCTTCAAGGATGGAGAAGGTGAAGTTCTCATTGGTGAAGTTGATCCACAGCTGTTCCAAGCTCTTGAACTATCCATAACAGAATTGTTGACCTATTTAAGAAAAAAAACCTATTAATGAAGATATGATGACACCATAAATAAGCACGGTTACCCATAATATCTGATACATTATCTAATACACAAATGCATAGATACCGTATCTGTGGTACTGTTTGGCCTTTGGTCACAAGCTCTTTTCCGACCTTCAATCTGGGGTAGCATAGAGCCTTCAGCATGTCAGAAGAGTTCAGGGCCATGAGGTAGGCCATTTTATCAGCTACCAGATGAAAACAAACGGTAGTCATCATCACTCATTACTTCATTGAGTACTGGCTGTTACTGACTTGGATTTGAGAGCTCGGAAGGAATGAAGAATAAAGGTACATAGAGAAAGATTGACAAATGTCTAAATATTAACAGGATTATGTGTCCATGGGGAGATTAGATTAAAATGGGCCAGAGAGAGTATGAACGTTTTACTGAAATATTTGTGCAGGTTCCATTGCTCACCCTCAGAGCCGTCAGGCTCAGCCTGCTCCTCTCTCTGCTTCTGCCCGTACTTCATGTTCCCATGATGCATCACAGTTCCGCTTAGCTTGTAGATGCCTTTTTTCTCCCCAGTGGTGAAGCCCAAAATATCTATTGCAGTCTGACAGGATGAAATAGTGTATGGGTTGATTAGATTCCTGTTAACTTTGCTTACGTTGTTTAAATCTTACATCTGTAGCAATAAACTCCTCCACATCGTTGATACTCTTGACAGTTATTTCACCTTGACTGATCATAGGGAAAACATATGGGTTGGTGGTGATTAGAAGGGCCTCGGAAAACAGAAGAAAAATATCATAAAAAATATCACAGAGGCTTACATAGACCAGTATTATTTGCATTTTATCAGTTCGTATCCCAGCTTTATTACCAATCAGCTAAGGCTTGTGTCCAGTCTGAAGCTGGTAAAAGATATGATAACTCCTCTCAGCAGACAGTTGGGACGTCACTCTTGACTTCTCTAGCAGATCTGGCATGTGACATGACACATTTTAAATAATTAATACCCTCATTTGTTTTTATCCCCCATGCTATCTTGGGTAATGCAGAATTCCTACTCACATGTCTCAATATTAGCCAAGGCCAGTTTGCCACGGTAGCCAAAGTGAATCCTGATTAATTCTCCCTAAATTGGTTCCAAAAATGTTGCAATTTGTATTGAAAAATAAATGATCTTCCTTTTCCAACATTGTGGAACTTGTATGTCACAGTTTGTCTAAGTATTTCAATATATACTGTGTATGTGCAGTACATACAGGGAGGATTTGTCATTCCTCACAGTCTTGGCATTACCAAAGGCCTCCAGTAGAGGGTGCAAAGATCTAATCCTCCAGTGACCGCTAGATAGAATATCAAGGAATTTATCTGTGATTGCCGAACATCCCTTCTCAGCATTGTATTTCCTACCAACCCAACCTCGCCCCCCTGCTCACAACTGTAGGGAAACTAAAAGTAGATACTTAAGTCAAAAGATAGCTAATCTTCTTTTGAGGGCCAAGCCAAGAAAATAGATGAATGCCGCCAGTAACAAAACAAAATATATTTATGCATATGTGTGTACACGTTAACCCTCCTATTATCTTTGGGGTCAATTTGACCCCATTCAATGTTTAACGTCTCTAAATAAATGGATTGACATCCTTTTTTTGCTTCATGTTAAATTACTTTTCCTAATTTAATGGGGACAAGTGGCTTAACACAAAATGAACATGATGATATGTTGTTCAGGCTGTTTTAATTGTATGAAATATATAAAAAAAATATCAACATTTTACACACATTGTTACTATTCTTGATAACAGAAATTGTTTTCCATTCCAAATGTTATAGATAACAACAATATGTACTTACAAATCATATGAAGCCAAGAAAACACCAAAAGGATATCTTTTTCCAATTTTAGGTCAATCAGTGAGATTTTATGGTGACATGGTGAAATTCCTCCATTGTCACGTAACCAGTATTCAGGATGTATAAGGGGGGTGGGTGGGGGTTTTGTTTTATTTAAATGGCTATTTAGGTAGTCAACATACAAACATAAAGTACCTGACACATAAACTTGGGTAAAAAATTGTATTATTATTATTTTTTGGGAGGTTTTTCAAATTGACCCCAAGGATAAAAGATGTTAGTAAATTTGCAGGTAATAGGAGGGTTAAGAGAATAACGTTAATTCATGGCTGACTGGGCTTCGCAACAAGTTACCCAAATGGATGGAAAACTAAAACTACTCATTCTACATGTGTACATTTTAGCATGCATGTACTGTAAAGATCCCTCAGAGGAAAGCAAACCTGCTTGCCATTGGTGGTGAAATACTCAAAAACTTGTTCCCATCAGATGTGTCTTTGCATTCCCGTATCCTGTCAGACAGGCAGATCAATATGAAAAGGTCTGAGGCACCGCTGTGCGCTAAAGTGTGGAAGTCAATCGTGATGGAAAGGAAAGAGGTGAAGTTTCACGCTGGTCCCCCTTGTGTGTCAGTCAGATAATGATTAGACTTATTAGGCCCACCGCCTTCATTGACAGCTATGCAGCATTGAAAAAATAAAATTGATTAAATAGATGTTTGGTATGACCCCTCATGCTTTGAAAAACGCAGAGAATGATTTTTTTAAATGTTACATGGAGTTCTCTCACCACTCGAATTCTGGTTACGCAATATGTTTTGTACAACTGAACACGGAAAGTTTGTATTTGAGTTCAGCTATTTGTCCTTAGCCATTCATAATTACTTTGAAATGAACTACCTTGTTTAGCATACTCTGCATACTTCATGAAATATTTGTGGCAGTGGATTCTAATAATCAAACCATGGTGTCTCATCAGTCTGTTCACTCTACCGACAATTTCATGAACACTTCTCGAGTTATGCTTTTTTACCCACAACAGAGTGCAAGAAATCTCCTTGTATTGATTTCTTCGATACAACTTCAAAGTGGGTCTGACAAAACCCTCTTTTGCCCCCTAAAGCGGCGATAATGGCGCCATCCTTAGTATTTTTTTATGAACGCTGGTTTAGGATTTACTTTTATTCAGTGTTTAAATGAAGCTGAAATACAACCTAGCATTGTCTTATAGCCCATTGTCTTTCAGTGGGCAATTTGAAATTCACAGTCATTCCTAGTGGCTTTCCACATAAACCCCTTTGGTTGCACAAGACTCTGGCTGGCTTGGACTGCTGCGTAAGCATTTTGTCCCTTTTTTGGTTGGCTTTTGGGATAATTGCCCCCTAATGTTGCCCCTGCTATGTGTCAGCCCTCTTTTCAACAGAACACCTCTTGAGGACCTCTCTACAGTCCCGGGGAAGCGTGACCGTTATTTCCACAGCGCACATGTTTGTTTGTTTGGATACTTGCCTGTGTGCTTACACAGGCCTCAAATGTTGGGGTTTTGGCACAACACAATCACTCATTTAGAGGAGAACAAAAGGAGTGAGGAATAATCTGGTGGCAGGACGAACTCGTTTCACTTTGCAGGGCCTGCCGGTAATCCCAGACACACAAACATGCCATTTGTAGACTTAAACAATCCAACTGAGGGCGGGGGATATAAAGATACAGGTACCATAAGCCTCAGGCTGAGTCGGTCTCTGTGTGTAAACCTCATGAGGAACGTTGTGGTTGATGGCCACTTTTGAAATGATGCATCTGCTCCCTTAACTCCCCCGTCAGCATTGTATACAACAGCTTTCCTGCTGCTTAAAGAGAATACTTATCTGTCATTTTTGGTTACATTTATGCCACAGTTACTTATATGCAAAATACCAACTACACATTTGTCTATTACATCTATGACATGATATACTGTATATGAACAGTTTTAGAAAGTCTTCATAAAGAAAGTCTGCATGTTACAATAATCATATGAATTTGAAAAAAGTATTTATGGCATTATGTAACAGTGCTCTGTATTTTGCAAACATTTGTTGTATTCAGTATCCCATAGATGGTGCATATACTGTACACACTAACATAAGAAGTGTCAACATTTTTCGAAAATAGCCATGTTTTGCTGGCACTCATATTTTACCACAAAAGTTGCCTTAAAGCATTTGAAGTTTCCTCAAGGGCTTTTGCTTGGGGGTCAGTGTGCTGCAGTCTGTGAGGGTGTCTGTGCGGAAACTGCTCTCCAGCTGGACCTTGTCTGAGGTCCGACTGTGTTTGTGGCTGATTTATGCTTCTCAGGCCAAGACCTGGGCCTCGACCCGCTTACTAAACCCTTTCATGGAGGCACACAGGGGATCAGAGGGGGGAGAAAAGATCTGCCCGTAAAAAGGAAAAACTCAGAGAAAGAGAGAGAGAGAAAGAGAGAGAGGAAGGGAGCATGGTGTGGATGTCTTTAATAGGTTATATGGTGTTTGCAAGGGAAATCACTTCTGGAAGGTTTCCTCTATTTTAGGCAGGGTGAATCAAAGAGAGTCATACTAACAAGCTGGCCATTAGTGGTTATACTGAGAAATAACTGGACATGGCCAAGAAGCTGACATTGTTTTCTCGTTGCTGCCAGTGAAACGTGTGAGAAGCTAACCCAGTCTGTTGTGAAATCACATCAGTTTCAGTTTTAAGTGTCTTACAAAAAGGCTCTGTATCTTCACAAAAAAACATGATATTTTTCTTTCATAAAGGAAGAGTGAAAAGACATACTCGGTATTAAACCAAAGAGAAACAACGTTTTCGGGAATTAAGAGGAAATTAACTTTATTAACTAATGGAGAGACCGATGTTATGACCAAATTGATCATATTTTTTTTTTTAAATGAGAGGAATATTGCACTAGTACACGACAAAAGTGCCTGTCACACAGGGACGTGCAAAAGTTTTTTTTTTAATTACGTTCCCATTTACAGCGTCCGCTCAAAGCTTTTTCTTTTGATTCGGCGACACCACTCTCTTCCACCTTTGTACCAATCAACGTATGCTGCGCTTAATTCGCAAAGGAAAGATGCAGCCAACCATTGGTGTCGCTGACGTCACGCGTCAGTCTTGGAGTTAAGGGTTGCATCTCATTTAGAGCTCAATTTGTGTTACCACCAGCAACAGAGGCGGCGAAGAGTGTAGGGGGAGATTGCTTTCCCGTTTTTTTATTTTTTATGGCACGAACTGTTTCGTCCAGTTGTCACAGAGAACAAAGGAGAGGATAACGGCTTATGGTCTGAACACGTTGCTACCTAACCGCCTTCATTCCCTCCTCTCTCTGCATGTGGAGCAGATATCCAGGCAAAGCTACCTAATGATCTGTGCAAAGAAAGCCCAATTTTAAGCATGAATCAGAGGAGCCCTTAGCCGCCCGGGGCTGGGGAAGCCGTGGCTCTTTTCTCGCTTTTTGTGAGAGACTATCTCTCCTCTGCCGGCAAAGTGCAGTTGGAGCTCTGTGTGAGGACGTGTTTAGGGGCGCTCATAGAAGGGTGCATCGTCCGGGGGATCTGGAGTTCTGCGCGGACGAGGCTCCTGCTCCTGCCGCTGACGGAGCAAGCAGCTGGGTCTACTGGAGTTCGCGGGGCACCCCTGATTTTTTTTTGTGTGTGTTAGTTTTATGTTTTATTGTCAAAAGCCATGATGCTGCGCTATACTGCAAACCTGCTGGTGGCTGGATTGTTCTTCTTGGGATTTTTGCACAGTTTTGAGGTGATTCTTCCTGCCAGAGCTATTGACGGTGAGTAGCCTATAGCCCGCCAGGTCTGAGTTGTTTCAGCTAATAATAGCTAGTCTGATACGAAACATTTCGCATTTGACATTTTAATATTGTCCTTAGGAGATGTTGGTGTTGTCTGCTGAGTCAGTCGTTTGCTTTACCTCTTAATGCAGCTCACGTTTATCATATCAGTTCTTACACTTCTTTGCTCCAGCAATCAACGCTGTGCTTTGGGAAGTGAAGTGGCTGAAGAAATGCTGAATGATAAACTGTCTGGATTTACAGCAGACATCGGTTGCCATCTATGCAAATGACCGAAGACGGACTACATGGCTAGGAGTACTTCTGTCGGTTGTGGAAATTTGGCACAATGCATCCTTTGTAGCACAGTCGTTGAAGACGTAGCCCGTCGCGACACATTGTCACATCTATGCACACATCGGAGGGCTAGCCAGGTCATTGGAAATTACCTGTCTCCCACACGCATCAGTTTTGCAAAGAGGGCCGTCAGTTCAGTCTCCACACAACGCTCCACACTTTACCACCAAGTCTTTCTGTGCGGTCGATGTTTTTTTTTCTCTCCCAACATTGTTATTAGATCGCGTGATGTAGGCTACGCAGTCGCTCCTATGTCAGTTGTGGTGAGTGAAATGTACATTTCTTTGTTGTAGGAGACAGTATTTTGTCAGCCTATGATTGGCCTGTTTGGATAAAGTAGATCGGCGGCCTGAAAAAAGAGCGATAGCCTACAAAATATAGTCATGTCATGACTTTGACTGGCTATTCGGTAAGCGCGTATCCCCCTCAAATACCTGTCACTCTGTCAGTGCGTTGCAAGCCAGACACGAGAGTAGCCAGGTCGTAAAGGCAATCTAATCAGATTCACGGTTTCTGTGCGACGTTGACATCGTATTAGTGTTCTGTTGGTAAAGAGATGCCTGTAGATTTTGCAGCGGTTTTTAGTTGCGTTACCAGCACATGCCTCCTAGAGGCCTGCCACGATTCCTCGAGCAGGCTACTTTCCCCCCTGAACACGTTTATGGGAATGACTCGAGTAGAATCTGAAAGGCAGCCGGCACATTTGGATGCACAGAAAGTAATCTCTCTGCTAGAGCAGCCGACATGAGCTGAAACCTAGGCTACGAGGATAAATCACATGGGTAACATTCAAGTTAAAAATTGAGTGGTAAGATTGACCGTAGCATTTCAAATCCCTGAACACCCGGGGCTTATTAAAGCATACCAGGGCAATATGACCTAGGCCACTCATATCTTTAATATATTTTGAACGTTCAGTTCCATAAATTATGACAATATTGGACATGGCATTATTCCCCAGTAAACCTCCTAAGACTATAAGCTACACATTTCCTCCGTCAAAATTAAATGTTAAAGCCATTCATTTTTCTACGTCTCCCCAGACCGTTACAGGGCAGATTCAACAGGCGGTCGACTGCGTACTCTGCACACTTTCAAGAACTCGTTCTAACTCAATCCTGACGTCTGGAAACAATTAAACGTGCGCGCCCCCGAAAGTTTTGTAATGACGACGAGGGCGGGTTCATTAAGGTGTCGGGTTCTCGGAAACGTTGGTGGGTCTACTTAATCCCCCACGATATTGAAAAACTGAAAACTTTTAAAACGTCTGGCCATTTCAGACAGATTTCTGGAAAGAAAACATTTATGAAGACTTTGCATCAGTAGCCCTCTTTGCCTATTGCCAAGCACCACACAGGCAACATCACAATAATCCCTTCTTTACCCTCCAGAGCAGATTTTTGAACGAAAATCTCTGCCTTTCCCATGTAGAATTCATATGGCTGACAGTTCTTTCTCAGTTTTGTGGTGTAAATGTGGACCTGGTAAAAAAAAACCTTTAGGTGATTTGTGCGTCCACCTTAAAGGTAGTGATTTGTATGATAATTGTAAAGAGAGCATAATATGTTAGAGTGTAGTTTACCTATCACAGTTGGACCCAAGCTGAGGGATAAAGAGCTAACATGCCATCTGTATGACATTACATTTTTACACTTATATCATTTCCTTGCATATCAGAGGTATTAGAAAACAGATAGATGATTACTCTGGGCGCTGTCCTGATTAATGGATTATACCCTGTCCTGGCGTCTTTGCTGCTAGCTCTATCAAGACCTTGACAATATTTGTTTTCATTCAGATACATTTATCTTGATGATATTGAATATTCTACTGGACAGATTCTGGAGTGGAATTGAGCATCTCCCAGCCACCCACACAGATATAAATTGGACTTCAAACAGTCTTTGTTCCCAGGAGAAAACCTCATCTTTAAGCCAAAAAACATTCCTCCCCAGTATTCGTTAATGAGCAGACCGCTGAATCAGACCCACATAAAGAATTCTCACACACTTTTATAGACAACAAGTAGGGTGAGAGAATTCAATACCTACCACAAATAATTGATCAAATGGGTCTAATAATTGCCATTTAGAGTGTTTACTGCCGTTAGAACGAAATTATGAAAAGATATAACAGTTTAATAACTTTGGCTAATAAGTGAATTTCACACTTGCATATCCAATACAGATTGTTGTTTTTATAACTTCCAGGTCATCATGTTTTAATGACCTCAGGAATACAGCTTTCTGAGAGTCTGGTTTCTCAGTTGCTGGAGCTCTATCTGTCGCGTGTGTGATAAGGTGTCATAAGTTGATCTGCCCCATAGGTGCCTGTCAGACTCAGGGACCTTGAATGAGAGGATCCTTTATCTGGAGTGCTTTATTTACAGACAAACTCTAAAGAGATATGTGGTTGGAACAAAAATAATAGTTTTTCAAAATCACTGTTTGTGCAAGCCCTTGACAAAGTCACAGAGTGTTTACACTTTGTGTTGTTTCTTAAAGGACATCAAAAATGAAAGTAAACCTGTTCAGAATTATTTTGTAGTCTGCAGAGAATACTGCGTGTCTTTAAATTTCACCCAAAGCATGGCTAGTTTGAGAAAAGGGTTCGTCTAGTTTGTATATAAAATGTCTTGGTACCAAATACTAGGATCACTGTTAAAACGGTGAACCAAAACCAGCACACCTACTTAATTCAGCACACTCTCGTAACACGCCTTCGATAGGTCCACTGGGATTTGCAGCATCAAAGAAGCAAGCAAGCTCTGCCCGGCTGCTATTTCTGCCCCTGCACGAGTGTAATAGTTGGGCATGAGTCATGACTTTATGTGCTGGAGGTTGACATGGAGAGTGCTGTGTTTGTGTTTACAGCCACTGGTCATGGAAAGGCAGCGGGTGCTACATCCGGTAGCACATGGGGCATGGGGCCGTGTGTTGGCGCTGGGGCTCTTTGCGTGGTCTTTCACGCCGGCAGCAGAGGAGGGGGGGAGAGGGGATTTGAGTGTTGTGTGAGAATATTTTAATGAAAGAATGCTGCCTTTAGGTTTTATGACTGTTTCACTGGGATGCGAGATAATTTGACATTTCAAGCATGTACGTGAATGGAAAGAGAAAGTGCGTGCGAGAGAGAGAAAGAGAGAGAGAGAGAGAGAGAGAGAGAGAGAGAGAGAGAGAGAGAGAGAGAGAGAGAGAGAGAGAGAGGAAGGGAGGGGGGAAGATGCAAAAGAAAAGAAACTGCAGAAGAGAGGTCAGGAAAGGAGAGAGAGAGCGTGTGTGAAGACAGTGACACAAATTTAAAATATAAAGAGATTTTGGGGGGGATGGGGGGTGCAGTGACAGAGAGAGAGAGAGAGAGAGAGAGAAATGAAGTAGAGAAAAAGTAGTTTCCTCTTCTTGCTCCACACCTTCACTACTTATTCACTTATTTAAAACATCTCCACGGAGAAAAAAACATTAATCTTAGAAGTATGCACGGTTAAAGGAGGAGGGGAAGGATTGTGTTCACTCTCTCGCTCTCTCTCGCTCTCTCTCGCTCTCTCTCTCTCTCTCTCACTCATACTCGCAGTCTGTCCCTGTAAGCTCCAGATGTAGCTCCGCTTCTCCAAGTGCAGTATCACATAATGGAGCAATTCAGGGTGAGGAAGAGGTACAGTGTAACATGAGGGAATTTGACAGGGAAAGGATAAAGCTGCTTCTTCCATCTGTGTCTAAAGTCTTTACTCACTCTCACTCTCACTCTCACTCTCTCTCACTCCCACTCTCTCTCTCTATCTCTCTCTCTCTCTCTCTGTCTACGCCCATCTCCTCTTTTCAGCTCAGTCCTTCATCCAAAGCGACTTAGAACAGCTTACCTCTCCCAAACCCTCTACTTTTATCCCCTGTTCTGCAGTGGTTCAGCCAAAGGGTTTCTTTTAACAGCCCCTTCGTGGACACAGATGTACATGGAAAGTAAGCTCCAGAGGGCCTGGCAGTTCTAGACAGAAGCGGTTTTGGGTCATAGTTGTGCCTCCACAAGTAGGGCTGCTTAGTGCAGGACTGTAAAGAAACTGGTAGATTGGGTCAGGATTTATATATTATGTCAGTATTTACAGTATGTGGTTTGCCAACACTATCCTGGTAGGCCTATGTGAATGTGGCGCGTCATGGTGACGTGCACAGTAGTTAATTCTGTTTTGGGAACTTTTGGCACTATGGCTGTAAGTCTAGAAAGCGAAACGGACCTTAAAAACAACAAAAGACAGATGATACAGACTGGACACTCCATGTGAGGAGTCTTGTTGACCTCCCTTTGAGAACGCATGGATGAAAATGCATACTGTTCATTTTGTGTCTGGTGTTGTTCCTGGAGCCCGATAGATGTGTGTGTGGTCACTGTTCATATGTCGTGCCTATGCTGCCCTGTGAAGCCTCAGAGGATATGTGTTATGTCATGGTGGTGCGCTCCGTAGCTAATTCTGCTCTGGGAGTGTTCGGTTGGCGTCCTGGATGGGAGGTGGAACTGATCTGAGGCTGAGATCAGCTGGGCTGGGATTGGACGGCACAGCTGGAGAGGGGCGATGGAAAGACTTCGGTCAGAAGGGCCATAGCTGTGACGTTAGTCATCTGGCTTGAGAGAGACGGAGGGAGACAGAGAGAGAGTGTGAGGGCGACAGACAGACAGACAGAGAGAGAGAGAGAGAAAAATATCAGGCAATCAGAGAGCTCAGACAAAGGTGTTTTTGAGTGAGTGATGGAATAAGGGAGGGGAGGGAGGTGTCGGAGAGTATTCGCTAGGGAGGACAAGATGGGAGTTTTATGAGTTGAGATAACAGGGATGACCAGATGGATGTTGGCATAGAGAGGAGAGGGTTTTTGAGTGTTCACAAGGGGAATGGCTGGCTTTGGCTGGTAAAGAGGGGGGAGGGGGGTGGGGGTGTCAAAGGGAACCTAGTCTCACATAGTCAGATGTATATACGCCAGACATATATTAAGTTAACATTTATGTCTGGAGGCAGCGATGACGAAATGTAGACTAAATGGGAATAAATATGACGTTGGCGGCATTTGACATTTCAAACTTATCCGCAAGCCTCCTGAGGGTGGGGCTCAAAGGAGAAGGCTAGAAGTACACAAACTGGCAGAAGCGAACTGTTGGAAATTTACTTTCTAACTGGCTTCAATGGCCACAATTTGAACTTGTTCACCCCAGTGTCCACTGGTGGTGTTGATGTAGTCTAAAAGAGGTGTGGAGACGGCAGTGGTGGAGGTTGAGGTTGAGGTTCAGGCAGGTAGGGGGCACATGGGCTGTTTTTCGTTTCAGTGACATTTGGATGGACCTGGCAGAGGGATTGAGAGGGGGAATTTGTCTTCACACGTCTCCAGTCGCGCGTCCTTGATGGGAATCGCAGAAAGATTGGATAGTTATGAGCCAATGAGGAGCTAAAGTAGACAAATGACTCACCTCGTCAAGGACACACAGAGGAAAAGCCACAGAGCTGAGACGTGGCCAGGGGGAATTGTCTCTGTGTGCGTGTGCGTGTGCGTGTGCGTGTGAGAGCTGTCTACGGAGGCTCTCTCTGTCTGTTACGTCTTGCACTGACACACACACACACACACACACACAAACACAGTTTGAAGAGTGTGCGTGCGTGCATCTGTGTGTGTGTGTGCTTGGTGTGTAATTGTGTGCATCTGTCTGTGTGTGTGTTTGTGTGTGTATCTGTTTAGTGTGGGCATCTGTCTATGTGTGTATCTGTCTGTCTGCGTGTGTGTGAATGTTTGTGTGTGTGTGGATGTGTGTGTGTGTGTGGGCATCTGTCTATGTGTGTATCTGTCTGTCTGCGTGTGTGAATGTGGGGGGTGGTCCTCCTCCTTCTTGTCCTGAAGGCAGGATGGCTGAAAAAGGAAAAAGAAAACAGGCTTGTCTCCATGTCTGTGTTTTCATAGAGCCTTGCCAGAAGCCAGACAAGCCAGCCGCACAAGTGAGTGAGATGCAGTGTGTCGGTACTCGGCTCGTCAGCCTGATGCGCTGATTTCCTGTTAGTTGCCCTTGAGATGGAGACCCCCCCCCCCCCATACACACACACACACACATGTCCCCCCAGGGATGTATCTTATAAAAACTGAGGGAGAAGAAGAAGCAGAAGAAGAAGGGAAGGAGAGTATTAAGACTGTGGTTCTTAGGGTTCTTAATATTTTTTCACAGTTGGCCTCCTCTTAAGGTCTGTGTCCTCTGAAAAAGATTAAACTATTTCGAAGAAGCAGATACAGTGAGTTTTCTCCTAATGTCTTTGCCAAGATGTAATTGTGCAACTAAATGGTTAGATATTGCTCCCTCTAATAGCCTCTCTTTTGAAGTACACTGATAATGTACTGCACTGTTTCTCTGCCTGGTCCTACTGTGTTATTGTAGACGCGCCTTGACTCGACAGATTCTTATTTTTTGAGGCTCTGTGTTTGAACAGATGCCAGGTTTTGACCTTCAGACCTAATTTCCATCAATTTCAGACTGTACTTCTGTTGCTTATACTGTACATCAGCTGATTACACAGTTCCCTATAGTGGGCATAATATAATATCACCTGGCGCCTGCCCTGGTCCCTGGTAGGGCAGTGTTACTTCTGCAGGACAAAACATTGGAAGAAGACAAATAGTGTACTGTGGATTCTCAGGAATCGTTTCTTTTTCATATTAAGAAAATCTCAGATTTCCGAGTGTGACAAGTGCGAGTTAAACTTGTTGATCTACGGGCTGCCTCCTTCTATGGGGTGTTTTGGGGTTGGGCAGTGCCTCATAGGACATCAGTAAACATTTCCCGGTAGTAAAACCACCCCACACGTGGGTGCGCTGTCTCTTTGAAATGAAGTCATCCTTGTTTGGGAGAGACTAGACTACGCACCCATACTTAAGTGGAACATCCTGGCCATCCTGACTCATTCAGATGGTTATCCGTTCCCCACTGTTTGTCACCCTGACCCACACTTCTCCCGGGCAACACCCCTTGGGTTGCCGAAATAGCCCTCGCTCAGCCTTCCCTGGAGCCATCTGCGTTTATAGCACTGGTCTGCTGGCCCAGACGTTTGTCCCTCCTCAGCCACCATACCCTCTTCATAAACACAGCATAGCATATATAAACGTTGCCTGGAGTGCGGCAGCTCAGTCATAAACATGGCAGGGTTGCAAACTCATTTTAACACTGCTTGGAGCAAGAATGGAGGCTGAGGGATGCAGAGGCTTTTAAAGTCTACTTTGCTGAGATTTCTATGTTTGGGGGAAGCAGCGTTGACCGTCAGCCTTCTGTCACTAAGGCCCCCGGCTGTAATTACCCTCACTCCACTGCTCCGCTGTGAGCGTGTGAGATTAATATGGGCCGTTTTGAGACCTTGCCAGCCAGCCAGCCAGCCCGCCCCCCCCCCCCCCCCCTTCCCAGCGTCCAGCGTGTTTTGGTGGCCAGAGGCGTTTCAGCAAAGATGGCAGGGCTGCTGCTGGCTGCCATGGTTTCACACCTGGCCAACATGCTGTACAGTGGTTATTATGGGATGGATGACTTGGTAACCCTAGGCACTGTAGGGCAAGCTGTCTTCAGGGGAGTGTGTGTGTGTGTGTGTGTGTGTGCGTGTGCGTGTGCGTGTGCGTGTGCGTGTGCGTGTGCGTGTGCGTGTGCGTGTGCGTGTGCGTGTGCGTGCGTGCATTAGGAGTGGTGGGGGGATGGCCAGAGGTGCTCAATTAGCAGTGCTTTGTTATCCTTCTGAAGAGAAGCTTGACACCTGTGATGAATGGAGATTTTATGAAGTGAAGACCAGTGAACCAGTTTGTCAGTGCTTTGTGTTTGTATGTCACATTAACCTTGCTCTGAGATACACACAATAAATGAGTGCTGCTGAGAAACGCCTGCGGATCAGCCTGGAATGATTTATCTTTTTCTTTCCTGTCTCTGATTGAAATAAGATGAATACTAATCAATACCACAAGGAGTGTAATTAGAGTGTAATTAATAAATATATTACCGGCACATAGAGTTATTTTTTGCAGTTTCATGCAGGGAAGAGTACAAACACATTAACCTTCTCAGAAATCATTTCACACTGCAATTAAATACTGTCATTATTTGATGAAGTCCAATTAATCAGCGCAGTGGTTTGAAATGGACAACCCACTGATATGACGGACAAACTGAAATAGGATTCCTGGATCTCCTATCTGAGAACTTCAGAGTTACAGAAGCATAACAAACTCTCACTCACCCACTGTCTGTACCTGACACATGCATACACACATTCACACAATTACTCAACAGACACACACATTTCTGGTTTGATCTAAAATGCATGATTTTTTTCTTATATTACTTGGCAACCCGTGGCTCAGCTGCGGCTCCCCGGCAATCTCAGGCAGTTTCAGGCATTCGCCGTGCTTTAGTGAGCTCTTCACCGTGCTTTAGTGAGCTCTTCTGCATGCTGAGCAGAGCGTGTTCTCGAACACCCTAAGACTGTTTGGGACCCTAAGACTGTTTCAGACATCCTACTGAATACTTATGTGGGAGGTCCGTGTGGAGGAGAAGCCTTGCCTGAAGAGAATTAATTTGTCTCATGAGACTAAATGGAGACTCCAGTAATGGGTGTTCCATCTAATCATCTCCCAGCTCTCGATTCAGATGCACACCTGCATTGAAGCAAGGCCTCCTCCACATTGCTCTGCAAATCTTCCCACTTTCTCCTTCTAATTTAGATGGATTTTGTCCGCTCTCTATCCCGGCCTCCCCCATCACTGCCAACATTAGCAGTAAGCACAATCCAGGACACCGCTAAGTGCACAGTTTTAAGAGACGGCGCCAACAGACCCATGTTGGGATGAGATGGGGCAGGTGTGCCGTCGTTTTTCAAGGGTCCCATACCTCATCAGTTACCTCGAGCAGACTACATTTGCATGTATTCATTTAGAGTATTCATTTCTAGAATCTTCTGTGGAACATAACTGACATAACTGACAGTTCAGGGTAAAGGTCTACATTTTACCCCTACCCCTAACCTTGGTGTGGTTAACAAAATATTTAGTCAATGACATGGCTGTGCCTTTCCAAGTCCCAGAGATGTTACTTGGGAGCTTTTTCGCACAGAACCACCATAGCAATATATATATATCTCAATATAAATATCTTGGATTAGATATCTGAAATACTTGGAAGATGCAAACTTCCACAGTAGAATGTGTCTGAAAATGCCTTGCCTGAACCACAGATTTTCAAAGCAAGGCAAAGTACTCTGGTCCTGAAACATTCCTCTTACAAGCATAACCGAAACCAATTCAGACCCCTTAAACTGAGACTGCCAAATGGTCCCGTGCTTGAACTCGGGAGTGGTAGATTGTCCTAAACTACGGTGGTCATCGAAATTTAAATGTATACAGACAGAATGTTATTACTCTGCTTCCCTTAATGGCTTGGCTTGGGTCCTGAGAAGGCATGTGTGTGGATTGATAGCATCTAGTGGCACTTGACCCGCAGAAAAACACACACACAACACTTCCTCAGGAGTGGGGTTTGCTCAGCCGTGTGCCATTATGTTTGGCAGCAGTCTCCAGACATGAGCGCATTCCAGCTGTTAATTCTGTAACTCCTACATATACGTATAGGCATAAATATACACTTACACACACACTTACATACCTATAAACATTGCTTTATCAAGATAAAAAAAACACACACACACATGCACACACACACACACACACATACACACACATACACACATATATTCTTATTGAACTTAGAATGAATTTTTCAGATCTCTGTATCCATATCACACACACACACACACACACACACACACACACACACACACACACACACACACACACACACACACACACACACACACACACACACACACTTATTGAACTTAGAATGCATTTTTCAGAACTCTGTATCCATAACACACACACACACACACACACACACACACTGTATCCTTTGATCAAATGCTAATGGTTAGTTCCTGTCATATAAAAACACTAAAACATCCTTCTACCCTCTGAAAATAAATAATAATAAAATTGAAAAAAGAAAAATAACAGCATCAAACTTTAAAAAAAGGATTCATTGGAAACTTGTGGCATTATCATAAAACACTTACCGCAGCCTCCAGTCTGCATTTTTTTGTCTGTTTTTGTTTTGTTGTTTGTTTTTGGAGAGCGTTGGAGGCGCTTTTATGGCTCACTGTAGCGGGCCTTATTTAAGAGGCACAGCTGGGACATGAAACACATTTTTCACTTTTTTCACTTTTCTGTTTCATAACGTGACAAATTGAGAGGGACTTTCTCTTTTTCTCCTTCTCTTTTTTCTTCTCCTCTGCTTTTTTTCTCTCCTTTTCTCATTCTCCCCCTCTCTCCGTCTACAGTCCACAAATCGAGTGATATTTAGTTGGTTTAGGGAGAGCGAGAGAATGGGAGTTAGGGAGAGAGAGAAAGGGAAAGGAGATAAAGACAGAACAGAAAAAATAAAGAGAAAGTATGGGAATACATGGGGAAGAGAGAGGGGGGGGGGAGTCAAAAATAACAAGGGATGAGGCACTTGAAGAGAAGCAGAGAAAAGAGGAGAGTAAGGGAGTGACCAGAGAACGAAGGTGAAGTGAGGGAGTTCTCAGGCCAGGACTCCTCATGAGGCTCCGCTGAGGTCAAACGTGTGTGTGTGTGGGGGGGGGCTCACACATGAGGCCTGATCCATGCAGGCGGAGGGGGGGCTCACAGAGAATTGGGCTACATTGTGGGCCCCCTGTACCCCTACCACTGACCTCTCCCCCTCTCTCTCTCTGTCGAACACTCTTTCTCTCTCTCAATCACTCTCTCATTCTCTGTCTATCAATCTCTCTCTGCCAAAATCACGCTGTCTCTCTCTCCCTCTCTGCCCTGGTCTCTCTCTCTCCCTCTACCCCTCTCTCCCTCTCTCTCTCTCCCTCTCCCTCTTTCTCTCTATCTCCCTCTCTGGCCTTGTCTCTTTGTCACGGCTGTTTGCGTGGTAATTACTGATCAAACTCCTGCCCGTGCTCCAGTAAAAGCACCCAGGCGGAGAATTCCTCTGACCTGTCCCAGGGTCTCCAAGGTTTTAATGACCCAACCTTCTCCAACCCCCACCCCCCCACTCCAACAACCCCTCACCCAGAGGCCTCCCTCCATCAGACTCCCCCGAACATTCTCAGATAAAATGGTGCCATGTTGATGTTGTTGTTCTTTAGTGAAAGATAACGTGCTTGTTTTGCTCCCTTTTTCGTTCATCCACAACTACATGTTTGGCTGCCTTTTTAAAGACATCAGTGTGTTTGTGTGTGTGTGTGTGTGTGTAACCATGAACATCTCTTAAACCGATGATCCACTGCTCAATTTCTTTCTGGAGGTGCATCCTGTGGAATTCTAATAATCGATAGATTGCGTCCGAGTTCGATTTGACCCACTACCTTTGGCAGAGAGAGTCTTTAATTTGCCTGTTAGACAGTAGAGGAGATAGACGTGTGATTAGGTAAATAACTGGAGCTCCTTGTGTGGCTGCCCTATCAAATGACATAAACTCATCTACTCAACACACACTCACTGTAGTGTTGCCCGAGTTGCTGTATGCTTAGGGTTTGTCACAGTCAGTTAAGATTGTTTTTTTTATAATGCATGTATATTTGACTTGGCAGTGGAACCAAACAGTGCTTTAGGTTACATAAATACATGGTGTAAGTCCTTCCGTGGTGTGGGCCGAGTGTCTCTGGAATGGCTTGTTTAGGGTGACGAATGAGCTCCAATGAGCACCTTTCAGATTTGTCAGCAAGATTTTTCGATTTCTGGATATTTGTCAAGACCTCACAACAACTGGATTTTTGAGGTCTACTGGTTAGGGTTTCGGGCTGGTAACCCAGGGAGGGTGGCCGGTTGGATCCCCGACCAGTAGGAAAAATGTGGGCGGGGGAAGTGGTAGAGCACTGCTCTCTCATGCCCACATCCACGGCTGAGGTGCCCTTGAGCAAGGCACCTAACCCCAATCACTGCTCCCCGGGCGCTCAAAAGCAGCTCACTGCTCTGGGTTAGTGTGCTTCACTGTGTGTATCACTGTGTGTATCACTACCCTGGATGGGTAAAATGCAGAGATAAAATTCAGAGTGTGTGTGTGTCACTTTCTCTGCCGTAAAAACAGTCACTAGTCACTAGGGCTCATTTCCATTTTCCATGTGCATTGATGCCCCCCCAAAAAAAGAGCTCGCTCAAGCAAAACAACCCAGACTGGTGCTGGTGCTGCGACCTTTATGAAGCTCCAGAATCAGCAGGAAAGTCTCTTTTTCTCCGTTGCAGTAAGCAGAAGCGCCGATACAACCCAAAAATAAGGGTCATCAGTTTGGGCCCTGAGCACTGATTAGTGACCCTGTCTTTGCCATCTAAGTCTGAGTGGAACTGCTGATGTCTCCTCTTGTTATTTGGCTTGGCCCAGCCAGCGCGGCCGTTTATCGCAGTGTGCTTACTCTAACGTACATTACTATCTCTGATAGACTAAACCAGGCTGTTTGTCAGAGGCCATGCAGCCTAGTCGCGCCCCTCTAGCACAGACTGCACAATCAGAGCTGGGTGCTCGTAATGCTGGGGAGAAGTGTGAAGAATGCTGGGAGATTTTTAGGCTGGTCCGAGATCATTTGCTGATTAAAGTGTAGGTACAGGGCCTGAGAAACCAGCAAAGTAAAGAAAAGTCCACACACACACACACACACACACACACACACACACACACACACACACACTAGGAGTTTTCACTCACTCTTTCAGTCTCTCTCCCTTGCTTTCCCTCAGTTTGCACTCATTTTGTGGTGATCTGGGTGGTGCATGCATACAACATACATGTTGACACACTCATCACCCTCATTTAGGGAGATGAAATGTCTTGTTATGACTCCCAGTGAACACTTAGCCTGTGATTTAGGAGACACTTTAATCTCATTTGACTGAGGCCCTGTCTTGTGGTTCATCTGATTCATTCTCCTTGAGGTTGTGCAAGCGTTACATGATCAGATTGGAGAATGACAGCATGACAGCAGCAGGCGCAAACTTACATGCTGGGTGCATGTTACAAAATTCATAAAACAACTTACCGCTGCAAGAACAGACTCGCACAATTAAAACAAGTGTTGGCATAATTTACAATCCAAATCATTTTTTTTGCATCAACTCACATTCTCACTTTCCCAAATATTTGTTACATTTACAGCATGTTTTGAGTACACGGTGACCGAATAGGGAACTGTAAGTGTGTGTGTACTTTTTCTTTGACGTCCTAAGACGGTGGAACAGAATGCAGCTGTGGAGCTGTGCTACATTCCACAGCTGGTTTCAAAACATCCACGTCGTGCAGGCAGGCCGAGTGATGTGGTACCCCTTTCACGACTCTGCGTTGCTCTCAGGCTGCCAAAGTCGAGCGCGACCTCTCGCTCTGGAGTGCTCAAACGAGCGGCCTTACATAAACGCTGGGGTTGGGTAACTGTTGGCCACGCTGGTCCGCCCACGTGAGCTCCTGCGCTTAGCCAGCTTGCCTTCTGACTCAACTTCACCACGGAGCTCTCCAGAACACGGCATGGAGAAAGCATTTCCTAGCGCGTTAGCTGCCATTCACTTGGGCGGTGTTCTGATGTTAATGCAAGTGAAGGAAATGACTGATCACACAACAAGCCATTTCATTCCTTAATTTTCCCTTCAATGTCAGGGTAACACACTCACATTTGTAGGTCCTCCAGTGATGGCGGAATATACTAAAAGTTGTTGAGTCGAAACTAAAGGCTTTTGGAACCGTGTCTGGACTTAGTTGTTGAGTTGCAACTAAAGGCTTTAGGAGCCGTGTTTGGACTTAGTTGTTAGTAGTTTGCTTGGAGTTTGCCAGCTGGAGTTTGGAATGGAGCTGTATGGAGCTAGGGGCAATAAGCCAGGAGTCTGGTATCGGGAATGGGGGGGTAAAAGCACAGGGGCAGTGAGATGAGGGTGTGTGTGTTTGGGGGGAGGGGGGGTGGGGGGGGGGTGCAAGAGAAGTGTGCAGGGTGAAATGTGAGCTGTGATGCTAGAGCGACGTCTGTTTGGATAGGGAGAGGGGGCACATCCTTCTTCACTGATTGAGTTCTTCCTGGGACTGTGGGGAGCAGACAGTGCAAAGGCAATTTCTGTTCTGCTGTGTGTGCATACGTATCTGTGTGTGTTTGAGACTGAGAGAGAGAGAGAGAGAGAGAGAATGTAAGTGTGTGTGAGGGAGATAGAGAAAGTAAGTGTGTGTGTGTGTGAGAGAGAGAGAGAGAGAGAGAGAGAGAGAGAAAGTAAGTGTGACTGTGTGTGTGTGTGAGCGAGAGAGAGAGAAAGTAAGTGTGTCTGTGTGTGTGTGAGAGAGAGAGAGAAAGTAAGTGTGACTGTGTGTGTGTGTGTGTGTGTGTGAGAGAGAGAGAGAAAGTGTGTGCGTGCGCGTGAGTGTGAGAGAGTAGTGAAAAACACAGCTTGTGAATGTGAGCCTGTGCAGTGGAAAAACACAGGATGGCTGCCCTGGCTGGGACCCCTCTCCTCTTTTCTCTCCAAATTTTTATGTTCTCTCTCCTGTCTCTCTTTCTTTCTCCCTCTCCTCCCTTCTTTCTGTTTTCTTCTCCTCTCCTCTCCTCTCCTCTCCTCTCCTCTCCTCTCCTCTCCTCTCCTCTCTTCTCTTCTCTTCTCTTCTCTTCTCTCTCCTCTCTTATCTCTGACCATCCACTCACTCTCTCCGTTTCTCTCTCTCTCTCCTCTTCTCTCCTCCCCTGCTCCATCCCCCTCTCTTTCCCCCTTCCCTCCACGGACACACTATCCCAATCACCGTGACAATGCCATCACTGGTTGCATAATTCATTGTTCGTTAATAGAAGCTGCTGCGAGCCCCACGCTCACACACACACACACACACACACACACTTACGAGAACAGACTTTTTATCACGTTCTTAACCAAAAGCCCCATTTCCCCTATGCCTCTGAGGAGCACTGAAAAACACCCCGGCATATTTTAATATAGTCAGCTGAGTGCCGTTCCTCAAACCACACACAGCGTACAGTGATCAGTAGATTCAAAACCTGATTCCTGTCTGTGTGCTTAAGGGTTGTAGTTAGTTCTTTGTTCAGGGGGGTTGGAGGTTCAGAAGGTTCTTCTGGTCTTCTTTCTGTTTTGTGAAGCATCATAAAAGGCAATAGTAGTCTAGTTTGGTCATACTTCATTGTGCGGAGTGTTTGTGTGCCCGGTACGAGGTCAACGCAGCGGTAATGCTTATTAAAATGACAGTTATTTGATATTCTAAATCGATGACTTAACAGGTAGGGGGACTAAGAGCAATCATAAAACAGCACAATATGATGGGAATGATGTGTGCTCTCAAAAATCTTTTGGAAACAGTCATGTCAAATAGCAATATTAATACTTCTCTGTTACCAGTCCTAGTTTAAAATGCTTCTGTCTATTTTCAGTCCTATTTTGAATGAGAGTGTGTAAAACATTTGAATGAAATTGGCAATAAATCAACTGTATATCCCCATAAAAAACATTGTGTGCTGGTGACCTTTAATATCATGCAATATCAGCTCAGCTTAACTCATTCATAACTTGAGTGTGTCTGTGTGTATGTATATACTTTCCCTTCATTCAGCCGTGTATGTGTGTGTCTGAGGCCAGGTCTGTGTGTTGAGGGAATACAGTGAACAGAGTGGCTTAGCGGCGCTAACGTTAACGCTAACCTGTTGACCCACTTCCTCATCCTCCCCAGTGGCTCCGCGGCTGCCTCTGCTAGCTCTGTCTGAGGCCATGGCTAAATGCTCCCATTTTGTCCGCCTCCATTATCGGCAGCTCTGAGCCGGCACGTATGTTTAAAACATGTGTGGGGTGGGTCTCTGGAGACTTACCCTTACTCTCTCTCAGCCCCCCTCCCTCTCCCTCTTTCATTTCCATTCATTAAAGCTCTGTGTAAGTATCCCACGTGCAAGGCTAATCGCTCCCAGTCATCTCTCTTGCCAGGAAGAAAAACAAAAAAGCACAACAGCAACAGCAACCATGAATGATAAAAGTGATCTTTTCTTTAACAAAATACTCCTGATGTCAAAGTGAGCTTGCCATGAACCCCTGGTTGGTGGGCTTGTGCTTATTGATTTGGATGGAGGGGTTAAATGAGGGCAAGGATGGTGGGACAGCGTGAGTGTGTAACGGGGCTCTCTTCCCAGCTCAGTGTGTGGCGTCGCAGGGAATTGTGACTGACCAGGAGGCAAGGGGAAAGCAGTGAGTCAGTTTCTGGAGACCTGTGCCGAATGCTTTCGGTGTGTTTGTGCGGCTTAACAGATGAAACACTCAGGCTTTATATAGTTTAACCATGTGTGTGTGTGTGTGTGTGTGTGTGTGTGATGACCGCATGCACACAGGTGTATTGGTGCTGTTACTGTGTTCTCGTGTGTGTGTGTGTGTCTGTGTGTGCCAGTTTCTGTGTTTTCAGTCTGTGTGTTCAGGCGGTTCCAGAGGTCCTGATAAAGACCCCCTTCATGGCTCCACGGAGGTGGAATGCGCTAAAATAACCCATAGGCTGCCGTTTATTTGGGGAACACAAACAAATAAACACAGCTTCTCAGTGCTCACCTGAAAGAGAGGCAGACTTCTTGCCTGCTTTAGAAAAAAAAGAAAAAAAAGGGGAAGAGGAAAAAAACTCCCACAAACCCCGGCCCCCTCCTTCCCCCTGTTTTTGGGAGCCTCTAAAATGACCTGTGTGTTAGAATGTTCCACAACATTCCAACAGGGAGGAGCTGAGCCGAGCTGAGCGGAGAGGGCCGGGGACGTGCGGAACGCCGGCCTAGTTTTCCGACAGACACCTGACTGTGGGCCTGCACTGGAAAAGACTTTCCCCCCCCTAACCCCAAATTAGCCCCTAATTGTTTCTCCATTCCTCCTCCCCCACCCCCTTTAGCTGATGTGCGGCTTTGAGACGGGCAGATGGAGCCGGTCAGACATCTCAGGCCCTGTGTTGCGATTGGTCGCCTCGTGCTCATCCTGCACTTCCCATGAAACCCAGCCAGCCCTTGCTTGTGTCTGGATGCTCAGTATCTCTCGGTCTCTAAATATTTATCCAGATTTTTATAGCGTCGTGTGGTCACTTCATTCTCCCACCACCGTTCCCCATTACTCTTTTGTATAGCCCAGAATAGTTCTCTCGACTCTGGAGTGTGTTGAAATGAAGTGTACCCTAGAGTTAGAGTTGTTTTTGTACTCTTGTAATACACAAGTCCAGTGGCCTCCCGAGGCTGAGGGGAGCAGCAGCAGCAGCTGTATCTGTGCTGTGAGATGTGACACTCTCGAGTGGGGGAGCGCTCCTTGTTGAGCTCTTTGAGGAGGACTGAGGCATTTTCCAAGCAAGGCCTAAGTAGTGTTTATATGGAACAAGTCACATGGAGGAGCTGAGAGGGAAAATATTTTTGTTAAAGTCGGAGTTGGGGTTGGGTGGGGGTGGGGGAGATGACTGGGATGAAACCATTGAAGTCACAGGTCTGTGCAAGCAGGGCTTTTATTTGAGTTGCTGATCAAGCACCAGCTGGAGATAGTGGCGGCCTCTGGCAAGTAGCTGGCTCTGATCTGGCGTGAGTCCACTGCTGCTTCACATCGGGGCCAGATCTTCTCTAAAGACAGCTATTTGGGTCAGCTTTCTCTCTCTTTATGTCGCTCTCTTTCTCATACACACACACACACACACACACACACACACACACACACACACACACACACACACCTACACACACACACACACACACCTACACACACACACACACACACCTACACACACCTACACACACACACACCTACACACCTACACACACACACACACACACACACCTACACACACACACACACACACACACACACACACACACACCCACACACACGCACACACACACACACCCACACACACGCACACACACAGTTTCAGACACACTCTCTCCTTCTCTTTCTTTCTTTCTTTCTTTCTTTCTTTACCTCTCGTTCTACTTTTTACGTTTCATCCAACAAAAGAGCTAATACAGGTCCTCTATATTGACGTTCCTCATGATGGATCAGGTCTGGATTTGTGCCGTTATGACACATCAGGCCCGCATTTGTTGATATGGGAACAGAGAATAAGAATATCAATGAAATAAATAGAAATGAAACTTGTCTTTGATGACAAAGACTGGTTCCTGATTGCCGCCATCAGAACCGCATTGAGGTTTAGAAAAAATTGAAACCAGACAGTCAGGAAGGCTCTGCACAGATCTCTAGCCGACCTTCCCCTTTTTTGAGCTAAGTCAGGTTTTCCTGTGCGCCCCCCCCCCCCCTGTGAAGTAGCAATTCTGGTTGTGTTCCACTGTGTTTGTACTACCCCCAAGCACTCCCTGGTGCTGCTCAGACGACAGAACACTCACTGTTTAGGTTTGGTGGAGAAAAAAGGGGTTAGGGGTAAGTTAGGGGGGGTTGGGGAGCGTTGAAGGTGGTGCGGTTTGGAACGCTGCCTTCTTCAACCAAATAAAGAAACAAGTGAAATAGGGGTTATATGTGCCCAACCCCATCCCCCATATCCCTTGTTTTCTTTTTTTTTTACTTTTCCTTTCTTTTTAACTGAACAAAATGTCCTTTGATGGCACTAACCAGTTGCATCACTGCTGTTGGTCTGGGAACAGCGACCTGATCCAACGACTGTCTGTACACTGGGGCCAAGCAAAGTATGCCAGGTGGACTGGCAGACTGGTCCACAAACAAACAAACAAACAAACAGAGCGACCAACTGGTATCATGTCTCTCGCCTGAAAAATATGCCCACAGAAGAGTCACAAAGAGCCCTACACACACACACAAGCACACACACACACACACACACAAACACGTACAGCCAGGCCCATGTGGCACAGTGGCAGGCTGAAAGATACAGTGCAAAGATAAATGGCAAGCCCAAAATGGCCACTGTGGAGACTGCACTTAAGCAGACCACAAAGGAACAAGCCAGGCCTCTGAAAAGCACTTCCAGGTTGATGAAGGAAGCTCACACAGGGAAGAGATAGGCAGCCTGTCAGCCGTGTCATTATCGCTGTGCCAGGGAGGCCAGTGCTCTCGGAGCCCAATTAGACTGCAGACTCAGGAGGAGGCAGGGCAGAGGGGAGCAGCCTCCCCGGCCTCCCCGACGTGAGGAACGGGAAACTGACTTTGACAAAAATAAATGACATTCAACGTATTGCGCCCCTTGAGGGGCTTCTGTTTTTTTCATCATTTTCTCATTTTAACCCATCCATTTGCTTTTTGTTTATGTTCAGTTTTAAGTGTGCAATCTGGTGTGTGTGTTTGTGTGTGTGTCCGTGTGTGTTTGTGTGAGAACAAGTAGTGTGAGTGTACGAACTCTGCACCATTACCTGTAGTATTTCCAAACCTTAACAAAACTGAAAAAAAATGAAATTTACTCTAGTCTAAATAAACATATCCAACAGCATATTTTTAAATGTTTTAGATTTAGATGATTATTTCTGTTGAATGTTCCAGAAACGCTTTCTTCTCTTATGTCTTTCAGCCCCGAAGACATGTAGCCCGAAGCAGTTTGTGTGTGATGATCAGGTGACCTGCATCTCCAAAGGCTGGAGGTGCGACGGCGAGAAGGACTGTCCGGATGGCTCGGACGAAGCCTCCGATGTCTGTAAGTCCAGCCTAGTTGTCATGCCTTCCTCTCTGGAAGAAAGTACACTTCTGTGCCTGTCTTCTCCCCCTTAAGTCCCGTTGCCAAAGTTGCTGTTTCTGTTTAGGCTTCTTAAAATAACTTGAATGAAGAAACCATCTGCCCTGGAGTGATAGCGGTAGGACTGAAAGGTTTTCTCTTATTCTGTCCGTGTGCCTATTGTGCCCAAAGAATATGCGGCCAACTTTACCCAATGCTGGATTACTGGCCCAATTGACAGCACGGTTGGATTGCTCGGAGCTATACGTAGCCTTAATTCTCCAGAAGATTTGCTTTCATTTCTCAGAGAAGCTGAAATCTTCAAGTGACCACCTGAAGTAAAGGAAAGGCGGTTTAGAAATTCGTTCAGAGAAACTTTGCTCTTTGCCTCTGTTGAGTTGGTCTGCCATGTTACTGTGAGGGATGACCAACACGGACATAAGCAGTCTATCGTGAAGAAGTATTGAAGGTCTTAAGTCTAATAACTCGTCTAACTTGTTGTTGACTATTTGGTATTGCATATGCATATTCTGACATTTGAGAATTATTACAGGAGGCTCCGTATGCAGCATTGAAGTCCATTTTTGTAGCAAGTTATGCTAGATGCTAGAAATTCTAGAACTGCGGAACTGACTTTGATGTTGAATTGCAAACAATTATTTTTTCAAAATGTCAACCAGTCCTCCCCTCATCCAAGATGTTCACGCTCCATGTTGTTTGCGTGGTGCACACATTCAGAACCTTCCCCGTGTGTCATCCCTGTTTTATTCATGTGACGGCACAGACAGGTTGATACACGATTGGCTCACTCTGACCAATATGTAGTCTTTTTCAACCATTTGTTTTGTCTGGAGTGCTCTGCACCTACTTAGGGGCCATTGTCCCGAAGGTTCAGCTGCTGGTGCCAGGCTTCCGGCTCGCCCGCAGGTTGGGTAGGAATCAGCGCGTGCCTAATTGCTTAGGGTCCACGTGTGGCATAATTGCTGTTATTTTGGCTCATTTGGCAGTCGGCATCCCCTCCTTTTACATTCCTGCGTCCGCATAATCAAGCCTTTAGCATGGCGTGTGATTCGGCTCCTGGCCTCCGCTCACCTCCAGAACACAGCGGAGGTGACAGGACGAGCAAACAAAAGCTTCATCTCCTCGGAAGACTGAAGTTACTCTTTGTTATTCTTCCGATGAGGTAGCAGGGAAGAGGAAGTCTCAGCACTCTTACTGTGGGACAGAATAAACACAGTAGAACAAAACCATACAGATACTGTCCTTAGTGTTTTACGTTATACACCAAACAAAACCATACTGCATACAGATACTGTCCTTAGTGTTTTACGTTATACACCAAACAAAACCATACTGCATACAGATACTGTCCTTAGTGTTTTACGTTATACACCAAACAAAACCATACTGCATACAGATACTGTCCTTAGTGTTTTACGTTATACACCAAACAAAACCATACTGCATACAGATACTGTCCTTAGTGTTTTACGTTATACACCAAACAAAACCATACTGCATACAGATACTGTCCTTAGTGTTTTACGTTATACACCAAACAAAACCATACTGCATACAGATACTGTCCTTAGTGTTTTACTTCATACAACCCATGTCTCAACACTGTGTTATTTAGTACAGTTGAAGATATGATAATCATAATACTATGCTTTTATTTCAAGTGCATACTATATGAAGTATAAATATTACCATAGTGCTACACTCAGACTGTTTCTGGATAGATTTCAGTCTTGTGTTGTTTTGATCGATGACTCTGTAGGTCAAACTAATGAAATGTAATTAGTCATCTGAATGAACAGTAATTTGTAAACAATGTAGCCTGTTCTGTATGCATAACCTGTAACTACCATTAGATACCCTCTCCTGTGATAGATTCTGTTCTCTGATTCTCCACTGAAACCTGCGCCTAAGAACAAGGAAAACCTGTGTGTTTGATCCATTCCTTGATTTGCATCTCAGGTTGTACTCTTTTTCTTTTCCTCTTGTTTTTTCCCCCTGTCTGAAAGCTGGTTTCCTACACAATGCCCCCTTTTAACATGGCATCCCTGGCCTAGAAAAATAAAATAAAAGCTGATTACCATAAATGCAAGTGTTGCTTGGAGATAAACAAGAAAAACAGTGTTGTTAGGGGTGGACTCGGGAATGCATTCCTAAGGCTAAACCAAGTGGATGAGCTGCTAAGTGCTGCTAATCGCTGCATTATCAAAGTGTCCCCCTTCAACCCAACCACACACACCCCACCGACACACACACAAACACACACAAACACACCCACACACACACCCACACACCCAACCTACACACACATACTCACACACACACACACACACACACACACACACACACACAGGCACACGCGCACACACACACACACACACACACACACACACACATACACACACACCCAACTGTCACACACACACACACGCACATACACACACACACACACACACACAAACACACACACACACACACACACACACACACACACACACACACACACACACACACACACACACACACACACACTCACAGCTTGGTATGAAACTACTCTGCAGTTTGGATACAGAATTTTAGCTTTGTCTTAAAATGTCAGCAGCTTGATTGGCCTAGCAGTGTTGTGAGTGATCTAGTTAGGTTTACGCAAGGCACAGTGTTGTGAGTGATCTAGTTAGGTTTAGACAAGGCACAGTGTTGTGAGTGATCTAGTTAGGTTTACGCAAGGCACAGTGTTGTGAGTGATCTAGTTAGGTTTAGACAAGGCACAGTGTTGTGAGTGATCTAGTTAGGTTTAGACAAGGCACAGTTGTGAGTGATCTAATTAGGTTTAGACAAGGCACAGTGTTGTGAGTGATCTAGTTAGGTTTAGACAAGGCACAGTGTTGTGAGTGATCTAGTTAGGTTTAGACAAGGCACAGTGTTGTGAGTGATCTAGTTAGGTTTAGACAAGGCACAGTGTTGTGAGTGATCTAGTTAGGTTTAGACAAGGCACAGAAAGCAAATATTTTGGTCCCTAATAAGGCTAATTACTTACTTTTGTGTAGTTTTGAATTTTAGAACTTGTCCTGCAACCCTCGACATATGTGCATGCACAGACACACACACATACACACACACACACATACATACACACAGACACACACAGACACACACAGACACACAGACATACAGACACACACACATACACACACACACACACACACACACACACACACACACACACACACAGAGACATACACACAGACACACACACACACACACACACACACACACACACACACACACACACACACACACACACACACACAGACACACACACACACACACACACACACACACACACACAAACAGTCACACACAGTCACACATGCAGAGAGGCCTGATTTGGTTCTCTTTTATAGTTCTAACAGCAGAATCTGAAGCTTAGGTGTGAGGAATTGCACTCTCCACACATCTCCTGCAAAGATCCTGCTATAAAGACACCTTAAATGGGTCACAAACACATAAACACACATTCTCACACACGGCTCATACACCACAACACGCACACACACAGGTACACACACACACACACAATCCACCCAGGAAAAAGTGTGCTCACACATCCTTGTGAAGGTGGATGCTTAATGCGATTTCTCTTGCTGAATTAAGATGGAGTGCAAACAGTCTCTAACTTCATCAGACCAAAGGCGAGGGAATCAGTCTCTTATGGCCTCCAGTCACTTCCAATTTACTGATTCCCAAAGTTTGTGTTTCTCCTCCATGGCAAATCCCCTTCTTTCTTTCTTTAACATTGAGACAACATGGGGAAAGAAAAGAGGGGGGGGGAGTCATTCCAGATGTGGAAAAATAGAGGAGGAGGATGGGTGTAGAAGGGAGAGGGAGGGGAGGGGGGGTGGGCAGAGGGAGTCTGTAGCACACTGTCAGTCAGTCTGGAAGTCATTAAGCACTTGCCCAGAGGAATGGAGAAACCTGCTGTTGTCCATGACCTGTTTTTCACAAACGAAGCGCTACGAAGGCCTGGAGATCTGGACTTGTTTCTCTCTCTCTCTTCTCTCTTTGGCTGTCTCTCTCTCTCTCTCTGGCTGTCTCTTTCTCCCTCTCTCTCTCTCTCTGGTTGTCTCTCTTTCTCTCTCTCTTTCTCTCTCTCTGGCTCTCTCTCTCTCTCTCTCTCTCTCTCTCTGTCTGTGTGCGTGTGGGTAAAACCACTGACAAAACACAAAAGGTAAAACAAAAGACCCCGGGAACTAGAGGAACTGGACACTAGCAACAGTGCTTCAACTGTTTGTGCGCTTTCTTCTGTTGCACACTGCAGTTGATTGGCTGCACAGATTGTACTAATCCAGGCTGGATCGGAGGCATATCACGCATTCCAGCAGAGCTCCAACTCTGCTGCTATGAATCACACTCGGCCTACTTTGTGCTCTTTGAGCAGCTGGGTGGAAAACCAACTGAAAAACGCCACTTAAGGTGCGCTTACATCAACACCCCTGCCGCTCCTGATAAGGTTCTGTTGC
Organism: Sprattus sprattus; assembly: GCF_963457725.1. Lineage (NCBI taxonomy): Eukaryota > Metazoa > Chordata > Actinopteri > Clupeiformes > Clupeidae > Sprattus > Sprattus sprattus. The sequence continues at coordinate 26,154,707 of NC_137908.1, read as the reverse complement.
TGACCTTCGACCCAGTAAAAGGACAACTGAGATACAGAGAGATTTTGGCCCAGTGGGGGCCATTTCTGGTCTGTGAGTGTGTGTGTGTGCGTGAGTGTGTGTGTGTGCGTGAGTGACCGTGTGTTCCTGTCTGGTTTGTATGTATGTATGTGTGATTGTTCATATGTGTGTTTACGTGTGTGTACATGTATGTCCCGTGAGCCTCAGCGGGACAAGAGAAAATGTCCCCTGTTGTAGGAGTGGGTCCCCTGCTGCAGATGCCCCAGTCCAGTGAATGGGCAGAGCATGAAAGGGCTGTATTTATTTACGCCGGGGGGATTTGACTGTGTCTTTTGTCGGCAGCGGTGGCCATTACCAGTGAAGTCAGAGTCTGTGCCCACTGCAGCTGCCCTAAGCCTTCCTCTGAGGCCCTCCCCCCACAAAGAGCGGGTTTGTGCCGGTGCTACTGGGCCCAACACGACTGGGTTGAGGACATGCAAGTTGAAAGTCTGAACTGGTGCCCTTCTATTTGCATATGCTCTGACTATAATACGTTTTCAGAAAATAAGAATATGTCCTGCGCAATTCCTTCCACTGAAAGTACTGCGGAAGCTTTTTATTATCTGGCAGAACTTTATTCAAGATTCCTCTGAATAGAATGGCTGGGTGCCCTTGTTGCCGAAGTGCAGTTTTTGACCACGGGCTATTTCTTATTTCCTGTTGTTGTTGTAAATGTCGGTTCCTGTGCTCCCCCATGCTGGCCCATGGAGACGGTTTCCCAACAACTTCCATTTAAGCAGCGATTAGCACAGCTGTGAGAATAACGCCCGGCAAACCTTTGTTTTGCAGACAGGGAGCGGCTCCAATCATTTATTGTCTTGTAGTGTAATGATTGTTTATTTGCCACCGTCCAGCATTAAAACAATTATATTTGTCTATTGTGTAGATGTTGGTCCATGTAAACTGTCTGGAAAATACCTTTAGTGTTTTTATTGATGTGCTGTTTAATATGTTTTTTTTATGACGTCTAATATTGTAGTTACAGTGTACACCAGAAAATATGTGAACAGGTGGTTTTGAAAATATGGTGTCTTTTCTGGCGCCCATGGCCGGTTGCTAATGTACACAAACAGACAAACACAGACATGACTTTGACTTCACACCACCAGACGCACGCTCTCACAGACGCTCGCAAGAAGTTCCCACGGACCCTACAAGATATTAGTCAGCCTGTCAAAGAGGCAGGGCCGCCTGTCGAGATAAAAGCCTTCACTTCCTCAGACTACCTGGCTCCTGGATGACTTGTGTGTCTCAGAGGTTCCCCCGTGCTTCAGGTGCTATGCACACGAAGTCTAGGGCCTCCGAATCGGATTTACTTTTCACACCAATCGAATCTTTTAATTTCGTAAATACGGAGGCTGGCAACGAGAGATTTGCGTAAACACGGAGGCAGCAGATTGCGGTGAACCGACTGTAGTACATACCTCACGCCTGTGGGTGGCGCTTTAGCGCTTTATTTACACAACTGAAAAAACGTGAAAAACCTAGAAGAAGAGACTCAAAAGCACAAGGTAAAGGAAGCAGCAAACGGATAAACAAATTACACAAGACATTCAAGCTCCAATTAACAACATTACATTATGATGGTTAATAAAATCAGTGGTCAGACTAAAGGATATGCGAAAATGAATTCTTTTTTCTATTGATAATAAAGAGTTTGGAACAGTAACATGACATGTCTGTCATCCCATCTCCCATGATGCATTGCTCCGAGCATTTTACATACATTTATGAATAAAAAAGCAAATTAAATCGCTGGCCAATTTATATTTGTGGTCATGAAAGTTATGTTACGTCTGAATAAGAAGAATTAGATCAAGATAGGGGGCTAATCAAAAATCAGAAGACTGGGTTAATGTTAGTGAATTCGAGGCCCACCATGAGTGAGATTTTGAGGGAGAACAAGTCATTTATATACTGGTTGGAGATGGCGGAAAAGATCACGTGGGGCAGTGACGTCATCAGGTTGCGTGAAACCGTGCAGACGAACACCAGCCCCCGTACCGATTCAAATCTACTCACTTTCTACCCCGGACTGCGATCGTTGCAGAAACGAGGTGCGGATAGAGAGTGTTCGTATGGATGATAGGGCTATCTGTATTAGCTATCCGTATCAGTTTGACAAACTAGGCTCCATGTAAACGACACTTCAGTCTCTCTCATTCACACACACACACACACACACACACACACACACACACACACACACACACACACACACACACACACACACACACACACACACACGCAGCCTCACCTGGAGTCTCTCACATTGTCACTGAGCTCCGTGTCTTAACACAGGAAGTAGAGCAGACTTTATGAAAGCACTGAGCCAGCTTGATCATGGGCAAAATGGCCCGTTTAAAGCCCTCCCTAGTCTGTCATTACATCTGTGGGATTAAGTGTGTGTGTGTGTGTGTGTGTGTGTGTGTGTGTGTGTGTGTGTGTGTGTGTGTGTGTGTGTGTGTGTGTGTGTGTGTGTGTGTGTGTGTGTGTGTGTGTGTGTGTGTGTGTGTGTGTGTGTGTGTGTGTGTGTATGTGTGAAGGAAGGGGAAAGCAGGGGGAAGTGTGTCTGTGGGCCACTTATTACAAATACACCCACAAAGCCACACACTTACAGACCTGTATCGTCATTCATTTATTGTCTCTCCCCCACTCTCTCCCTCCCTCCCTCATTCTCTTTTTTTCTTTAATGCTATCTCTTTTTCTCTCTCTTTCTCACTCACTCACTCACTCACACACACACACACACATACACACAGACATAAAGGGAAAGCTGCTTAAGGCTGAGAGGCTGGGGCCAGAGGAATGCATTCGTTAGATATGATTGGAGGCAGGGGGGCGGAGGGGTGGAGGGGCTCTGGTGGGATGACTGAGTCACCAGCTGACACTGGGCCCCTGGGCACTGTAGAGCTCACAGCTAGAGGGGAGCGTGTTGGGGGTTTCAAATCCACCCCACGTTATGTAATCTCTAACGGGGCGAAAGGGTAGTTGAGCCGGGGGGCAGGGGGTGTCTTAAAGGGGACACTGACTCTAGGGTTATTCGAGGATCCTAAACATCCATAGACTGTGATTGCTTACTTTTCATTTAGCACAAGTCATGTTAGTTGTTGAAAAAGATTTTTTTTTGTGGAGTGATGGATAATCGGGACCCCCTTTGGAACACACACACACACACACACACACACACACACACACACATCCTCTGCAAGCTACTTTGAGACTCTTTTCATCTATGAGTGAGGTGGCAAGGCAAACAAACGTGACTGAGTCGCTGGGGAAGGCATTATTTAACAGACTGATGGTCTTGTTCTCCCGGCACAAAGCGAAGACCTCCTCAGCTCTTGGCTAGTGCTGTTGCTCTCTCTCTCTCTCTCTCTCTCTCTCTCTCTCTCTCTTTCTTTTTCTCTCTGTCCCTCTCCCTCTCTTTCTTTTCTTCCTCTCTCTCCCTCTTCCCCCCATTCACCACTTTCCTTGATGATGCATTTGCATATCTCTGTTTTATAAGTGTTAATTAGCACACTCCTTTGAACAGATTGGGGCACTTGCTCAGAGGTTTTGTGAATATATGATTGTTACTGTTTTTGTACTCTCTTTTTTTTTTTTTACTTCTTCCCTCCCTAGTTTCTCAGTTTCGTATAATTTTACATGATTATAAACGAAGGCAGAATCTTTTATTATGCTGTGAAAGTTGCCCCCAAAGTCACACAAAAGAATACTAACAATGTGAATTTCCAGTTCATGGTCAGTTCCGAACACATACCGGCACAGGCTGTGCACTTGCAAAATGAGGGTGCAGACACCATGTCAGCTGGGCATTGTGTCTTTTCTTTAAACTACAAAGAAATGCATACAACTCATTTGGTAATGACGCAGAGGTTTGTTCCACAGTGGGGAATGGCTGTGATTTTGTTCTGTGTTATTTCATATAATAGCGTTAGTCCCTTTCCAGCACATCATTAACTTGAATGACCCTGTTTGACTCAGTGGAAATGTCGCTGCCAAATGATGAGCCATTATAGGCATTCAGTGTATTACCGTTATTGATGCAGGCGGTGCTCGTGAGACCCAGGAAAGTGTGTGTGTGTGTGTGTGTGTGTGTGTGTGTGTGTGTGTGTGTGAGAGAGAGAGAGACACAGTGTGCTTGTAGTGTTTGTATGTGTTTTAACTCCGAGACAGTGAGAGTATAGAGTATGTCTAAACTTGTTCATTGTCCCATTGTCTGTCGTGTGTGTGTGCACGTGTGTGTATTGTACGGATATATGTGTGTGTTTAGAAAGAAAACACAGCCTTGTTCTAGTTTCCCTTTGATGTGTGTGTGTGTGTGTGTGTGTGTGTGTGTGTGTGTGTGTGTGTTTGTGTGTGTGTGTGTTCCTGCCCTGGTCCTGTCTCTCTCCCTGAGTAGCACAGATTTCTCCTGTTCTCACTGATGTCCATTGTTTTCTGTCACACACATATAATGTTGGATATGTCTATTTAGACCAGAGTACATTTTGTAGGTAAAACCGGTGTTGTTACAATAGTTTAATTAAATCAGTCTCATAAAATTTAATAATCATTAATTTTAGTAATTAATATTTAATAATTAATTTACTATAATGATGAAAACTCTAGCTTTACCACTATGCTACAGTCTTAGTATAATATTACAACACTAACGTATTACAATTAAAATACAAGTCTATAACACTTCATGGATAACTAGACAAGTGAAGGCAATCAAGAGTATCTGGTTGGCGTAAAATGGCTTTCAGTGGAATATTGGAACAATAACAGGCAAGACAATTGTTTAAGTAAAAGTAAACAATTTATTAAAAGTAACAAAAGGTAATTAATGGTCAATAATGAATCAGGTATAATCACTTAAACACTGGAGTAAAACAATTGAGTAAGGCACAAAGTGGAATTGGGGATGAGGTAGATTGTCTCCGGAATACAGAGGAGGAGGCGTTAGCTTCCCGTCTCTGTCTGTGTGTGTGTGTGTTTGCGTGTGTGTGTGTGAGAGAGAGAGGGTGCGTGCGTGTGTGAGCGGGTGCGTGTGTGGGTATGCGCAGTTGCGAGTTAACGCGGTCGCGCGCTCAATGTAGAGATGGGGAGAAGTGAGAGGGAGACTATGCGCATGCGCACAGGTGATAAGCAGCTAAAGAGCGTGATATGAAGGATGCGCAGACACAAATTAACTTTGGCTGCGGGACCGAAATCTGAGCTCTTTGTTTCTTACGCGCCAACTTCGTTGGGGGAAGGGGCGCAGAGTAAATAATGTTTAACAAAGGAATTTCTTGTCTTAAGGACTAAATCTAAGCTAGGCCTTAATTTAACACAAGATATTCCACAACACTGAAATCACGATGTGCGTGTGTGTATGTCCAGGTGGTGATGCAAAAGGGAGTTAGGAAGAGAGAGAGAGAGAGAAAGACGTGCGTGCACTATCTAATTAAAAGCAATAGAACCAAGCAAGATTATAAACGGTCAAAGACCGTGTAGATTGTGAATTTAAGATTGCATTTAAATCTCAATGAAACAAAATAACAATACTTCTCACATAGATTAAAACATACATATAAAACTAAATTCTGCCCAGATATTTAGCCTTACTTCGATCGCTCTTGCATAGCGACCAAGATGTTTTCTGCCGGGTTTCCGTTGAGCAGCGCGGAGCACAGGCTTCGTGGAATGTCCCGGGGCCTTCTGCTTCTTCTCGTCAGATGAAGCCCTTGGACGGCCTTGAGGTCGTCAGTGGAGAAGGAGATGAATGTTCGTCGACGTTGAATTGATGAGAAGGGAGCCGGTCGCCTCGCTCGTATTCAAACAAAACTGCTGGGCTGCAGTATATAGTACTATCGATATAAACTCAGGTTGCAACTAAACGATTTCAAATAGTTTGGGACTTTGATCAGAAGTTCCGAAGGCTATGATTCGTCGTGTCGTCCTTTGTCCTGATGAAGAATTCTTTAGAGGGTTTGGTATCTCTATTTTGAATGGTAGTTCGATGAAAGCCAGACGAGAGAGGATGAATTTGAGGCTTGCCGCTGTTTATATGGGGAAAACGCGTCATTGTTTTTATCACCTTTGCCGTGACCATACAGAGCATGAGAAGAGTAGATAAGGGAATTGAAGAGATAAGGGAACTCTGGGTAATGAAGTCTGTGGTGAAATGTAGTCTATAGTGTGACCACCTACATCCCCCTTTTTGGTCTCATGGCTGGGATTCCTTCATAGCCCGTGAGAGCAACAGAAAGCTGCAGAGTCCGTTAATCCATCAGAGCACGGAAATGTGCATGGTCCATTACTCCATAGTTCATCAGAGTCTCTTATTCCTGGAGGCATAAACAGTTCGTAAACAGGCTTTTGATATCTGGGCAGCACAAAGGCTTTAACATCTGGGCAGATGGCATTTCTAACTTAGGTTGCTAAGACATTTCTAACACTACATTCAAACATTTCAAACTTAAAACACACTTGGAAAAAAACGCAAGGAAAGGAAAGAAGGGTGTTAGCTTTGAGGGTTAACAAGCCTATTCCTTTGGAAAGTTAGTGGCGGCTTTCGGTATGAGGGAGGTCTGAGCCCCGCCGCGCTGGAAACTGGTTGGAATGTTGACTACGGAGTCAAGTTTTGCGTGTAGTGTTTGGATATGTTTGTGTAGCATGTATGCAATGCCTGCCGTGATGATCCAGCCACTGAGGAGGAGTACCAAGGCCACCAGACTAATGGGGTGTCCTAAATCAGGTGACTGTCCGACTACATGATGAGGAAATATGGCTTTCAGTCCAGTTGGTTCTAAACTGAACTTCACCATTTTGGTCCCTTCAGCCAGAAGCTGCTGTTGAAGGGTGTCACCAATGCTGAAGTTATGACCTCGAAATGCATCAATCATTTCAATCTCAGTGTCATATCTATCAGGGTTGAGATAATGTAGTGCAATGTCGTTTATGTGTATAGTGGCTCCCTGTGGGACAGTGATGAACACAGTTTGATTGGGGATTTTCATCCTAGTGACTGTGTCATGCCGATCATAAGACATCAGGATCTCAGTGCTGGGAGTGTTAACGACCCATCGATTGCCTGCTCTTTCTATCCTAGTTTCAGTGCCCTCATCTTTGACAGACATACTACCTACACATTTTTGTTCAGGCGAGTTAGCTCTCAGCCCACAAAGGTGATCGGTTGTGTCTCTAATGAATGGGCTGCTTGGGCAGACCCAGTGAATGTCTTTGGTGGAGGTGCACATATTTAGGTTAGGGATAAGGTTGAAAGAGGGGTTGTCATCGTGGTAAGCTAACATGGGTGGTGTTTTGATGTGGATGTGTATGTTATCCTTCCAGAAACCTACGTTCAGGACAGTTTTCAGCCTGAAAATGTTTTGATTTTCAATGATGGGTAGGTTAAGGATGAATCCTATTTCAAGCTTCTGAGGATTTACAAAAATAGGAATAGCACTGCCAAGACTATATGCCAAATGTACTTGTGAGATATACACGTTAGTAGTGGTAGTGGATTTTAGTATGTTTTCGACCATGTCAAGGGGAATGAGGTAAGGAGGGATTTTCCCACCACTCAAGCTATTCACCGAGCTGCTAACCTCTCTTAACAGGTCTTGCATTAGATCTCTAACTACACGTACATAGGTGATATCTGATTGCACAATTTCTGACAGTTTATCTAAGGCATGCAGGGTGTTATTTATTAGTGCAGAATGCATGTTAACCGTAAGGATGGTTCCCTGCAGGGTTTTTCCTAGGCCCTGCAGTTGTTCCTGTTGGGAAAACAACCTTTCTTGGATCTCTGGCATTTCGTTTTCCAGAGCATTCACTTCTCTCTTAACAGCACTGAGGCTGATTGAGTTAGTTGCTGATAAACCTATAGAGAATAAAGACCCGATTGCGGAGGCGGCTGTAAGCAGTGCTCCGAGGAATCTTTTCTGGCGTTTGGGGCCGCTCAGTTCTTGTTCTGTCACCAGGAATTTCTGCAACTGATCTAGCATGTGAATGATTTGCAGTCGGGAGTGTTCCACAGTGTCCTGGGTCTGGCTTTTGGTCCTGCCCTCAGACATTTGTGGAGGCAGTTTGATGTGTTTGCGGTACACGTCCCAAGGGTCTAATCGGACGTATACCCGCTGAGTATGAATGTGACAGTTGGTCAGAAGGAGTCCGGGAGCCTCCTGGAGGACAATGCCGGTCGGGGGTCCGGGCTCCACCACATCAAGGGACTGGCTGGCTTTCAGGATGAAGAAGATACCAAGGATCCAAGAGAAGTTCATTCTGCAATGGACAAGGGTTGGTTACCTTGTGTTCACCGTTTTAGGGTGACTGGTCACATGTTAGTGCATGCAGGGTTAGTGGGGGAGTTAGATGGTTCCGGTCTATCCACCCCCCTTTGGAATGAGAATGGCTCAAAGGGCTTGATTTGGTTAATATGGACCCATTTGTACATTGGTACCTTGTTAGGTCTTGACACTCTGATGCGGTATGCAACAGGTGACAGCTTACCAACGATTTCGTAGGGTCCGGACCAGTTCGGGAGGAATTTCTTTGAGACTCCTACAGGCTTGGTGAAATTAAAATAGAGGACTTTGGAACCTATCTGGTACTCACGATCAGACGCTTTCTTGTCATAGTAGGCCTTCTGTCCCTTGACATTCGCCTCAAGGTTTCCCTGGGCCCAAGCAAAGGTGGATTGGAGATGGTGGTGTAAGTCAGACACGTACTGGTGTGCTGTGTACGCTGTGGCTACGCTAAAATCCTCTGGCTTATACAAGAGATGCATCGGGAGAGTCATCTCTCTACCTGTCATCATCTCAAAGGGTGTGACTCCTGTGGTGCGATGGGGAGTGGACCTGATGGCCATCAGCACTAGAGGGAGTTTCACGTCCCAATCTTTGCCATGGCTGCTGACATACTTCCTGAGCATGTAGACAATGGTCTGATTGGCTCGCTCGACCTGACCGGAGGACTGAGGGCGGTATGCCATGTGGAATTTAACTTCAACACCTAACATTTCCCACATGATTCGCATTATACCGGCTGTGAAATGGGTGCCTCGGTCCGAGTCGATGGACAACGGAAGGCCCCAGCGGCTGATGACATGGTTTATCAGCAAGAGAGCCGTGGTTTCAGCTGTGTCATTGGGTGCCGGTAAACATTCAACCCACTTGGTGAATGCACAAGTGACGGTCAGGAGGTATTTGTTACCTCTTGAGGACCTGGGAACAGGGCCGATCCAATCTATTTGAAGGTTGGACCAGGGGAAGGTGATCCCTCTACCCTGTAGTGGGGCTCGGTTCAGTGGCCTAGATGGACGGAAACGGCAGCAGACTAAACATCCTCTTACGTACTGAGTTGTGTCACTACTCATAAAAGGCCAGTAAACTACTTTTCGTAGAGTTTCGTACGTGGCACTTGCGCTCCTATGACCTCCACAAGGGGCATCATGAGCGTATAACAACATGACCCCCCTATGGTCAGTTGGAACAACCCAACGGATTGATCCGTTGGCAGGGGAAACATACACTAGTAGTCCCTTCTCCATCTTCAGGCACTGTTTGATGTTCTGAAGATGGGTCAAGTCTTCTGACTGTTGTAACGCAGACTCCGTAAGGGGGAATTTTTCAGGGTTAATCACAAACTGTCGGATTACTTTGATCACTGGGTCTCTTTCTTGCATCTCAACTAAGTCTGAGTCACCAGGCTGTCTGCCTAAGTTGAGTGTCTGTGGTGTGGAGTCGGGGTTTTCGCGACTCTCCCTGGCTTGTCGGCGAGTGATGGCATTTACTGCGCAACTCTGACTATCTGGGAGCAACTCCTCTGGGAGCTCCCAAAGAGGGCCATCCAGCGCTCCTGCTTTCGCGAGGCGGTCGGCCTCATCATTTCCGATTTTGTCAGGGCCTGGGATCGGAGAGTGTCCCTTCACCTTCTTCCAGTAAACATCCATACCATGTTCTGACACGATCTTGTCACAGGTCAGGAAAAGTGAGGAGTGCTTTACCTCTTTGCCCCTGGCATTTTTCATGCCATTCTGTTTCCACTCGGGGAAATGAGTAATGAAACTAAGGCGAGCGTAGTTAGAGTCAGAGCATACGACTAGCTGCATCATACCTGCTTGGCTGGCTTGTTGCAACACAATGACAACTGCGGCTATTTCAGCGTACTGACTTGTCTTTGCTCCCAGTCGATACTTTCGTGGTGCATCAACCATGCCTGTCACCCAAACAATGCCTACCCCTGCCTGTACTTCACTCTCATGATGGAATGAGCAACCATCGACATACACCTTTGGGATGTCTTTGCAGACATTCTCGTCGTAGAAGTGGTGACTAGAAGGGAGAGAAGGAGTAGTAACAAGGATCTGTTGGTCCTCTGAACTTCCTTCAAGATCACAGTGGTGGCATTCCGCTAAACCCTGGCCTAAAACCATTTTGTTGTTTTGAGCGTACTTCACCTCTATGTCATAGCCTTGCAACGCCATCATCCATGCCGCGACACGGCTGTTGGACACTCTCCCTTCCCTTAACCTTTGACTGTTTAAGAAAGAGACAGGCTGATGATGGGTTTCTATGACAACCTTCTGACCACCAACGTAGCTACGGTAGTGTTCGACGGCCCAGACTGTGGCTAGCAGGGCTTTCTCACAGTCTGTGAATTTCTGTTCTACGCTACTCAGTGAGCGACTAGCGTAGGCAACAACTCGTCCGTCTTTGTCATGCTTTTGTGACAGGGCAGCGCTTAGGCAATGCGTTGAGAAGCTAGCTTCAAGGTGGAATTCCTTATCCTTGTCAGGATAAGCAAGACATGGTGCAGAGCAGAGCTTCTGTTTAAGCTGTTTGAAAGCTTTCTCTTGAGAGTTTGTCCACTGGAACACCGTGTCCTTCTTGAGGAGCTCGGTAAGTGGTCGGGCAATTTCGGCATAGTCCTCGATAAACTGTCGGGAATAGTTACATATGCCTAAAAAGCTCCTAAGCTCTGTGAGGGCGGTTGGGGCTTTGATATCTTGAATGGCCTGCACTCTGCCCGTCTGGGGTTCGATACCATTAGCACCCACAAGTAGGCCTACGTATTCAACTTTAGTGCGGCACCACTGCCCTTTGGTGATGGACAGTGTCGCTCCCGCCTTGGCCAACTGACCGAGCACGTGTCTGATTTCAATCAAATGATCTTCAAAGGTTTTTGATCTGACTAATATGTCATCGACAAAGATCAAGTTTCCGCGTGCGGCGGCGTCACTCATGGCCTTATGAAGGAAAATGTTGAACTCAGAGGGGGAGTTTGAGTAGCCGAATGGGCACCGGTTCCATGTGAACTGCCGGTTGCCAAAGGAGAAAGCCAGCTTGTACTGGTCTACGGGGTCTACCTTTAACGTCCAAAATCCACTGCATACGTCGGCAGTGGAAAAGAATTTTGCGTCTCTCACTTTGGAGAGTTCTTGATCCAGGTGGATCATGGGCCAGCGGGAAAGTGGGACCTGTTTGTTTAGCTGCCTGTAATCGATAGTCAGGCGCCATTTGCCATTTGGCTTCAACACTGGCCACAAGGGAGAGTTATATGTGGAGTTGCACTCTCTGATTATCTGCTTCTCCAGTAAAATGTCCAAAGTCTCCTGAATGGACTCATAAGCTCCTATGGGAATCTTATACTGGCGCACAAACGTGGGTGGCGCACTTGGATCTGTAGGGATTCGCACAGTGTGGAGGTCTGTTACACCACAGTCATTGGCGTCCCGGGACCAGATGTGTTGGAAGTCATAGAAAAGCTCGCGGAGCTGTTTTCTTTGTGCATCCAAAGTTAGAGCATCAGCCTTTTTCAGCTGTTGCTGGACTTCACTTTCAAACCCAGGATATGGCTCATCTAGTGAGGAGTCTATGTCATCTTGTGATGACGCTGAACTTTCGGGATGGACAGCGAGGGCATAGACTATCATATCGCTTTCAGTATCTGGGTTGGCACTGCAGATTTGCTCATTGCACAGTGTCTCGTGTGGAGCTATGAGGATCATTTTGTCGGGGAATGTGAACAGTGATTGTTCAAAGCTTCCTGGTTTAACCAAGGAAGATGGCAGTTCGCCGATCACGGGAATGGTCAACTCAAAGTCATGAAATGAGCTATCAATTAACAAACCAAGAGGTTGGCGCGCAGCCACTGAAAGTGGGGCGCTAGTCACATTTTGCACCAGCAGGTAAGCAGAGCGGTGGTTTAACTCAAGCAGGGGAGTTCCGCAAACTGTTAAGTGGAGTTCCAGAAAGAATGGCAAGGGTTGGAAGAATGCCCGAGAGCCTTTAAGCTCTTGTCCTTTCAGAATCACCAGTTTGAGGGGGAAGCCAGCTGTCCTGGCTGGAATCACAACGTCAAACTCACTTGCTACCTGACACGCCTGAGGGATGGTTTGCCCGGAACGCATGAGTTCTGGGTCGGCATGAAGAGGGTGGTTCTTAGGGGTAGCCTGAGACCAAAGTACGTGATTGACCATGTCCAGCTGAACTCCTAATCTGACTAGAATGTCTGCCCCCACCAAAAGGGGACGGGGCAACCAGGGAACCACGCTTATGAAATGTAAAAACAGTCTTGTTCCAATCTGAAAAGATAAGGCGCAGACACCTTCAGCCTTGATTGTTTTCTGTGGTTGTTCCACAGAAAGAAGGCGGTGGCTTTTCTGCACAAAGGGAAGACAAGGGTTGCTTTTGATCAGCTCATCGTACACTGCTTGGCTTATGGCCGTTTTCTCGGACCAGAGTGCCAAAGCTGCACCTGGTATGGTAATCCCGTTGACCTTAACTTCTCCCGAAATACGGGGACAGTATAGCCCTGGTTCCGAGTTCCCTAGGAAACAAAGAAAAGACTCGTGGTCTTTCAATGAACGATAGCCACTAGAGGGCGGCAAAGCTTGGAAACAAGGGGAACTCGGCGGGTCTGGCATGGCAGGAGCAGGGATCTCAGGAGAGCTTTGTTGCTCCTGGTGGGAGGTGATCCTGTCACACCTAGCCTGTGGGCCTCCTGCGGTGTTAGCAGGGTTTGGAACGGTGAGTTGGGCCCACAGCTGTCCGCGATGGCAGTCAATGAGGGGGGCGAGCCTGTCCAGCAGGTCTTGGCCGATAAGCAGCGGTTCCGTATCAAAGGAACAGATATAAACCGGGTGAATGAGAGACATCCCTTGAAACTTGAGTTCTAGACGGGCTTGCTTTGTGATCGGAGCCTTGTTCTGGGTGAAGCTTACGATGTTGAGGTCACAGGTTCTAGTTGCAAGTTGTTTGCCTAGAGGAAGCATTGCTCGGGTGACTTCAGCAAAGGTATCTGCACTCATGAGGCTAACCTCGGACCCAGTATCTAGGAGAGCTTGGAGGTTTAAACTACCCTCAACCAGTACTGGAGTGTAAATGCGCTTGGCATTACCCTTCCGGATCAGATCACCCAAAAACTGCAAGAGAGGCGGCCTATAGGTGTTAGGCCCCACCGCCTGAGGAGGCTCAGGTCCCTGGTGGGCGTTCAACGCCTTCCCTGGGTTTTCTCCCCAGCCCACTAGGTAAACCCGTGTTGGCGGGGGAGAGGGATCCCGGTCTAGTCATTTCTGCGGGGAACTCTCTTCAGCCCTGTTAGCTTGGTTAGTCTCCATTGTGGCTCTGGGTAAAGACGCTTTAATTTGCTCTTGCATGCTTGCCATGGCTGCTTTGAGAGAATCGATTTCTGACCTCTCAGCAGGTTTTCCTGATTCTGATCCCCCATCCCTGCGGCCATGCTGAGGACCATGGGATTTCTTAGGGAAACGGCTCTGTTTAGAATCACGAGGGTAACGGCCCTGTTGGCGGTTACCCTTGCCTTGGAAAGGCTGTTCTTGGCGTTGGTAGTGGCCATTCGATGAGTGAAAGTCATTTCTTGGTTGGCCATTAAACTTTTGGAAGTTGCTATTCTGCCAGCTCTTTTCCCCACCCTGGTGGTGGTTTTGGGGAAGGCGGTTTCGAGTGGCACCCTTTTGGTTTGGCCACTCAGATGGCACTTCACTACCCTCAAGCTCTAGAGTGTCACCCGCTGTGGGTTGAATGCTGAGCACTCTGGACTCCTCATCTGGCTTGTCTGTCGGGCGCACGACAGTCTCCCATGTCATCTGTGCCTTTTTCCTGATTTCCCTCATTTTAGGCTTACCCTGTTGGAATGTTAATGCAACATGGGTGCGCACACATGGGTGGAGGTTATGAATGAAAAGGGATCTGAAACCCTTATCGTCTTCCAGGCCTGGGGCGCTACTGCCTTGGAAGTACGCGTGTCTTAAACGCGTGTAGTATTCCCGTGGGGGTTCATTCCTTCGCTGTTTAATCTGATGCGCACTGATTGTTGCCAGTGTCTCGTCAGTATAAGAGGAGTACTCCTCACGCAAAACCTTGCACAGCTTAGAATATTTGTTGCGAGTACGAGAGGTCTGTGTCTCAATAAAAGCATGAACAGTTCTGCTGGTTGTTTTCCAGATTAACTTCAGCTTCTCGCGGGATGTGGCATGGGGTAAGTCAGTTAGAGAGTGCTTAATCTCTCTAAGGTAGTCCTCTATGTTAGAGTTACTGCTACTAGGGTCAAAGCGCTCGATATCTTTAGCGAGAGAGTCAAGCTGACGCATGCGGGGACCTGGGGACCTCTCTCTCTGTGATTTCTTTGACTTCCTTGACTTCCTGGGCCGATCACTCTCTGAGCTACTTGACGAATACTTCCCTAAGGAGAAGCTGCTCTCGTCAGAGTCATCAGAGGATGAGGATGAGGATGAGGATGAGGAGGGGGGTTTACGGCGAGAAGACTTAACTAATTTGTGACCTTTCCCTTTTCCCTTTTCCTTCTTGACAGCCTGATGCTTTAGGAGCACTTCAGGTGTCGGTGGGCGTGAGCTAGCTCCACCTGAGTGGTGAGAGGAGGCTACAGCAGTGCGCCTAGTTTTGGCTGAGAGGGCTGCTTGGTGTGAGGCCAAGTAATGCGATGTGTCAGAATCTGACTCTCTTCCTCTCCTATTTGCCGGCTCTGCTTCTACCTCTGTCTCTCTGGGGGATGCTCTCACCCCCTTTAGGGCCATGGCGCGCATTTCGCGGGTTGCCTTCAGGACCTGGTCGTTAGCAGCATCTCTGCTGGCCCGTTCCTCTTCCTTAATTCTGGCGAGGCCTTCCGCCAGTGCCTGATTGGTGAGATCTTGCTCCTCCTGCAATCTCAGGCTGTTCAGGCAGGCAAGTTTGTCATGACTAGAACTCAGAGCCTGGTTTTCCAAGCGGAGAGTTTCTATTTCCCGGCAGAACATTTGGTTCTGGAGCAGGAACAGTTCGCCTATAGCGTCTTTAATGGTCAGGGCACCCCTTTGGGGGTCCTGGATGTGTTTGACTAGTTTTTCAATCTTAGCCTGACACAACTCTAGACCCATATGCGTATATAGCGTCCTATCCCCAGGGGTGACTTTGAGGAGGTCCGCAACCACATCAAACAGTTGGTTGGGGCTCACAGACGAGGAGTTACCCTCGGCTGCTGTCGCGTGTAGGTTGTCCTGGCTCATCCTGTCTGCCTAGTCTGGGGCACGGAACTACACCTGGCAAGCTAGTGACGTGGTCACTGACGCTTAAACAAACCCTTTTAATGCAAGTTAATGCACGTAGTTACAACGCAAACTACAACAATGTTATGCTTGATAACATACAAAGAGGTGCACAGGAGAGGGCCTCTGACCTGTGACTTACACCAACGGCTAAACAACTACCGTGTTATTTTTACAGTTCTTTGAAAATTGCTAGTTTCTCTCTAGTTACAACTATTACAACTGATGGTACAGGTTGCTATGGTAACAAATGGTACTTGTGTCTCCAACTGGTTGCTGGTAACACAAGTATGGACTCCCACTAATTAACTTACCGTATGGAACAGGGACTGTTAAGATAATTAGTTTGTATTAGAACAATTAGTATCACGACACTGTTATAATTCAAAACCACATTTGATTTATGCCTTAGCAGTTTCAATGGACCTGTTAGGGTCCTGGAGTTACTCAGGGGTTGGATTCTTATCTGTTATTGCAACAATATCACTGAAGCCAACAATACCAATCCTCACACGGGCTGCACCATATTATGTAGGTAAAACCGGTGTTGTTACAATAGTTTAATTAAATCAGTCTCATAAAATTTAATAATCATTAATTTTAGTAATTAATATTTAATAATTAATTTACTATAATGATGAAAACTCTAGCTTTACCACTATGCTACAGTCTTAGTATAATATTACAACACTAACGTATTACAATTAAAATACAAGTCTATAACACTTCATGGATAACTAGACAAGTGAAGGCAATCAAGAGTATCTGGTTGGCGTAAAATGGCTTTCAGTGGAATATTGGAACAATAACAGGCAAGACAATTGTTTAAGTAAAAGTAAACAATTTATTAAAAGTAACAAAAGGTAATTAATGGTCAATAATGAATCAGGTATAATCACTTAAACACTGGAGTAAAACAATTGAGTAAGGCACAAAGTGGAATTGGGGATGAGGTAGATTGTCTCCGGAATACAGAGGAGGAGGCGTTAGCTTCCCGTCTCTGTCTGTGTGTGTGTGTGTTTGCGTGTGTGTGTGTGAGAGAGAGAGGGTGCGTGCGTGTGTGAGCGGGTGCGTGTGTGGGTATGCGCAGTTGCGAGTTAACGCGGTCGCGCGCTCAATGTAGAGATGGGGAGAAGTGAGAGGGAGACTATGCGCATGCGCACAGGTGATAAGCAGCTAAAGAGCGTGATATGAAGGATGCGCAGACACAAATTAACTTTGGCTGCGGGACCGAAATCTGAGCTCTTTGTTTCTTACGCGCCAACTTCGTTGGGGGAAGGGGCGCAGAGTAAATAATGTTTAACAAAGGAATTTCTTGTCTTAAGGACTAAATCTAAGCTAGGCCTTAATTTAACACAAGATATTCCACAACACTGAAATCACGATGTGCGTGTGTGTATGTCCAGGTGGTGATGCAAAAGGGAGTTAGGAAGAGAGAGAGAGAGAGAAAGACGTGCGTGCACTATCTAATTAAAAGCAATAGAACCAAGCAAGATTATAAACGGTCAAAGACCGTGTAGATTGTGAATTTAAGATTGCATTTAAATCTCAATGAAACAAAATAACAATACTTCTCACATAGATTAAAACATACATATAAAACTAAATTCTGCCCAGATATTTAGCCTTACTTCGATCGCTCTTGCATAGCGACCAAGATGTTTTCTGCCGGGTTTCCGTTGAGCAGCGCGGAGCACAGGCTTCGTGGAATGTCCCGGGGCCTTCTGCTTCTTCTCGTCAGATGAAGCCCTTGGACGGCCTTGAGGTCGTCAGTGGAGAAGGAGATGAATGTTCGTCGACGTTGAATTGATGAGAAGGGAGCCGGTCGCCTCGCTCGTATTCAAACAAAACTGCTGGGCTGCAGTATATAGTACTATCGATATAAACTCAGGTTGCAACTAAACGATTTCAAATAGTTTGGGACTTTGATCAGAAGTTCCGAAGGCTATGATTCGTCGTGTCGTCCTTTGTCCTGATGAAGAATTCTTTAGAGGGTTTGGTATCTCTATTTTGAATGGTAGTTCGATGAAAGCCAGACGAGAGAGGATGAATTTGAGGCTTGCCGCTGTTTATATGGGGAAAACGCGTCATTGTTTTTATCACCTTTGCCGTGACCATACAGAGCATGAGAAGAGTAGATAAGGGAATTGAAGAGATAAGGGAACTCTGGGTAATGAAGTCTGTGGTGAAATGTAGTCTATAGTGTGACCACCTACAATTTCATATCTCATATTTTTTAAGGCTTGGAAATATTACAGGTAATGGTACAGAATTTGAACACTCACACTTCTTGTGCACAGACACACACACACACACACACACACACACACACACACACACACACACACACACACACACACACACACACACACACACACACACACACACTCTTTAGCATTTGTGCAGCTCTTGAAGTGGTTGCAATCCCTGGTATCTTCCTTGAGTGTTGTTGCACTTGTATAGCAATGTCACGGTATCATCTTTAAACACTGGGACCAATGCCTGTGCGTCGGAGTTAGGATTGGAGAGAGGTGGATTTTGGTGCCCCCCTGCCGTGCCCGTCTCTCTGCCAGCTGCCTAATACCTCCATGAGCCGGCGTGGCAGGGGGGAAAAGGAAGTCAGTGTGACTCCCCAGACAGCCGCACAAGCTGGGATGTACTCTGTACTGACATGGTGCGCAGCCACAGCAGATTTGTGCCAGATCCGTGCCAGATCAGGACCACATCCGCTTCAGCTCAGAGCCAAGGACAGCCTCTCACTGTTACCTGTCTGTACAACTGTATCCTTTGGCTGAGACAGCGATGAGGCGGTGAATGGTGAAACATTGAGGTCACATAGAGGCTTGCATAGAAGGTTCTGGATTAATAAGCTTCCCTGCACATGAGCAAGGAATAGTCTGGAGAGCAGACACATGCAGAGCTTGGCACGCTGTGGACTAGACTGTCCTTGAAAATGTGGCCATGGAAATATTCCCTTCGTTTGTGTTGGTGTTCGCTGTGTTTTTCTATCTGGTTTCACTGGTATAGCAATGCATGAGTAATGTCTGGGTGAGCGCTCGCAAGTGATGGCGTGCCGTGTTTGAGGGGTGAGATGGATGTTCGGCAGGTGAAAATAGTTTCCCCCTGAATACAGATAAGTGGCCAATCCCACATAAACCCCTTTAAATGTCAGGAATGTCTTGGATAGTTATTGTGCTCGATATACTGATTCGGTCATGTCGGATTTGAGTCTGGTGTCATGGAGGCATAGAGAAGATTAATGGCAACATACCCACCAAAACGTCATTCACAGACATTGTGCAGCAGTGGTTGGTACTTTTGTCTCAAAAGGCAGTAAGAAATGGAGTAGAAAGAAAAACAAATAGGTAGCATCTAGCGTGGCAGGAATGGGTTTGTGAAGTGCACAGTTAAGATGTGCAGTCTAGTCATGGCTCTTCAGAGTAATGGCTTCAATCAACCTCAATCAGAGAGGATGTTGACCATAATTCCTGCTTGAGGTGCTATGGTGACGACACAAGAGACGCTTCTCATTGTTTCCTGTGTGGGCGCCTTGTTTGGACGTCGTGCACGGTTGTGTAACGGATAGCATGAGAGCCACGCATGGAAAAGTGGAACGAGCATCAGTGAGAGGGTTATGGGGATAAGAAGCAGATGCAGCCTCTGTGGTTGGCCTGTGAGCCTCACAGAATGAGCTCTCGCTTTTGCTTATGAAATACGGCAGACCCCTGCCATCTACGTCGCAGATGTATGATCCCTGTGACCTTTTTTTTTCACCCTATGGGGTAAGCTGGAAATGGAGTTTTTGCTGGTTTACAGCTTCCATCACTGGTCAGGTGACATTTTGGATCTGGATTGCACATTTAATACAGCTCAGCTCAGCATCCGAGCCCTGTACGTCTTTGCATCTCTGCCATTTTGGCTCTGATGTGCTTATCGCGTCTGTGCACATTACTACAGCCGCCGCCTCCCCCCCCCCCCCCCCCCCTTCGGCTACTTCAGTGCGAGTTCTGTAAGAGCAGATTTCAGATGGCAGGCTGTCTGCAGAGCTATGGCGCAGGTTCACGGAAGAAATGAGAGGAAAAGGAAGAGGAGGAGGAGGAGGAGGAGGAGGAGGAGGAGGATTGGCTGGGGCTGGTACTGTACAGCGCCACACACTAATCTACAAACATGCCGGCTTAGCCCGCGGGCGTCTTAGCACAGAGTCCACTGACAGCAGACAGCCGTTTGCGGTCAGGGAAAAACTGAAGGCATTAGAACACCCTCATTTGAGATGTCAGCTCCCGGAACATTCCTTTTCTTTTATCCCTGCACTTTTTGTTTTGAAAAGCCCTCCCAAATTGGGATGGGATGACCCATGTTCCACAGACTCACTTTGTGTAAGTGCCAGTAGATCGTTATCCCAGCGTGTTTTGATTGTGCGATCAAGGCTCTGATGAGGCACCAAGACGTCACCTGGGAAAGGTATTGTTCTGAGGTTCGGCCAGATCCCTTGCAGGCGTTTGCTTTGTCTGAGCCGCGCGTGTAGTCATTTATGGCGGTAACTGGCTTTAGAAATAGCCTGGCCTCAGCCGCACCTGTAGTCATTCATGGCGGTAACTGGCTTTGGAAATTTTCTAGCTAAAAGGATGACACGACAATGTGTCAGGGCTACTCATCCTTTGAAGATGAGATAACTTGACCTTTGACCTATAAAGAGCCACGTGTTCTGTGAGTGACATTATCCATTGTCATAGAATGTGTTTACAGGGGAGTCATTACCATTAGTCTTACTGCGTAAGAGGGAAGCTTGTGATTACACGTATTCCAGTGGTGAACCTGTCTGTCTGGGCCATCACTGGCTTTGAGGGCAAATCAGTGCAATACATGTGCACTTCAAATCCCACTGGAAATCAGATACCGTATTTTCTGGACTATAAGGCGCACTTAAAAGCCTTTCATTATCTCAAAAAACGACAGTGCGCTTTATAATCTGGAGCGCCTTATATATGGATTCATTCTGGTTGGGCTTACTGACCTCGAAGCGATTTTGTGTGGTACACGGCGCTCTGTCAAAACCGCTTGCAGCATTACGGCTACCGTACTTTACATAAACACTCGAACAGTACATTGCTTAAGACCACTGTTGCTCTCTTAGCTGGTGTAGGAAGTGCCTTCTCTCGCAAGCTTGAAATGACAACTAGAGTAAATTGCTATGGAGTAATGCTGGGAGCGTTGCTCTCTATCCATTAAAAAGGGAATGTATTTCACGTATGTGTAGAACCTAGATAGAATGGCTGACCTTACATAAAACGGCAGTGAAAGAGCCAAGAGACTGGAGGCAAACTAGCATGCTAGCGTTATACTTATTAGCAGCGAGGGTAGCTAGCTACTATGTGTTTCAATGGATTTTTGGTCTAAGCGTTAGCAGAGCTTCAGTTAAGACCTAAGACCTTACGCTAACGTTTGATTTAGCGGTATCCAACTGTTTTTTTTATACGTGTTACAACTGAACAAGGTTGGGAGTTATTGTGAATACGCTCATTAACGTTTGAACAATGTTGAGAGTTATTGTGAACACGTTTAATAAAGTTTGACTGACTGACTGTTTTGTTTCGCTTAATGCGCCTTATAGTCCGGTGCGCTTTATATATGAAAAAAGATCGAAAATAGACCATTCATTGACAGTGCGCCTTATAATCCAGTGCGCCCTATAGTGCGGAAAATACGGTACACTTGTCTGTACCAGCAGCAGCAGTGCTGAGTCAAAGATACCACATCACTGAACTCACTCTCTCTTGTCCTCCCTCACTCTCATTCTCTCTCTTCCTCTGTCTCTCTCTCACTCTCTTGTCCTCCTTCACTCTCATTCTCTCTCTTCCTCTGTCTCTCTCACTCTCTCTTTCCCTCCCTCCCTCTCATTTTCTCTCTTCCTCTGTCTTTCTCTCACTCTCTCTTTCCCTCCCTCGCTCTGATTCTCCCTCTCTCTCTCTTTCTCTCCTTCTCTTTTTCTTTGTCTGTCACTCCCTCAACTCTCTCCTCTCTTTCTCTCCGTCTGTCACTACCTCAATCCCTCCCTCTTCAAGCTAATGGCACGCGGCTTCGTCATCTGGGCCCCTGGTCAGGTTCGCCACGTGACATGTCTTACAGCCAGGAGCTCCATGCACCAGCAGGCCCACGGGCCGCTCGCGGTCCCCCAAACAAAGGCTCCTCCTCGGGCCTGATCCTCTCCTTGCAGCCCTTGCGCTGCATGTGATCACATATTACATCAAGAAGCTTAAGGACTCAAAGAACACCGGTGCTAACTGACCATAGTTCACTCCAAAGGCTATTTGGACGAGAACCCGTGCCCAAGTACGTCAGTCCGTGCAATGATGAAAATTTTGGCACAAGCTTTCGTAAGCAGTCATGTCTACTGGCTCCAGTTTGGGTGGTGGACATGTGGCACATGTTTGGACAGCTAAATGTCTCGCAATGTTTTTTCTCCTGACCTCCTGATCCTTAGGGTCCAGTACTTATGTATATATTTGGCATGGTTTTCACCCATTGTTTTTAAGTGAGGTACAACATAAGTAATAAGCCGCTCAAGAAGGAGAAGTTTATAGGCTCATAATTTTAGATGTTGTTCTCAAGAAATGTACTAGTGCCTGAAAAGCTACCTCCATGGTTTGTACATGTCGCCTCATGTTGTTTGTTATGACCTGAGAAAAGGCTTTTACTTCAGCTGTGGTTGGAAGCAAATCACACAAACAGACAATGCTTCTACCATTTGCAAAATGTTGTTTACTTGGGGTGTGCACTCGAACATTCAGACAACGGTTTTCTATTAAAATATCCTCATGGTTCTCAGAAATGGTTATCATGCCCACCTCTGCTATTTACTACTGGGAAATGATGAATTATCCTACTGTAATACAAATGTACTGCACTTGTAAATCAAGTGAAAACTAAAGTTTCACACATTATGTTAATCACAGTAATACCTGAACTGTGTTCTATTTGAACAATCCCATCCTCCAGGACAATCTCCATACTGCATCGTAGCACTAGCTTGCAGTTTTAGCCTTCATGCTCGCTGCAGGCAGACCCCCAAACTAAAACAAGAGATCTGGGTCACGGGGCCTTCTTCGCTTGCGTGGAGGCACTCCGTGTTGAATAAGCAGGTTTCTGGCTTCCTCTCGTGCTCCTGACACCCCTCCGTCGAGCTTTAAAAAGCCCTGTCTGATTCCCATTATCACTGCCTATTT
>NC_137908.1:26121904-26126904 GCF_963457725.1 Sprattus sprattus | reverse complement strand
TTCTTTCTTTTCTTCTTTCCTTCTTCCACTCTTATTTCCTTTCTTCACTCTTCTTTCTTTTCTTCTTTCCTTCTTTCACTCTTCTTTCCTTTCTTCTTTCCTTCTTCCACTCTTCTCTCCTTTCTTCACTCTTCTTTCCTTTTGTCTTTCCTTCTTCCACTCTTCTTTCCTTCTTTCACTCTTCTTTCTTTTCTTCTTCCTTTCTTAACCTTTGCATTTCATGCACTGGTATTTCCTTCAGGAAATGCATTTTCTAGTTTATTTTGTCCCTTTGTCATCGTATACAGTAGCACTAGAAGCTGTTACACTCAACTTACATTCTATCAGTTTGCCTCCTAATGACAGACTAACTCTTCAATTCCAGGGAGTGAAAGTAATATCAGGACATTATGAATCAAATCTGTGGCTGTAGCTCTGACTTATTTGATGCATTCTTTCGCGCACCAGACAAGAGTGGCCTTATGGTTACCTCTCTGATCTATCCATTGTTGGTGTCTCCAGGTTGTACCAGCAGGAACTAACCCTTCGACCAACACACACCATGGAACATTTGTAGGGTTTAACTTGTTGTAGGTTTTTACTCTGTTTCCCAGACTCTCTCTCTCACTCACTTACTCACTCACTCTCTCTCACACACACACACACACACACACACACACACACACACACACACACACACACACACACACACACACACACACACACACACATACACACTCTCTCATTCTCTGTTCCTGTCTGTTTCTCACTATCTCTGTCTTTGCCAAGCACCACCCTGTTTTTTTAATTAATCATGTCGTTCTATCATCCCTACCATTGTCTTCTGTTGTTTCTCACAGCGGAGCGAGAGAAGCAATGACTTCATCACTCACCCAGTGACCACATATGTAAAACACCTTATCAAGAATCTAAAGGCTGTGTGTATGCATACATAGGGTTCTTATATATGAGCAGTGTGTGTGTGTGTGTGTGGTCTCCTTAGGGATAGTATAAACAGCAAAGTTTCTGATTGTCGCTACATTCAGAACCTTTTAAGGTTCTTTCATTTCAGTGATTCTCAAAGGGGAAGTGTGTGTGTGTGTGTGTGTGTGTGTGTGTGTGTGTGTGCGCACATCAGCAATATTTGCCTGAGCAGAGCAACAAAAATCAGTCTACCGTCAGTTGTAGCTTAGACTATAAGGTTGTTTGCACATATTCTTTATAATTAAAAGACAGATCAACTAAACGTAAACCAATTCACTTTGTTTTCTCATGTTTATCAACTGAACCGGACAAATAGGCCAGGTCTCTTGCATATGATGTCCTCTTCAACAGTAAGTAGTGTGGCCAACTAGCCTCTTGAGCCGCAACCATTGCAAAAACCCGGTTAGGGAATCTAATCCTATTGCCCATTTTCGCACAACTGCTGTCTTGGCTGTTTTCCTCCAAATATAGATATGCAACAAGAAATTGTTCTTCAATGTAATTTACTGATACACATTTACAGTGGCAGTTCAGAGACTAAACTTAACGGATGTCATTCTGACCTGATTAGTGACCTGATTAGTGTAAAGACAACACCGGATTGGATTCCCTCACCCGCCCACTTACAATTTACTGTATGCTTTCATGGAAGCCAAGCATTTGTATTAATATCTGGTTGCAAATATAATGTTAACTATCAAAGAAATCATGTACTCAAGTATAGTGGACATGGGATTACTGCCTAGGCTTCCATGTAAAAGCTTTAATAGCACTATAACCTTAATCTAATTATTTACAATAGTCCGATTATCCATGTTATAAATGTATGCAACCTGAATTCCTGCTAAAGAGTGAAAGTGGGTGATTGTAATGTGCACAAAAGTACCTCCATATCCCCCATATCTCTGCGAGGATCTAAGCTTTTAGAAGCCGCAGTGTGACGTGAAGGTGGAAAGATGTGAAGGTGGAGAGATGTGAAGGTGGAGGGATGTGAACGTGCACAGAGCTCCTGATTGGATGTTAAACTCACTGTGGTTGTGTGCTCCACATCCTCCACTGCCTTACATTAACATTGTCCAAATATTTTTTGCTTTGGAATTTAAATTCCATGTTCTGTGATCTATTATTCCAGTTCTTTTCCTGATGTTTTCCGGTTTTGCCGTGGTATGGTTTTAGTTTCGGTATGGGGAAATTTAGGCTGGTATGGTATTCATAATTTTGGTATGGTAGCAACACAGGCTCACATGTGAGTTCTCCCATCTGTTTTTGACACCAGCTGTATGGGATTAGCAGTCCATTCATTTATTTATTCAAGCTTGTGTGTTTATGAGCCAGATATTTGCAGTGTTTATTTATGTGTGCATCCGCATAGTCTATTAGCGCACAATGTCCAAGCAAGCCATTAGTGTGTGTGGGAGTCAGGGAAGACAAATAAACCTGCAGTAATTGGTAGTGTGTGTGTGTGTGTGTGTGTGTGTGTGTGTGTGTGTGTGTGTGTGTGTGTGTGTATGTGTGTGTTTGAGAGAGAGAGACAGTGAAAGTGCGTTTGTGTTTTGTGTGTTTGTGGGTTTGTTTGTTTGTTTGTGTGTGTGTTTGTAGGTTTGGAGGTTTTGGACTTCCAGAATCCAAAATAGGGAAAGCTATGGTGTCCTGTATTATCCATGTCTCTTGATTAGGCTTGGCAGTTGGTGTTCCTCTTGAGGCACATGTTCGTTGTCTGGACAAACGTGATGGGGACCAAAACAAGGGGATGGTGTTTGTTTTCGTGGCGATGGGGCGAGAGGAGGACGGATTGGGAATAGAGAAATTGCGAAATACACAAGCAGTTCCGTTGAGGCTAGCGTTTTGGAACTCGGGATGTCTTGTTCGGCCAACTGTGCAGCATTGCGCAGGCCGCTACAGAGTACAATATGAACTTAATTAAGGAGGCTCACTGCACGTATACACACACAAAACCACACAAACACAACTTAAAAAGTATGTGTTTGTAAAAGTAAAAGTATGTGTACACTCACATGCACAGATATATGAACCCATATAAATGCTTCATCTGCCACTGGTACATTAATGTACAAACACAGAGACAGCCTTGCAAATAAACATCATGACAAATGCATGCATTTGGTGTGAGGAGCTGTGATGTAATCTTTTGTAGGTTTTTTGTTTGGCATGGGGTGTCACTTTACATTGCTTCGATTGTCTGGATAACATTCATAACATTTGGTGAATGTTTACGCATGTTAACCTGCTGTGTGTCAAAAAATGGATCAGGAGAGAGAGAGAGAGAGAGAGAGAGAGAAAGAAGCTTGGCGAGACAGAGAATTAGAGATAAAAGAGAGAATGATGAACATAAAGGGAAAGAGAGCAACGGAGAGAGAGAGAGAAAAATAGAGAGGTAGAGGCAGGGTGAGAGAGATAAAGAGAGGGAGAGAGAGAGAGAGAGAGATTTATAGGTTGGCAGTCACTGGAGCGTGGCAGTGAGGAGTCTCGGGTCTCTCACACAAAGACTGGCTTTTACTTCCCAACACAGACAACAGCACAAAACATCCAAACAACAACGTGTATGCCAGCCCCATGTCCTCGTATCCCTCCCATTACACACGTCTGTTTGTGTGTGTGTGTGGGTGTGTGTGTGGGTGTGCGTGTGTCTGTGTGTGTTTTTGGGGGGCTGGTTCACAGGTCGTTGCCTCTGTATTCTGGCCTCATTAGATAGCAGTATGGAATGCCCTCCCCCCCCGACATACACACACACACACTCACACACACACACACACACACACACACACACACACACACACACACACACACACACACACACGCGCACGCACACCGACCCCTCCACCCGCTCTGTTCATCCTGTTCATTTCTTTGCCGTTTCTCCGTACAGATGGCGTCGCCGGGCATGGCTTCTCTCAGCTCAGCGTGTCGACCAAGCACAGCCTGGATTGATATCTCCACACCAGGGTCTAGTCTCCACACACCAGGGTCTAGTCTCCACACACCAGGGTCTAGTCTC
This sequence comes from Sprattus sprattus, assembly GCF_963457725.1. Taxonomy (NCBI): domain Eukaryota; kingdom Metazoa; phylum Chordata; class Actinopteri; order Clupeiformes; family Clupeidae; genus Sprattus; species Sprattus sprattus. The sequence goes on along the minus strand of NC_137908.1, from coordinate 26,122,925 downwards.
CACACACCAGGGTCTAGTCTCCACACACCAGGGTCTAGTCTCATGTGGGTTTGTCAGGGATAAAGACCACTGAGGGCTCCTGACATGCAAAGATATTAAACAAAGTGACGGGCAAAGAATGCCACGACCCAAAGTGTACCATTAGTTTCGTCTGTGTATATCCCAGTAGCCATGCATGGGTATAGGTGTGTAGGTGGTGTGTATTGGTTTAGTCTGAAAAGAAGCCACAACAAAGGTTGCTTGACTGAAATATGCTCCTTTTTCTAAACCCAACTTCTAAGCCCAAATCCTTGCTAGCTTCAGTGTTGGCCGTTCTCCAGATAGTAATGCTATTTCACCATGGAATTTTTTGAGTTTATAACACTTGTCACCACCATGAGAGAATATGTTTGTGCTGTTAATTCAGTGTCTGCCTAAACTCTCTGACTGGTAAAAATGCCGTTGGGCAGTTTACTACTAGTCCAGCAACTTCCCAGATGAAACGTTTGAACTGGATCTGCTTCATATGTGTCTCACACTGTGGTAGACGCTGAATGATGACCGAGCCAATCACAAAAAAAATAGTATCTTTGATGTCATTCGGTGTGATTGGAGCACATTTTGGTCCTGCTCAGGAGAGGTTCCAAGATGAATTATCTAAGCAAAAGAGGAACCAAGGTCTCAGTTCTTTCCCTGGTAATGGGTAGAGATGTACCAACATCCTCGTACGTATGTGTGGTCTGGAAATCCCCGTAGATGACAAAAAAACAGGGTTGTTTTGACCTAAACACTGATAATAACAACTGTGTCAGTAAAACAGCAATTTCACAAGAACTGGATGCAAGTTTAGTGTGTGTGTGTGTGTGTGTGTGTGTGTGTGTGTGTGTGTGTGTGTGTGTGTGTGTGTGTGTTGTGTGTGTGTGTGTGTGTGTGTGTGTGTGTGTGTGTGTGTTTATGTGTGTGTGTGTGTGTGTGTGTGTGTGTGTGTGTGTGTGTGTGTGTGTGTGTGTGTGTGTGTGTGTTTATGTGTGTGTGTGTGTGT